>NW_027255896.1:30100033-30406033 GCF_043229965.1 Drosophila suzukii
GTCTGTCTGTCTGTCTGTCTGTCTGTCTGTCTGTCTGTCTGTCTGTCTGTCTGTCTGTCTGTCTGTCTGTCTGTCTGTCTGTCTGTCTGTCTGTCTGTCTGTCTGTCTGTCTGTCTGTCTGTCTGTCTGTCTGTCTGTCTGTCTGTCTGTCTGTCTGTCTGTCTGTCTGTCTGTCTGTCTGTCTGTCTGTCTGTCTGTCTGTCTGTCTGTCTGTCTGTCTGTCTGTCTGTCTGTCTGTCTGTCTGTCTGTCTGTCTGTCTGTCTGTCTGTCTGTCTGTCTGTCTGTCTGTCTGTCTGTCTGTCTGTCTGTCTGTCTGTCTGTCTGTCTGTCTGTCTGTCTGTCTGTCTGTCTGTCTGTCTGTCTGTCTGTCTGTCTGTCTGTCTGTCTGTCTGTCTGTCTGTCTGTCTGTCTGTCTGTCTGTCTGTCTGTCTGTCTGTCTGTCTGTCTGTCTGTCTGTCTGTCTGTCTGTCTGTCTGTCTGTCTGTCTGTCTGTCTGTCTGTCTGTCTGTCTGTCTGTCTGTCTGTCTGTCTGTCTGTCTGTCTGTCTGTCTGTCTGTCTGTCTGTCTGTCTGTCTGTCTGTCTGTCTGTCTGTCTGTCTGTCTGTCTGTCTGTCTGTCTGTCTGTCTGTCTGTCTGTCTGTCTGTCTGTCTGTCTGTCTGTCTGTCTGTCTGTCTGTCTGTCTGTCTGTCTGTCTGTCTGTCTGTCTGTCTGTCTGTCTGTCTGTCTGTCTGTCTGTCTGTCTGTCTGTCTGTCTGTCTGTCTGTCTGTCTGTCTGTCTGTCTGTCTGTCTGTCTGTCTGTCTGTCTGTCTGTCTGTCTGTCTGTCTGTCTGTCTGTCTGTCTGTCTGTCTGTCTGTCTGTCTGTCTGTCTGTCTGTCTGTCTGTCTGTCTGTCTGTCTGTCTGTCTGTCTGTCTGTCTGTCTGTCTGTCTGTCTGTCTGTCTGTCTGTCTGTCTGTCTGTCTGTCTGTCTGTCTGTCTGTCTGTCTGTCTGTCTGTCTGTCTGTCTGTCTGTCTGTCTGTCTGTCTGTCTGTCTGTCTGTCTGTCTGTCTGTCTGTCTGTCTGTCTGTCTGTCTGTCTGTCTGTCTGTCTGTCTGTCTGTCTGTCTGTCTGTCTGTCTGTCTGTCTGTCTCTGCTGTCTGTCTGTCTGTCTGTCTGTCTGTCTGTCTGTCTGTCTGTCTGTCTGTCTGTCTGTCTGTCTGTCTGTCTGTCTGTCTGTCTGTCTGTCTGTCTGTCTGTCTGTCTGTCTGTCTGTCTGTCTGTCTGTCTGTCTGTCTGTCTGTCTGTCTGTCTGTCTGTCTGTCTGTCTGTCTGTCTGTCTGTCTGTCTGTCTGTCTGTCTGTCTGTCTGTCTGTCTGTCTGTCTGTCTGTCTGTCTGTCTGTCTGTCTGTCTGTCTGTCTGTCTGTCTGTCTGTCTGTCTGTCTGTCTGTCTGTCTGTCTGTCTGTCTGTCTGTCTGTCTGTCTGTCTGTCTGTCTGTCTGTCTGTCTGTCTGTCTGTCTGTCTGTCTGTCTGTCTGTCTGTCTGTCTGTCTGTCTGTCTGTCTGTCTGTCTGTCTGTCTGTCTGTCTGTCTGTCTGTCTGTCTGTCTGTCTGTCTGTCTGTCTGTCTGTCTGTCTGTCTGTCTGTCTGTCTGTCTGTCTGTCTGTCTGTCTGTCTGTCTGTCTGTCTGTCTGTCTGTCTGTCTGTCTGTCTGTCTGTCTGTCTGTCTGTCTGTCTGTCTGTCTGTCTGTCTGTCTGTCTGTCTGTCTGTCTGTCTGTCTGTCTGTCTGTCTGTCTGTCTGTCTGTCTGTCTGTCTGTCTGTCTGTCTGTCTGTCTGTCTGTCTGTCTGTCTGTCTGTCTGTCTGTCTGTCTGTCTGTCTGTCTGTCTGTCTGTCTGTCTGTCTGTCTGTCTGTCTGTCTGTCTGTCTGTCTGTCTGTCTGTCTGTCTGTCTGTCTGTCTGTCTGTCTGTCTGTCTGTCTGTCTGTCTGTCTGTCTGTCTGTCTGTCTGTCTGTCTGTCTGTCTGTCTGTCTGTCTGTCTGTCTGTCTGTCTGTCTGTCTGTCTGTCTGTCTGTCTGTCTGTCTGTCTGTCTGTCTGTCTGTCTGTCTGTCTGTCTGTCTGTCTGTCTGTCTGTCTGTCTGTCTGTCTGTCTGTCTGTCTGTCTGTCTGTCTGTCTGTCTGTCTGTCTGTCTGTCTGTCTGTCTGTCTGTCTGTCTGTCTGTCTGTCTGTCTGTCTGTCTGTCTGTCTGTCTGTCTGTCTGTCTGTCTGTCTGTCTGTCTGTCTGTCTGTCTGTCTGTCTGTCTGTCTGTCTGTCTGTCTGTCTGTCTGTCTGTCTGTCTGTCTGTCTGTCTGTCTGTCTGTCTGTCTGTCTGTCTGTCTGTCTGTCTGTCTGTCTGTCTGTCTGTCTGTCTGTCTGTCTGTCTGTCTGTCTGTCTGTCTGTCTGTCTGTCTGTCTGTCTGTCTGTCTGTCTGTCTGTCTGTCTGTCTGTCTGTCTGTCTGTCTGTCTGTCTGTCTGTCTGTCTGTCTGTCTGTCTGTCTGTCTGTCTGTCTGTCTGTCTGTCTGTCTGTCTGTCTGTCTGTCTGTCTGTCTGTCTGTCTGTCTGTCTGTCTGTCTGTCTGTCTGTCTGTCTGTCTGTCTGTCTGTCTGTCTGTCTGTCTGTCTGTCTGTCTGTCTGTCTGTCTGTCTGTCTGTCTGTCTGTCTGTCTGTCTGTCTGTCTGTCTGTCTGTCTGTCTGTCTGTCTGTCTGTCTGTCTGTCTGTCTGTCTGTCTGTCTGTCTGTCTGTCTGTCTGTCTGTCTGTCTGTCTGTCTGTCTGTCTGTCTGTCTGTCTGTCTGTCTGTCTGTCTGTCTGTCTGTCTGTCTGTCTGTCTGTCTGTCTGTCTGTCTGTCTGTCTGTCTGTCTGTCTGTCTGTCTGTCTGTCTGTCTGTCTGTCTGTCTGTCTGTCTGTCTGTCTGTCTGTCTGTCTGTCTGTCTGTCTGTCTGTCTGTCTGTCTGTCTGTCTGTCTGTCTGTCTGTCTGTCTGTCTGTCTGTCTGTCTGTCTGTCTGTCTGTCTGTCTGTCTGTCTGTCTGTCTGTCTGTCTGTCTGTCTGTCTGTCTGTCTGTCTGTCTGTCTGTCTGTCTGTCTGTCTGTCTGTCTGTCTGTCTGTCTGTCTGTCTGTCTGTCTGTCTGTCTGTCTGTCTGTCTGTCTGTCTGTCTGTCTGTCTGTCTGTCTGTCTGTCTGTCTGTCTGTCTGTCTGTCTGTCTGTCTGTCTGTCTGTCTGTCTGTCTGTCTGTCTGTCTGTCTGTCTGTCTGTCTGTCTGTCTGTCTGTCTGTCTGTCTGTCTGTCTGTCTGTCTGTCTGTCTGTCTGTCTGTCTGTCTGTCTGTCTGTCTGTCTGTCTGTCTGTCTGTCTGTCTGTCTGTCTGTCTGTCTGTCTGTCTGTCTGTCTGTCTGTCTGTCTGTCTGTCTGTCTGTCTGTCTGTCTGTCTGTCTGTCTGTCTGTCTGTCTGTCTGTCTGTCTGTCTGTCTGTCTGTCTGTCTGTCTGTCTGTCTGTCTGTCTGTCTGTCTGTCTGTCTGTCTGTCTGTCTGTCTGTCTGTCTGTCTGTCTGTCTGTCTGTCTGTCTGTCTGTCTGTCTGTCTGTCTGTCTGTCTGTCTGTCTGTCTGTCTGTCTGTCTGTCTGTCTGTCTGTCTGTCTGTCTGTCTGTCTGTCTGTCTGTCTGTCTGTCTGTCTGTCTGTCTGTCTGTCTGTCTGTCTGTCTGTCTGTCTGTCTGTCTGTCTGTCTGTCTGTCTGTCTGTCTGTCTGTCTGTCTGTCTGTCTGTCTGTCTGTCTGTCTGTCTGTCTGTCTGTCTGTCTGTCTGTCTGTCTGTCTGTCTGTCTGTCTGTCTGTCTGTCTGTCTGTCTGTCTGTCTGTCTGTCTGTCTGTCTGTCTGTCTGTCTGTCTGTCTGTCTGTCTGTCTGTCTGTCTGTCTGTCTGTCTGTCTGTCTGTCTGTCTGTCTGTCTGTCTGTCTGTCTGTCTGTCTGTCTGTCTGTCTGTCTGTCTGTCTGTCTGTCTGTCTGTCTGTCTGTCTGTCTGTCTGTCTGTCTGTCTGTCTGTCTGTCTGTCTGTCTGTCTGTCTGTCTGTCTGTCTGTCTGTCTGTCTGTCTGTCTGTCTGTCTGTCTGTCTGTCTGTCTGTCTGTCTGTCTGTCTGTCTGTCTGTCTGTCTGTCTGTCTGTCTGTCTGTCTGTCTGTCTGTCTGTCTGTCTGTCTGTCTGTCTGTCTGTCTGTCTGTCTGTCTGTCTGTCTGTCTGTCTGTCTGTCTGTCTGTCTGTCTGTCTGTCTGTCTGTCTGTCTGTCTGTCTGTCTGTCTGTCTGTCTGTCTGTCTGTCTGTCTGTCTGTCTGTCTGTCTGTCTGTCTGTCTGTCTGTCTGTCTGTCTGTCTGTCTGTCTGTCTGTCTGTCTGTCTGTCTGTCTGTCTGTCTGTCTGTCTGTCTGTCTGTCTGTCTGTCTGTCTGTCTGTCTGTCTGTCTGTCTGTCTGTCTGTCTGTCTGTCTGTCTGTCTGTCTGTCTGTCTGTCTGTCTGTCTGTCTGTCTGTCTGTCTGTCTGTCTGTCTGTCTGTCTGTCTGTCTGTCTGTCTGTCTGTCTGTCTGTCTGTCTGTCTGTCTGTCTGTCTGTCTGTCTGTCTGTCTGTCTGTCTGTCTGTCTGTCTGTCTGTCTGTCTGTCTGTCTGTCTGTCTGTCTGTCTGTCTGTCTGTCTGTCTGTCTGTCTGTCTGTCTGTCTGTCTGTCTGTCTGTCTGTCTGTCTGTCTGTCTGTCTGTCTGTCTGTCTGTCTGTCTGTCTGTCTGTCTGTCTGTCTGTCTGTCTGTCTGTCTGTCTGTCTGTCTGTCTGTCTGTCTGTCTGTCTGTCTGTCTGTCTGTCTGTCTGTCTGTCTGTCTGTCTGTCTGTCTGTCTGTCTGTCTGTCTGTCTGTCTGTCTGTCTGTCTGTCTGTCTGTCTGTCTGTCTGTCTGTCTGTCTGTCTGTCTGTCTGTCTGTCTGTCTGTCTGTCTGTCTGTCTGTCTGTCTGTCTGTCTGTCTGTCTGTCTGTCTGTCTGTCTGTCTGTCTGTCTGTCTGTCTGTCTGTCTGTCTGTCTGTCTGTCTGTCTGTCTGTCTGTCTGTCTGTCTGTCTGTCTGTCTGTCTGTCTGTCTGTCTGTCTGTCTGTCTGTCTGTCTGTCTGTCTGTCTGTCTGTCTGTCTGTCTGTCTGTCTGTCTGTCTGTCTGTCTGTCTGTCTGTCTGTCTGTCTGTCTGTCTGTCTGTCTGTCTGTCTGTCTGTCTGTCTGTCTGTCTGTCTGTCTGTCTGTCTGTCTGTCTGTCTGTCTGTCTGTCTGTCTGTCTGTCTGTCTGTCTGTCTGTCTGTCTGTCTGTCTGTCTGTCTGTCTGTCTGTCTGTCTGTCTGTCTGTCTGTCTGTCTGTCTGTCTGTCTGTCTGTCTGTCTGTCTGTCTGTCTGTCTGTCTGTCTGTCTGTCTGTCTGTCTGTCTGTCTGTCTGTCTGTCTGTCTGTCTGTCTGTCTGTCTGTCTGTCTGTCTGTCTGTCTGTCTGTCTGTCTGTCTGTCTGTCTGTCTGTCTGTCTGTCTGTCTGTCTGTCTGTCTGTCTGTCTGTCTGTCTGTCTGTCTGTCTGTCTGTCTGTCTGTCTGTCTGTCTGTCTGTCTGTCTGTCTGTCTGTCTGTCTGTCTGTCTGTCTGTCTGTCTGTCTGTCTGTCTGTCTGTCTGTCTGTCTGTCTGTCTGTCTGTCTGTCTGTCTGTCTGTCTGTCTGTCTGTCTGTCTGTCTGTCTGTCTGTCTGTCTGTCTGTCTGTCTGTCTGTCTGTCTGTCTGTCTGTCTGTCTGTCTGTCTGTCTGTCTGTCTGTCTGTCTGTCTGTCTGTCTGTCTGTCTGTCTGTCTGTCTGTCTGTCTGTCTGTCTGTCTGTCTGTCTGTCTGTCTGTCTGTCTGTCTGTCTGTCTGTCTGTCTGTCTGTCTGTCTGTCTGTCTGTCTGTCTGTCTGTCTGTCTGTCTGTCTGTCTGTCTGTCTGTCTGTCTGTCTGTCTGTCTGTCTGTCTGTCTGTCTGTCTGTCTGTCTGTCTGTCTGTCTGTCTGTCTGTCTGTCTGTCTGTCTGTCTGTCTGTCTGTCTGTCTGTCTGTCTGTCTGTCTGTCTGTCTGTCTGTCTGTCTGTCTGTCTGTCTGTCTGTCTGTCTGTCTGTCTGTCTGTCTGTCTGTCTGTCTGTCTGTCTGTCTGTCTGTCTGTCTGTCTGTCTGTCTGTCTGTCTGTCTGTCTGTCTGTCTGTCTGTCTGTCTGTCTGTCTGTCTGTCTGTCTGTCTGTCTGTCTGTCTGTCTGTCTGTCTGTCTGTCTGTCTGTCTGTCTGTCTGTCTGTCTGTCTGTCTGTCTGTCTGTCTGTCTGTCTGTCTGTCTGTCTGTCTGTCTGTCTGTCTGTCTGTCTGTCTGTCTGTCTGTCTGTCTGTCTGTCTGTCTGTCTGTCTGTCTGTCTGTCTGTCTGTCTGTCTGTCTGTCTGTCTGTCTGTCTGTCTGTCTGTCTGTCTGTCTGTCTGTCTGTCTGTCTGTCTGTCTGTCTGTCTGTCTGTCTGTCTGTCTGTCTGTCTGTCTGTCTGTCTGTCTGTCTGTCTGTCTGTCTGTCTGTCTGTCTGTCTGTCTGTCTGTCTGTCTGTCTGTCTGTCTGTCTGTCTGTCTGTCTGTCTGTCTGTCTGTCTGTCTGTCTGTCTGTCTGTCTGTCTGTCTGTCTGTCTGTCTGTCTGTCTGTCTGTCTGTCTGTCTGTCTGTCTGTCTGTCTGTCTGTCTGTCTGTCTGTCTGTCTGTCTGTCTGTCTGTCTGTCTGTCTGTCTGTCTGTCTGTCTGTCTGTCTGTCTGTCTGTCTGTCTGTCTGTCTGTCTGTCTGTCTGTCTGTCTGTCTGTCTGTCTGTCTGTCTGTCTGTCTGTCTGTCTGTCTGTCTGTCTGTCTGTCTGTCTGTCTGTCTGTCTGTCTGTCTGTCTGTCTGTCTGTCTGTCTGTCTGTCTGTCTGTCTGTCTGTCTGTCTGTCTGTCTGTCTGTCTGTCTGTCTGTCTGTCTGTCTGTCTGTCTGTCTGTCTGTCTGTCTGTCTGTCTGTCTGTCTGTCTGTCTGTCTGTCTGTCTGTCTGTCTGTCTGTCTGTCTGTCTGTCTGTCTGTCTGTCTGTCTGTCTGTCTGTCTGTCTGTCTGTCTGTCTGTCTGTCTGTCTGTCTGTCTGTCTGTCTGTCTGTCTGTCTGTCTGTCTGTCTGTCTGTCTGTCTGTCTGTCTGTCTGTCTGTCTGTCTGTCTGTCTGTCTGTCTGTCTGTCTGTCTGTCTGTCTGTCTGTCTGTCTGTCTGTCTGTCTGTCTGTCTGTCTGTCTGTCTGTCTGTCTGTCTGTCTGTCTGTCTGTCTGTCTGTCTGTCTGTCTGTCTGTCTGTCTGTCTGTCTGTCTGTCTGTCTGTCTGTCTGTCTGTCTGTCTGTCTGTCTGTCTGTCTGTCTGTCTGTCTGTCTGTCTGTCTGTCTGTCTGTCTGTCTGTCTGTCTGTCTGTCTGTCTGTCTGTCTGTCTGTCTGTCTGTCTGTCTGTCTGTCTGTCTGTCTGTCTGTCTGTCTGTCTGTCTGTCTGTCTGTCTGTCTGTCTGTCTGTCTGTCTGTCTGTCTGTCTGTCTGTCTGTCTGTCTGTCTGTCTGTCTGTCTGTCTGTCTGTCTGTCTGTCTGTCTGTCTGTCTGTCTGTCTGTCTGTCTGTCTGTCTGTCTGTCTGTCTGTCTGTCTGTCTGTCTGTCTGTCTGTCTGTCTGTCTGTCTGTCTGTCTGTCTGTCTGTCTGTCTGTCTGTCTGTCTGTCTGTCTGTCTGTCTGTCTGTCTGTCTGTCTGTCTGTCTGTCTGTCTGTCTGTCTGTCTGTCTGTCTGTCTGTCTGTCTGTCTGTCTGTCTGTCTGTCTGTCTGTCTGTCTGTCTGTCTGTCTGTCTGTCTGTCTGTCTGTCTGTCTGTCTGTCTGTCTGTCTGTCTGTCTGTCTGTCTGTCTGTCTGTCTGTCTGTCTGTCTGTCTGTCTGTCTGTCTGTCTGTCTGTCTGTCTGTCTGTCTGTCTGTCTGTCTGTCTGTCTGTCTGTCTGTCTGTCTGTCTGTCTGTCTGTCTGTCTGTCTGTCTGTCTGTCTGTCTGTCTGTCTGTCTGTCTGTCTGTCTGTCTGTCTGTCTGTCTGTCTGTCTGTCTGTCTGTCTGTCTGTCTGTCTGTCTGTCTGTCTGTCTGTCTGTCTGTCTGTCTGTCTGTCTGTCTGTCTGTCTGTCTGTCTGTCTGTCTGTCTGTCTGTCTGTCTGTCTGTCTGTCTGTCTGTCTGTCTGTCTGTCTGTCTGTCTGTCTGTCTGTCTGTCTGTCTGTCTGTCTGTCTGTCTGTCTGTCTGTCTGTCTGTCTGTCTGTCTGTCTGTCTGTCTGTCTGTCTGTCTGTCTGTCTGTCTGTCTGTCTGTCTGTCTGTCTGTCTGTCTGTCTGTCTGTCTGTCTGTCTGTCTGTCTGTCTGTCTGTCTGTCTGTCTGTCTGTCTGTCTGTCTGTCTGTCTGTCTGTCTGTCTGTCTGTCTGTCTGTCTGTCTGTCTGTCTGTCTGTCTGTCTGTCTGTCTGTCTGTCTGTCTGTCTGTCTGTCTGTCTGTCTGTCTGTCTGTCTGTCTGTCTGTCTGTCTGTCTGTCTGTCTGTCTGTCTGTCTGTCTGTCTGTCTGTCTGTCTGTCTGTCTGTCTGTCTGTCTGTCTGTCTGTCTGTCTGTCTGTCTGTCTGTCTGTCTGTCTGTCTGTCTGTCTGTCTGTCTGTCTGTCTGTCTGTCTGTCTGTCTGTCTGTCTGTCTGTCTGTCTGTCTGTCTGTCTGTCTGTCTGTCTGTCTGTCTGTCTGTCTGTCTGTCTGTCTGTCTGTCTGTCTGTCTGTCTGTCTGTCTGTCTGTCTGTCTGTCTGTCTGTCTGTCTGTCTGTCTGTCTGTCTGTCTGTCTGTCTGTCTGTCTGTCTGTCTGTCTGTCTGTCTGTCTGTCTGTCTGTCTGTCTGTCTGTCTGTCTGTCTGTCTGTCTGTCTGTCTGTCTGTCTGTCTGTCTGTCTGTCTGTCTGTCTGTCTGTCTGTCTGTCTGTCTGTCTGTCTGTCTGTCTGTCTGTCTGTCTGTCTGTCTGTCTGTCTGTCTGTCTGTCTGTCTGTCTGTCTGTCTGTCTGTCTGTCTGTCTGTCTGTCTGTCTGTCTGTCTGTCTGTCTGTCTGTCTGTCTGTCTGTCTGTCTGTCTGTCTGTCTGTCTGTCTGTCTGTCTGTCTGTCTGTCTGTCTGTCTGTCTGTCTGTCTGTCTGTCTGTCTGTCTGTCTGTCTGTCTGTCTGTCTGTCTGTCTGTCTGTCTGTCTGTCTGTCTGTCTGTCTGTCTGTCTGTCTGTCTGTCTGTCTGTCTGTCTGTCTGTCTGTCTGTCTGTCTGTCTGTCTGTCTGTCTGTCTGTCTGTCTGTCTGTCTGTCTGTCTGTCTGTCTGTCTGTCTGTCTGTCTGTCTGTCTGTCTGTCTGTCTGTCTGTCTGTCTGTCTGTCTGTCTGTCTGTCTGTCTGTCTGTCTGTCTGTCTGTCTGTCTGTCTGTCTGTCTGTCTGTCTGTCTGTCTGTCTGTCTGTCTGTCTGTCTGTCTGTCTGTCTGTCTGTCTGTCTGTCTGTCTGTCTGTCTGTCTGTCTGTCTGTCTGTCTGTCTGTCTGTCTGTCTGTCTGTCTGTCTGTCTGTCTGTCTGTCTGTCTGTCTGTCTGTCTGTCTGTCTGTCTGTCTGTCTGTCTGTCTGTCTGTCTGTCTGTCTGTCTGTCTGTCTGTCTGTCTGTCTGTCTGTCTGTCTGTCTGTCTGTCTGTCTGTCTGTCTGTCTGTCTGTCTGTCTGTCTGTCTGTCTGTCTGTCTGTCTGTCTGTCTGTCTGTCTGTCTGTCTGTCTGTCTGTCTGTCTGTCTGTCTGTCTGTCTGTCTGTCTGTCTGTCTGTCTGTCTGTCTGTCTGTCTGTCTGTCTGTCTGTCTGTCTGTCTGTCTGTCTGTCTGTCTGTCTGTCTGTCTGTCTGTCTGTCTGTCTGTCTGTCTGTCTGTCTGTCTGTCTGTCTGTCTGTCTGTCTGTCTGTCTGTCTGTCTGTCTGTCTGTCTGTCTGTCTGTCTGTCTGTCTGTCTGTCTGTCTGTCTGTCTGTCTGTCTGTCTGTCTGTCTGTCTGTCTGTCTGTCTGTCTGTCTGTCTGTCTGTCTGTCTGTCTGTCTGTCTGTCTGTCTGTCTGTCTGTCTGTCTGTCTGTCTGTCTGTCTGTCTGTCTGTCTGTCTGTCTGTCTGTCTGTCTGTCTGTCTGTCTGTCTGTCTGTCTGTCTGTCTGTCTGTCTGTCTGTCTGTCTGTCTGTCTGTCTGTCTGTCTGTCTGTCTGTCTGTCTGTCTGTCTGTCTGTCTGTCTGTCTGTCTGTCTGTCTGTCTGTCTGTCTGTCTGTCTGTCTGTCTGTCTGTCTGTCTGTCTGTCTGTCTGTCTGTCTGTCTGTCTGTCTGTCTGTCTGTCTGTCTGTCTGTCTGTCTGTCTGTCTGTCTGTCTGTCTGTCTGTCTGTCTGTCTGTCTGTCTGTCTGTCTGTCTGTCTGTCTGTCTGTCTGTCTGTCTGTCTGTCTGTCTGTCTGTCTGTCTGTCTGTCTGTCTGTCTGTCTGTCTGTCTGTCTGTCTGTCTGTCTGTCTGTCTGTCTGTCTGTCTGTCTGTCTGTCTGTCTGTCTGTCTGTCTGTCTGTCTGTCTGTCTGTCTGTCTGTCTGTCTGTCTGTCTGTCTGTCTGTCTGTCTGTCTGTCTGTCTGTCTGTCTGTCTGTCTGTCTGTCTGTCTGTCTGTCTGTCTGTCTGTCTGTCTGTCTGTCTGTCTGTCTGTCTGTCTGTCTGTCTGTCTGTCTGTCTGTCTGTCTGTCTGTCTGTCTGTCTGTCTGTCTGTCTGTCTGTCTGTCTGTCTGTCTGTCTGTCTGTCTGTCTGTCTGTCTGTCTGTCTGTCTGTCTGTCTGTCTGTCTGTCTGTCTGTCTGTCTGTCTGTCTGTCTGTCTGTCTGTCTGTCTGTCTGTCTGTCTGTCTGTCTGTCTGTCTGTCTGTCTGTCTGTCTGTCTGTCTGTCTGTCTGTCTGTCTGTCTGTCTGTCTGTCTGTCTGTCTGTCTGTCTGTCTGTCTGTCTGTCTGTCTGTCTGTCTGTCTGTCTGTCTGTCTGTCTGTCTGTCTGTCTGTCTGTCTGTCTGTCTGTCTGTCTGTCTGTCTGTCTGTCTGTCTGTCTGTCTGTCTGTCTGTCTGTCTGTCTGTCTGTCTGTCTGTCTGTCTGTCTGTCTGTCTGTCTGTCTGTCTGTCTGTCTGTCTGTCTGTCTGTCTGTCTGTCTGTCTGTCTGTCTGTCTGTCTGTCTGTCTGTCTGTCTGTCTGTCTGTCTGTCTGTCTGTCTGTCTGTCTGTCTGTCTGTCTGTCTGTCTGTCTGTCTGTCTGTCTGTCTGTCTGTCTGTCTGTCTGTCTGTCTGTCTGTCTGTCTGTCTGTCTGTCTGTCTGTCTGTCTGTCTGTCTGTCTGTCTGTCTGTCTGTCTGTCTGTCTGTCTGTCTGTCTGTCTGTCTGTCTGTCTGTCTGTCTGTCTGTCTGTCTGTCTGTCTGTCTGTCTGTCTGTCTGTCTGTCTGTCTGTCTGTCTGTCTGTCTGTCTGTCTGTCTGTCTGTCTGTCTGTCTGTCTGTCTGTCTGTCTGTCTGTCTGTCTGTCTGTCTGTCTGTCTGTCTGTCTGTCTGTCTGTCTGTCTGTCTGTCTGTCTGTCTGTCTGTCTGTCTGTCTGTCTGTCTGTCTGTCTGTCTGTCTGTCTGTCTGTCTGTCTGTCTGTCTGTCTGTCTGTCTGTCTGTCTGTCTGTCTGTCTGTCTGTCTGTCTGTCTGTCTGTCTGTCTGTCTGTCTGTCTGTCTGTCTGTCTGTCTGTCTGTCTGTCTGTCTGTCTGTCTGTCTGTCTGTCTGTCTGTCTGTCTGTCTGTCTGTCTGTCTGTCTGTCTGTCTGTCTGTCTGTCTGTCTGTCTGTCTGTCTGTCTGTCTGTCTGTCTGTCTGTCTGTCTGTCTGTCTGTCTGTCTGTCTGTCTGTCTGTCTGTCTGTCTACCATTAAACGATCGATAAAGATGGGTTTTAACAGCTTTTACGTTGGATTCCCAGAGTCCTCGAAAGTTTGGACTATGTGGAGGATTGAAATGCCACTGAATGTGTCGACGAGTAAGTTCAGGAACTACTGTCTCTTCAATTCCTTTATAGAATTCATTGGTCCACAGCTTTAGAGACTTGTCGAATGAGATAAAGTTGGTTCCACAGTCGCTGTATAGATGTTGAAAAAAACCCCTACGTCCGATAAAGCGCTGCAGCGCCCACAGAAAATGCTGTGCCGACATTCCCGTCACTGCTTCCAAATGAATCGCTTTGCTCGCTAAGCAAATGAAAACTGCAATGTATGCTTTATAGCAAGTGTGACCTCTGAATCTGGATGACCTTATATCAATCGCACCAGTGTAATCAACTCCAGTTGCTTCGAACGCCCGTTTGGGCGGATTGACACGGTGCGCTGGTAAATCTCCCATCAGTTGGCTTGATGGTGACGGCCGGTGTTTGAAACAGGTTACGCACTGTCGCAGAATCCTTTTTACTGTTTACTGTTTACCGTTGACGATCCAGAAAACTTGATGAATTGTAGGTAAAGATAGTTGCACACCGCCATGTAAGGTGTTGTGATGAGCGTTCCTTATAACCAAAATCGTCAGGTGGTGGGCCTTTGGAAGGATTATTGGTGTGCGTTGAGACATGGAGAGCTGCAAAGCATTCTTAAGTCTGACTTTAACTCTCATGAGCCCCTCATCGTCGAGAAACGGTGATAGCTGGCTGAGTTTGTTGTGTTTGGATAGAAATTTGTTGGATCGTAGTCTTGATAATTCTTCCGAATAGAACAAAGCCTGTTGGTATTCAGATACCTGAATAGGGCCGGTGAGTCTATCCGCTTTTTTGTGACGAGTATTATAAATGAATCGTTTGACGTAGGCTGTAACGAATAAGAGTTTATTATAGGAGGAATATGATTCGATAAATGGTTGCACTTCTATACAAATGTGGGCTCCGATGTGCTTTAAGGATTGCTCTATGGAAATAAGTTCTGGTTTTGGGGACTGAACTGGATTGACTGGCCAATGCTCCTCTGAAAGATGCAGCCAATGTGGTCCGTTCCACCAAAGCGTGTGGTGTTTCAGCTGGGAAGGGGTGAGTCCGCGTGTAGCACAATCTGCTGGGTTTTCTTGCGTAAGAACATGTCTCCACTGCGATGGCGAGCTTGCCTCCAGGATTGCTCCAATCTATTCGACACAAATGTCTTCCAACGCCTAGGGTCACCGCTGATCCAATACAGCACTATCATTGCCTCCGACCAGTAGTGTACGGATATGGTGTGATGTGATGCTTGAAGTTGATTGACAATCCAATCGGCTAATTTTGTACACAGCAGGGCTCCGGATAACTCAACTCTCGGAATTGTTAGCGGCTTAACAGGTGTGACTCGACTGCGGGCGGCTAATAAGTTAACCTGCACGGAACCATCCGTACAACTAGCTCGAAGATAAGCGCATGCTGCATACGCCATGGATGATCCATCACAAAACATGTGCAGTTGCAACGTCGAGACATGCCTTAAATCGAAGCCTAACCACCGAGGGATGTGTATCTCTTCAATGTCGGGGAGCTCTTGAATGAGCTGTCGCCACCGCTCGGCGAGTTGATCTGGCAATGGGTCGTCCCAATCTAATGATGCGGGGGGCTCATCCTTGCGCTCGATACGAAAACTCCAAACTTCCTTCAACAGGATTTTCGCAGCGATGATCACTGGTGCCAGGTATCCCAACGGATCGAATAAGCGTGCTACTGTGGATAGTATAGAACGTTTGGTGAATATAGGATTGAGAGACAACTTAAGATTAAAACCAAAACCATCTCTGTTTGGATGCCAATACAACCCTAAAGTTTTAATGGAGTCCTTATTGTCTATCTCAAAAATGCTACTGTTAGAGAGATCTGTAGTTGGGATGCTTTCTAAGATATCTGGATGGTTGGATGCTCACTTCTTGAGCTCCATGCCTGCTGATTGCAGAGCTGCGATGACATCATTGCGAATTTTAAGAGCTCCGTCGATGGTCTCGTGTCCTGTTTGAACATCGTCCACATAGATTTCTTTTTTAAGGACATGCTCGGCCAGAGGATAGCGTTCGCGCTCGTCGGACGCAATCTGATGTATGACTCGAATCGCTGTGAAGGGTGCCGAGGCAGTGCCAAACGTTACTGTAGTCAAAAAATATTCCTTGATGAGTCCCTTTTCATCGCGCCAGAAAATTCGCTGATACTGGGCATCTTCTTCATGCATATCTATGCAGCGATACATTTTCGTTATATCGGCCACGAAGACATACCGATGGAGACGCCAGTTGAGTATAACTCCTCCAAGATCGTTTTGTAGGGCGGGACCCGTGCATAAAATATCATTAAAAGACCTCCCGTTAGACGTTTTGCACTTAATGTTTAAATTTTGTTTAGGTAAGTGACCTGTTAGCGACCGAAGGATGAAGGCTTAGGACACGTAGGCATTAAAATCAGATCCTGAACATGAGACTATGGTGAAGTCGGTGCTGTGCCTGCACTGATTATGCGACGTATTACCAATTCCCCTGATCTCAGCTCGCACAGAGTGCCATTTGAGTCTGAGCGCTTGAACGATGTTTTTCGTGACGAGGGTTCCTTCCGAACCATTATCGTTTAGAGCTCGAACTAAAGCTGACTGCCCGGTGGAGTCACTTATTTTATTTAGAGGGGTGGTTGAGTTCAGACAAGAGGCAACTGCGCTTAAGAGCTACGTCGATGTGCAGCGTCTGCGCTCCGACCAGAGTCTGAAGCATGCTGTCGTGATACTCCAGGAGTCAATGAGAAACTTTGTTAAGCATTCGGAAAATGTAACAAAGTAAGGTGCCGTTGCCGTTTCGAGCAGTTTCGATTGACTAAGAGAATGGGAAGAACTAAGGCAATTGATGCATGCCTTCGAGCGGTCGACTATAACCTTTTGGGCGGAACAATCCTTGGCAAGAATTTCCGGGCACCGTCCTAGAACGTGATTCTGTTGACAGAGCGAGCACCTGATGAATCCAGACTTAAGAGTGCTGTGGAAGCTGTGTCCCCTCACAGTGGAGTTTCCCGATGGTCTGGTTGTCTGGCGATGGTTGGTCGATTGTATAGATGAACGGCTGGTTTCCTTCTCTCAATTAGGTCGATGCTGACCAATCGATTGTGAAGAGACACCTCCAGCTTTGTAAAGGTGGGGATTTCCACGTTGTTGCCCAGGGAATGCTTACAGGCCTGTGTTGTGCTGATAGGCAGCTTTGTAAGTAAGTGATGTACCAACCAATGACCACAGGAATCAATGGCAATGTGTAGTCGTCGGATTTCACTGATACATGCATTCGTCAAGTTTAACAAATTCCTAAGGCTCCTTGGACAATGGCTCGATTACGTACAGTGCATTCATATTGTACATGAACTGCCGTCGAGGGTTGTTGTATCGTTTTACCACAAGGTATCATGCCACTGAATAGTTGGTTTCTGTTAATGCCATATGGTTTATATAAGAAATGAAAATTGGAATGTTTGAAAGAGATGGATTTCATGTATTAGTTGCGTAAAGCTGTCATAAAAAGATGGCCAACCCGCAAAATGTCCTGAAAAGTGGGGTACGGTCAATTTGGGCAGCTGAATTGTGGAAACAGGAGTGGACACAAGGGTGTTGTTAATAGTTTGATCACCTGACACTTGTATTGGGCCTGGAAACTTGGTTGGTATTCATCGGCGAATGAACATTAAATGTGGCTGTATGCTTGCTCAAAATTGTCCTCAACAGCATCCGCAAAACATGGATGCAAGCGTGGACATTGCTGTAAAATGAGCGCTTGATGTTTTGTGTAAATCTGTTTTGAAAGCTCGTTGAGCTTGTTGAGGCGAAACTCATAGTATTTTTTTTATTTTACATCCTTTTGAATAATAACACACTATTTAACACACTGATTTAGTTCTAGTTTTCCATTTATTGTATAAACTTTTAATTTTTTTTCGTTAATTTTAAGGGCTCCAAAATTTTCATTTATTTTATTGATCGACGACCATGTGTCCACTATTGCTTGAGGGAGTTTTCTTTTATAACTACTCTAACAAATGTGTAGAATTTTCTGGCTCCGAGGCTGTTTGTTAAAAACTTACGCTTAACTTATTCTGAACGCTATCGCTATCTCTCTGTGTTTTTTGAGTTTAAATTGGAATTTGAATGGCTATTAAATTAGAATGGCTATTATAAAAACTGTATCTTTGGTAACAATTAAAATTGTTTCCTTTATAATAATAATTCTATTTTCCGAATTCCTACGACTATCGTGACGTACACGGGTGTAACTTTCAAAAGGATCTGCGTCCCAATATCCTAATACCATTGCCATTTTTTAAAGTTATTGATCGCAAAAACATCCCTTTTGGACAGTGCATTGAATACAAACTTGCTGACTTCCTTCTTAGCTCGTCTACGAACTTACTAATACTTCATACGGCCACGAAGTTAGTTCTTACTCTTTCAGTGAACGGTCGTGTTTTTGTCTTGCGCTCCGAATTTTTGTTCTTTTTGTCCATAAACCATCGGGGTTTAATTCATATTTTCATACGTCTATATAACTTTTTATGTCCCTAACAACATAGTGATTGCATAGTGATTGTTTTGTGTTTAAATTAACAAAATTAGTTTGCACGTCTAATCTCTGTGCAGTGTTTGTTGTTATTGTTTTTTTCTAATTGCCTTCTTCTTTTCTTCCAAACGCTGTTTGCAGCGGTAAGTGTCTAAACGGTAGTTACCCGCTCTCCCGCACTCCCGCTTATAACTTTGTTTTTGGAACATCTAAAACTTACGCTCCCCCAGCTTACTTACTCCTACTCATTCTCTCCCGCTCTCTAACTCTCTCTTTTACTTGCGTAGCATTATTCTCTTGGCACTGTGGTTCGGAATATCGCGATAATGGCTGTCTGCAATTTAAAGAAATGCAAGTCGTTAATTTCGGCTGGACAACAGAGCATTCCGTGCCATTCGTGTGAGAATATTTTTCATGCTAAGTGCCTTGGCTATTCGGGCCTGGTACGCGATGCAATCGACATGAGAAGTGGCTTGCGCTACTATTGTGATGAATGCATTACTTATGAAACCCAGGCACTCTCTATAAGGCGGCTTACAAAAAGCACTGTTACGGAATTAATCCGGAACAGCCGTAGAAATACGGATCTGCTTGTGGCGCAGCTCACTAGCCGTATGCTATCTGAGCCCGATTCTCCTAAGCGTAAAAAGATCGCAGTCGATAGACAACCCACGGTAGCCGCTAGTGTAACTCTCTCTGGCGATCCGGGGTCTGCAGCACAGCAGTCGATCTCAGCCGCCGCACAAATGGTACTAAGATCGAAAGCTAAAAAGATTCGGTTTCCGACTATGATGCAGCGTCTACTTCGTTCTTTTTAGAGCTCCATAAACGGTGCGGACGTCCTAGGTTAGGTACAGGTGTAGTAGGTTCTTTACACCTCCTATGTATCCGCCTAGTTCAGCGGGATTGCCATCGAAGTATGGCAACTCCTTTATCTGACCAATTAACTGGCTCACCACTTTTGTGGTTTTATCGACCGAATTGGATTTTTTTTCTTATATGCGCGATATTTTACACATAGATTCTTATTATGATTCTAGTCAGGATATTCTAGTTCAACTTTATATTTTGGTATCCTACCGACTGCGCCAATTAAATCTTCGTAGTGTAAGTTTAATATAAAAAAAACTTTATTCAATTTTATTCTTAAGCCGATACAATTTGATTTTGATTGGGAGAACACCGACCTGAATGTTACAAGTCTCAAACTGAACTCGCTCCCTAACTCCTACTTTTTATTGAATTTGTATACCTGTAGAAAGTATGAAAGTTTGTAACTGGTAGAAGAAAGTGTTTCCGACACCATAGAGTGTAGATAGTCTTGAGCACGATAACTAGCCAGCCCGAGTCAACAAGGCCATGTCCGTCTGTTCGTATGAACGCTGGGATCTCGGAAACTATAAGAACTAGAATGTTAGAATTAAGCACTCTTGGGCTTTGTGCGCAGCGCGAGGGTACCACGCCCACTCTTACGTGCATGCACTCGAAATATAATAAGATTTCAAATTTTGTAAAATTTTAAACAAGATGTTTTATTATAAATACCAATCAATATGATAATTAGTATTATAATATTAAAATCGGACCATTCATTAAAAGTTATAACCAAACAAAACAAATAATTTGCAAATTCAATGGAGTGCGAAAGATAGATATATATTCATGCATCTGAGTGCGAGATTGTACACAAAAAAAAAACGCCACCTATGTTTCACGCTATTTGGCCGATAGGAATAAATGACACGCGATTTGTGTGGTGTGCAATCTCGCACTCCCTTTAAGTATAGCGTATCTGAGAGTCGAGGCCGTCGACTATAGCTTTTTCTCTTGCTCAATATTAAATTTTTGGATGGGTAGATGAAAATTTATACTTTTTATACTTTTTAGGGTCGGAAACGTCTTGTTCTACCTGTTAAATACTTATCCCCAAATAGATTGGATATTCGGGGGAGTCACAGACATCCCTTCCAACCAAATTTCCACCGAAAAGCAAGTCTCAGTGTCACAGACTTCATTTCTGACGCTTTCTATGTCCCCCTTATTTTGACAGACGTTTTGATAAAATAAACCAACTTTCAAATGCTTGCCAAGAATAAAACTTTATTTAAGACAACACTAACGAAATCTATGACCCATCTGCATACTACAATTTTTATATTTACTTCGGGCTGTATTTAAAAATAAGTATTTTATAAACCGTCTTGAAAAAATTGACTAAGAAACCCGTCTGCAAACCGTCCAGCCTGACAGTGGTACTAATTTGCTCGAACTTTAAATACCAAATATAGGAGTAGTTATCGAAATGTTGTGTTAACGAATTATTTATAGTACGGTACTTAGTATTGTAGTAAAAAAAAACTACTTCTGGTAAAAATTTAATGTTAAAGGAAGTTGTAGTTATTGAGAACAATTATAAAAACATACCGCCTTTTCAAAAAGGTGGCTGCACTATCGTGAAAAATGTCCTATTTTTTGCCGGATAAGAAGCCGGCTATGAGTCCTTCTTGTGAGTCCTGCCCAATTACTCTTTGAAAGGAGCCAACTGCCAGGAACCGCAGAACCGTGGCCAGCTGGAACAAGGGCGGGATGGATGATTTTGGGATGTTCTTCAGATGAAACACCATCATAAATGTATGTTTATCGAGACGAAAATTGTACCGAAACCTAAAAGTTACAACAATTTTTAAAGTTCCAGCTGAAAATAAAACTTTAAATTATCTTACGTTAACGGGGCGGTCAAATAATTCTTCCCTCTTCACGGAAGTAACTTAATATATAAAAAAAAATTATCTTACGTTCCATCTGATTGAAAAAGAAAATCGGAAAATATTCTTAGGATTCTGCTCTGTATCCTAGCCTTTCGAAGTTTTTGTCTTCGCAAGTACTCTAGAGCACAAGAACTCGTGCAGATGGCATTTTGTTTTGCTTTTAAAATTCTTGACAATTTACAGATGTAAATAAAACGATTCAGCAGCCGCAAGCAGCTGTTCAGGGCTGCAGTAAGTAGCCTGGCGGGTAATTCAAATTTTTTCATTTTTTTCTTTTTTTTCTGTACAATATGCGCTTTAAACAAGTATTCTTTTCATAATTTTGCAAATAAAGCATAAATTAAAACTTGGTCTTATGGAAAATGGTCAAAATAAGTTAATAAAACTCGATAATTATTCAATATTCGATATTTAGTGTATGTATCCAGCCTTTGTCATTTTTCAGTAATTTTTCCGAAAAAAGGAAATCGCTCGAATTTCTGTCACACCTACGGTTTTGATGGGTTGGTCTCCAAACCAACCGGCCCCAAATCCGTCGCCGGTTTCTGTGGCACCCCTGATTGTAACGAAGGCTGCTCAGCCCAAGCTATCCTTCCCGTGAGATTTTGTTTTTCGGCTAATTGGCAACGCTACAAAAGTCGCGATTATGAACAAAAAGTTGACAGCCTAGAGCCAGAAATGGTTTCTCTTCCGTTCTTGTGGTGCGATTTTTCCCTGTTTAGATAGCCGCGTCTAAAACAATAAACGAAAACTGCTTAAAGCACACGGGTCTTAAATTCGAACTTGGACTGGGAAACGGGCATTGACGGGCTCGTGGCCAGCACACCTAACAAAGAAAAAATAAAAGTTCCGCTCGGCTTTCTATAGCGCCACCAGCCCTCCGCTGTTTGAAATCGTTACATTGGTGCCTGTTGTGGGGTCACAAGGGTTGGCAAGAACCCTGTCCTACGAAGATGCCTTAAAACTTCGCTCGCCTTCGTCGTCAAGTCTCCTCGGCAGGGCATCACTCAGAAGAACCGCAATATGAAGGCGACACGCGAGACGCCATCGATCGAGAACAGAACCGCTTACTCTTAGCGAACCTCAAGTTTGAGAAGAAGTTCGATCGAATGTGGGAGACATTAGAACTTTGGAGAACTTTGCGATGGAGCTGGAACGACTGGGCAGAGCCGTGTTCGACGTGTTGCCCCCTGTGACATTCAACAGCAGCAACCCGCAAAGCGTACGGAGCCCCTCCACATGGCTTATCGCATTAAAGCCCAACGCCGGCGACGACCAGTGGGCACAGCAATGACCGTCACCGTCGTAGCCACAGATAATTCCACAAGTTCAAGAAAAGGGAGCCGAGGCTTGCGTAGAGCGCACCGAAAAGCCTCGAACCTGCATCTAACTCCGTGTCCCCTACGGAAAACTAGCGACCGTCAGCCTCTCGGGGCGGAGGTTGAGAGCAAACTCCGAAGGCCCCTGTGAGCATCTGCTCATCCACCCATTCTCCAACGGCAGCTCGATAACCACCGTACGTCTCCACCTTACCATCAGTCGGTTATTGTACTTGCCAGTGTTAATGAATGGAACACAATAACCTGGGACGCTCCACCCCACCTCACCTCAACGCGAATCCTCCCCCAACCGAGCAATACGGAGTCAGACAGAACCGTCGTCCCGCGAAATCCCCTTAGGACCGCCGCACAGTGGTTGCGCTAATAGGCCAAAATTAAACAAATTCATAACAAAAATTTACGAAAAGTAAACAAGTCGCCTCTGAAATGTTCAAGCATCTTCGTGGTAAACCAGATTTTCCTATAAATCTAACGGGACTTTCTAAAAATTCGTCATCTAGCTTTCTTTGCGTTCAGACGTGCTTAAAATTCTCGCAAGGTTACTTCCCCGCTGTCCCGAGTGCAATACCGATGTTAGATTGGCCCAGCTTCGCGCTTCGGATGGTGTTCGCTGTTCTTCTTTGTGCCGTCGCGCCTATCACACTTCTTGCCCTACCAACGTAGCTGCAGCTCCTCAGTCATATGCGGCTGCTGCTGCTACGTCTTCCGCGGTCGTTGACCCTTCTAATCATGCTCTGGATATTAAGAGAGGAAGAGAAGGAACAACAACAAGCCCAATAAACATGTTGTCGGAGTGGCTCCTAATGCCGAAGAGCTTCATGTTTTGCCGACCAAGAAAAATTTTGCATGTCGGAAAGTGTGCAACTGATAAAGAGCCGAATGCTGTTCCAAAATATGTGTCCACCAAGCTTAAGATGGATGCTAGTTCTCTCACTGTATTAAAACTTGTAAAAAAAGATGTTGACGTTACAACCTTAAAGTTAATAAATTTCAAGCTTGGTATCCCCGATCACCTTTACGATTCAGTCTTCAAAAACGATTTTTGGCCGAACTCAGTTAAGGTCACAAGATTTATTCATAGAGAACGAGCCATTGTGGTAGGGGATGGAATCTTATCTAATTTGCCGGAGCCTGGACAAACTTCAACATCAAGTCATCCATCAAAAAACCCCTAGTGTTCAACGCCACTGGCGTCGATACTTTTGCGGGACATCTTCTGCAAGCCGTTCCTCATTTGTCGGAGTCGCAACAACATCGCCAGCTGCTTGCCTTTTTCATCTCATTTGGGTGTTGAGAATTGCTCTTCAACAACATGCGCTGACTGGCAACCTGCTAGGGGTTTGTCTGCAGTAAACTCATTCAGGAAATATTGCCCTGAAAATATACTTTCAAAATATATTCGGCATGAGAACTAAAACGCAGTCTGTTTTTAAATTGTGGCTTCCTATGTTCCACCTGGCAGTGATTCTGGGCCTTAGCAGGCTCACTTAGACAACATCTCTAACATCCATGCCAGCTTGGAGGACTCTTATGGCACATGACTTCAGTAGACTTCAACCTAAGATCTGTTTTCTGAACGTGGGACCCACAAGCATCTGCCAATGTTCATCATTTACATGAAATAATTGTCATTGGTGACTGTTTTAGTATGGGCCTCACCAAAATTAATAATATTTTCAATGATTTGCATAAGCTTCTTGATTTAATCTTTATTAATTTTATTGTTCATTCTAACGTTACTCTGGCTGAATTTACGATTTCAAATTGTGTTGTACATCACAAACTTTTGTGCTTAAACATCGAATTTAACAGCTTTCTGCCATTCAATGATTCTTATCGTAGATACATATTTGATCCCTCTAGTTTAAGTTCCCTAAGGGATTGCCTGCTATCCTTAAGTTGGGGTACCTTGCTGTCGAACCCTTGCATTGAAACTAAAACTTTTCATTCAACGATGAGAAATACTCTTGACAGCATAGTCCGTTCCAAGGTACGGGGTTTCTACAGGCTTCCTTGGTATACTAAGCAACTGCAAAAATTAAAAAACGTTAGGAACAAATACTACAAAAAAATTTCTAAAACACATTACCCGGCCTATGGTGAAAGATATAGGCAGCACAAACGTGAGTTTGAGTTTCTTAATAAGTTTCTATATAACCAATGTATTTGTGAAGTTAGCCCTAAGGCGTTTTAACGCTTTGTTAACTCAAAAAAATCACATTCGTCTATACCTTCAACAATGTCGTATGGTGATGTTGTTGCTTCCACCGAGGCCGATATCGCCAATTTGTTTGCTGCCTTTGTTTTCTTGAATGATTGGTATGCCCTGAAAACTTTAAATTCAATGGCAGAAATTTGCAACATTGGAAGCCTGGACATATCGTATGATGACATTTCTAAAGCAATTAGTTATTTTGATGATTCCCCAAGACTAGACTTTGATGGAATTTCTTCATTCTTCCTTAAGAATTGTATTGCCAGTCTTGACCTACCCCTGCACTTCCTTGTCTCAAGGAAGGTCCCCAAATAGATAGAAAATTCCACTCCGGTCCATAATGGAGGAACGAAATTTAATATTTCTAACTAAAGGCCAATTGCTAAAATCAGCAACATAGCTCAATTGTTCGAAAGAATAATTTTCAAAAATATATCTTTCTTAATAAGGTCTTACATCGAACCTAATCAACGTGGCTTCATGCCCGGTCGATCTACGATGACCAACTTGGCTGTCTTTACCAATCACTGTATAAATGCATTTGAGGATCATTTACAGATGGACACGATTTACACAGATTTGCCAAAGCTTTTGACAAGGTTTGTCACTTTGCCCTAAAGGCTAAACTTTCCAAACTTGGCTTTCATTCCTCTTTTCTTAACTGGATAGCATCGTTTTTGGATAACCGACGCTATCATGTTGAAGTAAATGGTGCATTATCCCATCCTTATAAAGCGACATCTGGACTTCCTCAGGGTAGCTATCTTGGCCCCTTACTTTTCATTACTTTTATAAATGACATTTGTGCCTGTATCCATTTTTTTAGCTTCCTTCTTTATGCGGATGACCTAAAGATTTATAGGACTGTCAGTAACGTAAATGATTCGATGTTGCTTCAATCTAACCAAGATAGTATCGGTAGTTTGTGTTTCAAGAATAGTTTGCCTTTAAGCCTTAACAAATGCCACATCGTTCGTTATGCGACAGGTTCTGTAACCATTCCATCCACTTATCACATCAATAACCACCCTCTCTCTGTTTTGAATGAAATAGTTGATCTGGGGGTATTATTTGATGACAAATTTCTGTTTAATGAGCACCTGAATTTTATATTTCCAAAGGCTTGTGCAATGTTCGGCTTTGTTAAGGGAAACACTTTAGTATTCAAAGATCCGTATTCTAGATTGTCTGTATACTCTGCCTTTGTCCGTTCTAGGGTTGAACATGCTTCCTTTATTTGGAATCCCTCGGGAAGTGTCCAGATCAATAGGATTGAGAGGTTGCAGAAAAAGTTTTCGAAGTTTGCATGGCAATCCTTGCATTTTACTGAACCGGCTCCGCCCTATGATAATCAGTGTTCACTGCTTCACACTTGTTCCTTGAAGGATCGCCGTGCAACTGCTGGCCTTGTCTTTCTGAACGATTTGATTGTCCTTGCCTGTTGGGATGCATCAATTTTAATGTTCCTGCCAGGAATCTCCGTACCATGGTTCCATTCCTGGACCGTGCTGTCAGGACTAATTATGCTCGCAATGAGCCACTACTAAGGACTCTTAGATTGTTTTATTCTTTGCCTTCTAGCATTAGATTCAGCTGGGGCGCCAAGGAAGATATGTTAAGGCAAACCCTTAGGGAATATTTTTTAATTAATTTTCAATAATAGATTTAAGGTAATCATATGTATCCAGATAAGGATTTATCCATTGGCGATCGATAAATAAATAAATAAATTGCGAAGCAGCTGCTTTGCCTTGTAGTTGTCTGTGTTTTCGTCTTTCGTGTTTTGTGTATTTATTACGTCAAAATAATTTTCTGGATTGTGCTTTCTCTGTTTCGATTTGATTTTGGTAGTTATCTTATATATTTTTAATCTTTGGTGCACAGAAAAATTACAGAAGGCGATCGAAGATGTACAAAACAATATTAAAATATCAACTTTGTACCCGTGATGAGCGAGCTTACAAATTTTTTTGTGTTGTATGTAAAACGAGGAAGGAAGTTAGCTTATAACTATTAAATTTAATTCGAAATTCTCAAAAATTTTAAAAATGATATAACCAGGAGTTTAAAAAACACCGAAGTTATTCACATTATTTTCTTACCAATTTGTCGAGCGTTCCTATGATATCGTCGTCCGATTTTTATAAAATTAAATTCGAAATTCAGAACTAATTACAAAATGTTATTTCCAAGCGTAGGGGGTTATATGTTAAACAAGAAAGGATATTAGCTTCGGCAAGCCGAAGTTTGTATACCCTTGCAGTTATAAGAAATAATCAATGTTAGTAACACCATGCTAAATTCTTAAGGTTTGTTGCTAGCTTCAGTGATATTAAAAAAAAAATTTTTTCATTATTTCTCTGACCGTTTCTTTGACAGCTATATGTTAGAGTCGTCCGATTATTATAAAATTTAATTCGAAATTCTTAAAAATACAAAAAAGGATATTCCCATTAATATAAGATAATATGACAAAAAACACCGAAGCTATTATTTGTTTCATATTATCTTCCCACCAATTTTCCGATCGTTCCCATAGCAGCTATATGATATAGTCGTTTGATTTTGATAAAATTTAATTCGAAATTCAGAACTAATTTGAAAATTTTATTTTCAATCGTAGGCGGTTATATGCTAAAAAACACCAATGATATATTTTTTTAATTTTTTTCCGATTATTTCTATGGGTGCTATAAGATATAGTTGTCCGATCCGGCTGGCTCCGAATTATATACTACCTGCAAAAGAAAGACGACTTTTCGAAAAGTTTCACCCCGATAGACTAGTTTGCGTAGAAACGGACGGACAGACGGATATGGCTAGATCGACTCGTCTAGTGACGCTGATCAATAATATATATACTTTATGGGGTCGGAAACGTTTCCTTTACTGCGTTGCAAACTTTTGACTGAAATCATAATACCCTCAGCAAGAGTATACAAATTACTGCATTTTGGATTTAATTTTTTGCTTAAAGCATCAGATCTCAAATCTAATTGTAATTAGCTGCATGAAAAGTAAAGAATCTCAATAAATCGCTTCCAAAAGCATTAAGTTATCCGGATAATATCAGTGTAAGTGAGTCAAATGCTAAAGACGAGCTTCAGAATTTTCTGTTCCTAGCAATATGAAAGAGGATGTAGTGAAAAATGTATTATTATTATTATTATTATTTATTGTTTTAGGCTTCCTAACGCTACAAGTTTTAAAACTTATAAATTACAGCGCTAGTCACAACTGGTAAACATATTTAAATTTGGACAAAATTGGTTCTTAAATCTAATGACATACATTGTTACATTTATTGTTGAACATTTAGATAAATAGAAATGAAGTTATATCGAAATTAAAAAACTAAGGAAAAGGTTTTGGGGATAAGTCGCAATGTTAAAATAGGATAATATACCTTATAGTAGACTAGAACTGCTATTTTTTAGGTGTGAGAGAAGTTTTGTCTTAAATAGTGTTGCGCTCCTAGTTTCTTTTATGTAGTTGGGAAGCTCGTTCCACGTTCTAACCGCATTTATAAAAAATTGTCTATTTGAAAGCAGAAACCTGTGTCGGATGCAGATAATATTCTTTGTTCTTGTAGATCTGGAGAATTGTAATTTTTCAAATAAGTACGATGGCTCCCTGGTGTATATAACTTTGTGTAAAAAGATTATTGTACTACTTTTCATATAATCTGCCAAGCTTATATCAAATATCTTGTAGGAAAATTGAGTTACATGATCAGATCTATGCAAATTAAATATAAAACGCGCAATACTGTTGTATGCTATTTTCAGCTTATGTTGACTTGCTACATCACAATTTGCATAGATCTCTAGACCATAAAAGAGTGTGGGTATTATACAAGACTTGGCAATTAGAAGACGCTCACTAACAGGTAAGGAACATTTAACTAGTGACAAGGATCTTATTAGTCCGTATGTTTTGCCTACAGCTTTGTTTACGTGGTCATTCCAGTTCAAGGTTCTGTTAAATGTGATACCCAAATTATTGGCGGTTTCCACGTACTCAATTGGTGTTTTGTTAATCATCAAGGGGAACAGTTCAATATTGCATAATTTCTTCTTAAAAATGATTAAGCACTTTGATTTCAATGGATTGATGGCTAGACCGTTGTTTTTTGCCCATTCATTTACTCTTCCAAGCTCCATTCTACAAATATCTAAACACTCACTAATTCTGTTTAAGGGACGACTAACATACATCTGAACATCATCAGCATATAAATGGACATTACATTTCGACAGCACAGAAGGAAGATCATTTATATAAAGTGTGAATAATAGTGGTCCAAGAACCGAACCCTGGGGTACACCACGCTTCAGATAGGCAAACGAAGAACAAATATTTGACGATACAACATATTGACGACGATTTTTAAGATACGAACACAAAAGTTTGACGGCAGTATTGGAGAAGAAATACAAATTTTTGAGTTTTGAGCACAGGATATCATGATTTACTGTGTCGAACGCTTTGCTGTAGTCCAGCAATAGTAAGAAGGTGACATACGAGTTGTCCGTCTGTTGACGTATATCTTCGGTTATTTTTAAGATGGCTGAAGTGCAGCTACGATTTTTTCTAAATCCAGATTGATGGTCATTTAAGAGGCTATTGACAGATATAAAATTATTTATTTGTGATGCGACAATATTTTCAAACACCTTCGAGAGGTACGGAAGTATAGATATCGGCCGATATTCTTTGTTTGATTTTGGTATTGGCATTATTTTGGCAGTTTTCCAGCAATCAGGGAACGTAGACGTGGTAAGAGCCGTGTTAAATGTGTGCGTAAGGTATGGGATAAGTTTAGGAAGTAGAATTTTTATAAATTTAGGATGAATATCGTCAGGTCCAATTGCGTTAGACTTAGTTTTAAGAATATTATCTAAAACATCACATTGGTCAACACACATAAATCTAAACCTAGTATCACAGATGTTTTCAGGTACTGAATTCAGGTACGTGTTGGTTGTGACCTCTGGAACTTGGCATTCTGCTAATTTAAGGTTGAGTTCATCTATGTCAACATCTAGTTCCTGTGATGTCTTTTGTTTACCTATCCCTAGAGTTTTAATCTGTTTCCATGTTTGACTCGAAGAGGTTGAGTTTTTAAATTTTTAGCTAAAAAAGTTTGATTTTGCAGAGTCGATTAGTTTGGTAACCGTTTTTCTCAGAGATACAAACATGCTGTGGTGTTGCGGTGTTTTGTATCTTTTCCACTTCTGGTATGCTTCATTTCGTTTTATAATTGCCAATTTTATATTATTAGTAAACCATGGTTTTTCGGACGGTCGAATTGTTTTACTTTTAACTGGGACAAAACTATCGTATAAGTGGCTAATATTATGTTGTAGAAGTTTAAGTTGACGATCGACTGTTGGAAGACTGTAAATATTGTTCCATACACACAGGTCAAATGCTTCGTTCAACAGTATGTAATTAATATTATTAAAGTCACGATAAAATATTGTATGGTCCGTGTAGTTTAGGTCAAAGTTATAGGTCAGGTATATAAGGTCATGTTTTGAAAAGGACGGAACGATTAGCTGATCATACAAACATATTTTATTAACATCACTCACAAAAAACAAATCTAATAATGTGTTACGTGTTCTGCTGAAGTGGGTTGGAAATATGTATGTTTAATAGAAAAGTGGAGAACAAAAAGTTCCCAAAAAAAAATAGACGATTCTAGTCTGTTTGTAACATCATACGTACCGTTAACACTCGTGACCGTCATTGACTCGCTACTGCAGACTAAACAGATTTTATTTTGAAAAGGAAACATTTGAATTGGATGTAATTAAAGAAAAATATTTTAAAGAAAAGATTAATCTGTTGAGTCCCACAACTTGTCAAATTTCCAGGAAATCATTCCAAATTAATCACAGTTTGCAGTTAACTATGGTTGACGGAAAAATATACAATGCCCTTAGTCAAACACATTTCTCTAACTGTTACAACCGACTGAGATGTATTAATTGGAAAAGTGTTTTAAGAAGAAAGTCAATAAGAATCGTTTTGAGGTTGGTCTTTCCCCATTGCATCGTTTTTTTGAATATTTTTTGCATGTACCGTACAGATTAACTTGAAAATTTGGTGAATTTATACTGCGAAACGAAAAATGGCGCTTAGAAATAAAAAGATTCCAACCGATTTCCGTGCTAAATTGTCATAAATAGTGGACTAGCCCCGAAGTGGGGGAAGTGGCACTCCAAGTGATGACAACACGGCGAGAGCATTTATTAACAATACAACATTATTGTAGTTGCCGACATTACTGGTTTTGATGAAAATTTTTTAATGAGGTGTTCAACAATGCTGCAATGTATATAGATAAGTATCCTTGGTACTATATGCCCCTCAGTTTATAACGTTTTGATTCATTCCTCTGATGTCATAAAGAGAAGGGGGCCTTTCCAAGGAAGCTGCCAATTCTAGAAAAAAAAAACTTTATAAGTGTTTAGAAAGCAAAACACACGCAAGATCTCACGGATTGCCACAAACACCGATTTGATGAATAGATTGCTTCTGAGCTGAGTTCCATTTACCACTGCCCAAAGAACACTTCCATGTACGAAAAAGTCGGAATTGTTAAAATCAGCATATGAACTATTAGACGACTATAATTATTAATGGTATGTAAGTACTTATTTTTTTATTCTTGCGTTATTTCTATAATATTTGTTTATTTCTTTGTTATTTTCATACAATTTACAACCAAAGTATCCATTAACCACGCCGTTTCCCTTAAAATATTAATTTAAATGTAATTATAATAACATTTTTGAACCGAAAAAAAAGACTTAAACTTGACTCAACCGTTCTACGGGGCTTATGGAAAACCGTTGCCGATGTGCCTTTTTTATACACTTAAAATATTTTTATAGATTTTTGGTGAAAAAATCATCCCCATACAAGCCCAAACACTGTGTGCAGCTTTCGGTTGAGACGCAGTCGCCACTGAACCTTACAGGAAATTACAGCTTTTGCTTGCAGAACAAAAGGAATCAAACTCACCCCTATGGGAATCCTTCATAGGCCGATTATTTTCTGGACGTCAAACTGAAGATGCAGCACGATCGCCTCAACTACGGAGAAACCACACCAAGCTGAGACTCCTGAGGAAGATGAGCGCTGTGGGAGCCGGTCTCTGCCCGATAAAGCTACGTATACTTGTACTGATATTACAGAAAAATCCTAAACGGTTGATCGTGGACACCGCCACCGTCTCCCTTCTAAACCGTGGGGATCTACAAGAGCGACCACCAAGTACCCCTTGGCTAGTTATTTTACACGAACCATCGGCAGAGCAATTCGATTCTTATTAGTGGAAGGCAGAACGCCAAGCCTGTTCCTTCATAGATTGTCTGCTGGCGGTATTAGGCCACCGTCGACTTGAAAGATCTTCAATTACGATTCCTTTCGGGGTGTTTACCGTTATAAGCCCCGACTTACTCAACTGTGCCGAACAGTATTCTACCGAATAGCGACACCCGCCTGACAGTCCGGTACAGTTCGGAGGAACCACTACCTGTTGCCATCCAGGAACGTGAAGCTTATTCTTAATTGCCACCCAAAGTTTTTCTAGGTGGCGTCCTAGTGGATACTTCAAGCCACACCACCACCTTGCATCTAGTGAACCCCACACACAGAAAAAAAAAACGAAAAAAATGAAGACCATTTTTCATGAAATGCGAACAATCCGTTCTCCATTTTTAGTTCTCACATTTCGAACGTTTGTTCACGAAAATCGAACGGTGTTGGTAACAATTTCTACCGTCGAACAACTTGGTTCCAAATTTCGAAAAATGTTCTCGTATATCGAACGCCGTTCATGAAAAAGCTGCGATAGACGCGTTAAAGTCTATCGAAATCGATAATTTTTCGCCACATGGTTGATGTTTGTTTTTTGCAACAATATGTAGGTCTAGAGTCCCGACTTTCCGCACTAGAGCGTCCGCCTTCGACACATGGTAGCACAGGTTCGAGTCCGCGAGAAGACGGTTGTGAATTGTAAGTTTTATTAAAATATTATTTCTAATGTTTATATGTATGTATGTACTTCTATTAATAATAAATTCTTTGTCTTCAGCAAAATAACCAAAATAATTGAATTCTAGCAATAACGAAACATAAAGTGGGAAATTAAATAAATCTCTACCAGGCGTTCAGAAAGTCTAGCATGTACACACACCTCGTTTTTTTTTATATTTATACCCGTTACTCGTAGAGTAAAAGGGTATACTAGATTCGTCGGAAAGTATGTAACAGGCAGAAGGAAGCGTTTCCGACCCCATAAAGTATATATATTCTTGATCAGGATCACTAGCCGAGTCGATCTAGCCATGTCCGTCTGTCCGTCTGTCCGGATGAACGCTGAGATCTCGGAAACTATGGGAGCTAGGCTATTGAGATTTGGCGTGCAGATTCCTGAGCTTCCTACGCAGCGCAAGTTTGTTTCAGTAGACTGCCACGCCCACTCTAACGCCCACAAACCGCCCAAAACTGTGGCTCCTACAGTTTTGATGCTAGATAGAAAATTTTAACTGAAATGTAATGTTCTCATCAATACCTATCGATTGACCCAAAAAAAAGTTTGCCACGCCCACTTTAACGCCCACAAACCGCAAAACCCTGTGACGCCCACAATTTTCATGCTAGATAAAAAATTTTAACTGAAATGTATTGGTCTCGTCAATACCTATCGATTGATCCAAAAAAAAATTCTTGACACGCCCACTCTAACGCCCATAACGCTTAAATCTGTATACCGCCGGTAGGTGGCGCATTTTAATCTCGCTTTGCTGCTTGCATATCTCCATTTAGCTGAGTAACGGGTGTCTGATAGTCGAGGTACTCGACTATAGCGTTCTCCCTTGTTTTATGTTCTCAAGTTAACCCCGAAATTCGGAACCCAACCCTAAAGTTTTGGTCACATTTTACGAACGACCGTTCATGAACTGTCAACAAACGGGCTTACGCACTTTTTGACAACGTTTGGTCTTGATTTTTTAACGTTTCGAACGGATTTTTTTCTGGGTGCAGCGCGCAGAAGTATGTGCTACCAGCACAAACAATAGCGCGACAAGTGGAACAAGTCAAGCTCCCTGTTTCCGTTGGGGAACAAGACAAACCAGAGTGTTCAGGCCCACTGTCCGGCAAATCTGGACCCCGGCACCGCTATTCAATTGCGCCGCTCTCCTAGTACACCGCTCTCTCGCTGTCCCGCTCTGTTCCTTCCATGAAATCTCCGCTGCGCTTTGGAGCGCGGAACTCAGCTTAGACTTAAGCAGTTCGATTCTAGCAGTTCATAAGAATAAACCGCAGCAGTCGCTACCCCGCCGATTTTGTAGAAGTGAACAATTATAATTTCTTTCGGTCAACGGGGCACTTCGCGTATCGTGTGGTTTTCTCCCCTACAGCTCAGACGCGTCCGCCGCATCCGACGTACGGCAGCCGCACCAGCAGCAAACCGCCGACGCCGCCAGTTCCCACCGCCGCCTCCCACGCCAGCTACCAGCGCCGACGACCACCCGCTACCCCCCGGCGTACATTTTGATCCATTCGAGCCGATCTTGAAACAAGATAAGTAAAGCTTTTTTATCTTACTAATTTCCGGTCTGCAGTCAGCCACTCGAAAATATAATTCGTTTGACTTACTGTACGATTTGTCCAAAATCCAAGTCAGATTAAATCCGACAGCGGCAATTAATAAATTACTTCGCCATTTCTTCTTCGATTTTCCTTTTGCTACGTGCTGCCATATTGCCCATTACTCCGACACCTTTTTTAATTGCATTTACATACACTTATATAAAATCGAGAAAAAAAATCCCAAGCTTAGAAAAAATATTGTGCAAATATATGCCAAGCATAAAGTGAGAATTATTTAATTTCCAGTGTTCTGCCGCTCCAGTATCCGCAGCCGCTAAGATACTTGCACATATTTTTTCGTTTTTCCAAAAACAGTCCACATACAAATAAATCGAAAACGTCGAAAATTAATAAATATAAAACCTGCGAACATTACATACATACATATCCATATCTACATACATACATATCTACCCTTCAGTTCTGCAGTAGGGACGCGGTGACATCCCTTCAGTTCTGCAGTAGGGACGCTCTGACATGGCTCAAGGCAAAAAGCTTTTTCGGTATTTTTTGTGCCTTAAACGCTGTGCCGCTGTTGACGTCAGCAGAGAAGTCGGCGCAGCGTAGAAGACTGCCTACAAAAACGATCGTGCAACAAAGAGAGGCAGATATTCGGAAGTTCCCTCTCTTTCTTTGTTTATTAACCTGCCTGCACTCGACGCTCTCAGAGACAAATTTCGGACGATCTGTTATTTCTTTTGCGTCTCTCTATTATGTTCGGCTAGCGACTAACATTTCGGAGGAAACATTTTCGTGGAGCACCGACATGTGAATGCTCTAATATTTTAGGAACATTACTGTATATCGAAAAAAAACAACTAATATTGTTTTATAAAAGTAAATTATTTGATTAAAGTAAATATTTAATGCATTTTAGTATTAACATTTTTTAAAAATTCATATTTTATTTTTTACTAAAAAAATAAATATTATGTAGTTGGATATTTTTCGCTTTAGAAAGGGTATAGGTGCAGTGGCACGCGCCAACAGCGAAGAGAAAACAAAAGAAATCAAGTAAGGGGTGAGAAGAGGACTTGGTGCATTTTGAGTGATTGAAAGGGAAGCATCCATTTTAATTGTGCGCAGCAGGGATACTTTAATCGTTTATTTAAGTTAAAATAATAAAGTCAGGTAAGTGCTACATTAAGTTTAAGGTGTTGCACACTGATCTTAGTTTAAAGTACGTAAATGGGTTCCGTTCGCCGAAAGAGGGTGATGAAATGTTTTGTGCCAAAAAAATCCCGCAAAGAATTTATACACAGCTCTAAAAGGTAAATATACAAATAAACAAGTAAACGAGTACTTTTTTTTAAGCGTTGGCCAAGGACTCCGATGAACCGGACACATGTTTGAGAAAGGCGATGACGAACGTGAAAAACAAACTAACAATTCAAAAAATCAGAAATTCTAACAATAATTGTCCCTTAATGGAAAATCTGAATAATTGTAATTAAAGATGTATGTATTTTAAATTCTATTATTTCATACTTGAAAAGTTATGAGAAAAATTCTGAATTTCACAAGTGATTTCACGTGGGACGTGTCATCGGCACGTGACAGGCCATACGACAAAGGAGTATAAGGAACAAGTGAAGTCCCGTTGGACTTCGAAAAATTTTCGGAGTGAATTTTCACTTTTGAAAAAGCGACATCCCATACAATTGTCTATATGGAGTGTCACTTGTTCTTCACTTGTACAAGAGGACATGTCCCACGGGATTCACAAGGTGATTCACAAGTGAAACTTTTTTTATGGAACTGAAGGGTACATATCCATACTGTTATCAATTTTCAATTTATACTCGATTTGATTGAATTTAGCGTTTATCGTTGCTGAAAAACAATGGTAGGGCTCAGGAGGGGGACTTCTCGCCCTTTGCTAACCCCTCTTTCAATTGTGACTTGCAGTGCATTCACATAAGCGAAAAAGAAAGAGACGAAAGACCGTTTACCCAGTGTTGAATAGTATTAGAATGCAGTAAAAGGACTGAAAATTTGTGCACGCAACAGCGCTGTAAATCTTTCTGTTTTCCCATTAGTCTACGACTAACTCTTGTATTGCGAAACCCGTGTGCCTTAGGCGATATTTTGCGAATCTTCGAAGAGTATTTAATTAAGAGTATTTAATTTTAACTTAACTATTATACATTTTCAATTTAATATCGAATTGATTGAATTTATCGCTCTCTTGTTTTTTAATATAAATAGTTTTATTAAATGATGGGGAAACTAATGGAGGTCCCACGACCAAGTTGTTAGCGTTATAATGCCGATTTGCACATAACCGCGGTTGGAATTTTTTTTGAGCTTGGACTATATTTTGCTTAGAAACTGTTATAAGTGTTATTTATATCTAAAAGGTTGGCAAAAGTAATATTTAAAGAGTATTTAATATCAGAGAAATGTCGCTAGATTGGTGTTCAGAACGGTCGATTTTAACTTCAAGCGATGATAGAGCTTCTTCAATAAATAACTCACTTTTAAAGTCATTTGACGGTCAAGAGTTAACATACAAGTCTATTGACTCAGTCACGGTATTAAAAGTTGCTGTTCTTTTGCCTGTCGAGTTTTTGAACAAACAGAACCCTCCAGGATTTCCTTTGCATAATCTTATTCTTAAAATAGGAGCCTCTTTAGTGATGCTACGTAATTTAAATCCTCCATTAAACAAGATTGCTCTTCAGAAATCTGTCATAGAAGCAATATTTTTTACTGGCTGTGCTAATGGTAAAAAGTTATTTTTACCGAACATTTTTCACTTAACATCTAAAATGACATACATTTCCCGTAAAAGTCTGTTTTGCAATTACAACAAATAATAACCGGATTAGATTTAAGGGAGGATTTCTTCTTTCATGGTCAGTTTTACGTTGCCTCTTCTCCAGTTAGTTCGGCAAGCAATTTAATAATTTTGGCACCCGAGGGAAAATCAAAAAATTGTGCTTATAAAAAGGTTTTAAATTAAAGGTTACAATAACTGATCTTCTTTACATGGACTATACCTAACATAGACACCAATTTAAAAAAAAAATGCGTAAAAACCTCTACGTCTTGGGTGAAGTGGAAATGTGGTTCATTTAAAATTATATGCATTAAGTAAAACAAACATTGCTTTGCAATTTTAAGCAATGAGTAAAGATATCATTGCTTTGCTACTTGTCGCGGACTACATCGCGTCGGGTATAAAACCCGGCCGACTACGGCATTAAGCTTTCTTACAAAATATCGGTATATTTATATTTTATAAATCGCATATATACAGATGAAATAAGTACATGACACTTTGGTTGCAAGGGTAAATTAACTTTGAGCTTATTATTCTTGCTTTTAAATTCGTAACCGACGTAACCTTAAACCTTAAAATTTGAGCAACCAATAAAGAAATCGCACGTGAACAAGAATGCATACATGGATAATCCATGAGCACAAATGTTTGCTCATGCTAAAGCGTAATCCCTATAGTATCTGCACCGACACTGGGGCCAGTGACACACGGACATTCAATCCGAGCCATCCATTCCGTTCTCCCCTTATATGCAACACTTCCTTGAGCTTTACAGTTTGTTCGTCGGACTGAGGATTTTGGGGCGAGCGACCAGCCTCTTTCCCTACCCACTTATTTTTCATTTAATGGCAAAAAACGACTATCAATTTGCAACACAACCGCTCCCAACGTTGTATTCTTACCGGATACAGGCTTTTTAAACACATAATCCTTTTAAGTTGTTTGTGGCTTTTTTTATTGTTTGTTTCTCTTCTTATTTTTGCTTTCGTTAGTATTTTTGTTTTGCCTCTGGCAAATCGATGTAAAAAAGCTGAAGAAAAATGTATTCAATTTGAAATCGTTGTCAGTTAAAAGTTCTAAGTTTCCAAAATATATCTTACTGGTTCTTATTTTTTCAGTTAAATGTAAAAATTTCGTTTAGTCTCATACAGGGACCGTAAAAATTAATTGTTAATTCTTTTTTAAACAAAATAAGACTATGAAACATCCGTTACTCAACTAAAAGGGTGAGAGGGAGAAAGAGATATTATTTTTATTATTAATTGCTTATAACTTTTTAAATAATGGTCCGAATTGAACAATTTTTGGCATGTAGATGGATATCGATAATCAAAACAGATGGGTTTTAGCGTTATAGGAGTTTGTGGGCAATAGAGTCTTAGTGGCACGCTGCTCAAGAATTTACATACAAAGTCACAACTTTTTATCTTTTATAGTTTTCCAGATATCATCGTTGATACGGACGGACAGCCAGGCGGACTCGGCTAGCGCTCCTCATCAAGAATATATATTTAATGTTTCCTTCTACCTGTTACATACTTTCCGACGAATCTGTCCGTCCGCATGAACGCTGGTATCTCGGAAACTATAAAAGCTGCAATACTAGGATAAGGCATGCACTTGTGTTCTTTGCTAATATCACTGTGTCAACATGGTTTTGTTAACCGAAGATCGACCACCACACCTACTAGAACGTGTATCAGTTATTGGGGATTTTGAGAATAGATACACCGCTCTGTGGTACGCTCGTCGGGACTTTCGGAATTCATTTCTATCTCTTCTGTCATTTAGCACAGTGATTGATTAAACTATGCACCCTATGACCCTAAGACGCGAAACGTGAAACAGACCATGACAGAAATGAACTTTGCCGGTTGGTCCAAAGCAGCAAGGCTCAACACTTTAGTTTTACAGGTCTTACCAAAGAGGCCGCCTCAAAGCAGGGAGTAGAGAAGCTGCTACGTAGCAAAATAGCGCTTCCGAAAACTTCTGTAAGAGAAACTGGGGACCTTTATCACCGTAACGACAAAATGGGGCTGCTGGCAGAAATGGGACGTAAGAGGTACTGAGGTATGGAAAGAAGCTGGTTGGAACTTATATTTACAGGGGTAGGTATGGAAAGAAGCTGGTTGGAACTTATGTTTACAGGGACAGGGACCTTAGCCAACGGGGATTTAAGCCAACAAGCAAAGCCTAACGTTGTAGCACAGCACTTCAAATCCAGACCGTGCCGCACTTCATCCCTATGCCATTCACTGGCAATGAAGACCTTGATAGAGAGATAGTCTGATTTGAAGTGGAAGCTGCTATAAACAAGAGCAAGAATGGCCAGGCTCCCGAAATATACAGGATTTCAGCAGTTTCTAAAAAAACGCCCCGTAGAATTTCGTCTCATGCCTAGTAACAACTGCTTTTAACACAATCTGGATCAGAAGCAAGCCTCGGATTATTTAATAAAATATATTATTTTGCCAATTTTTAAAAAAAGGTGACCCAACCGTTTCGGCGAACTACAGGATTATGTAAAAGTGCTTATGTACGTGGACGACATGGTTATCATGGCAAAATCCCAGCCCATGTAGTAGCAGCAGCAGTAGTGCCAAATCTGGCAGCTCATCGGACGGGCTTTGGCACACAGAAACCAAGCTACTATTACTACTACTACTGCACTAGCTACTAGGTTAAAAGCAAGTTCAACAAAGTGGGTATCTTTGTGAAATATGGTGCAACTCCAGATTGCCAGGGCTACTAATGAAGCGGACCACCGAATATCGCGCCATCCACTGTCTTCCGGAAATAAGTGGGCTATGAAACGTTGTCTAACCTTGTGGTTCTAAGGTTATGTTACCGCGGCTAGTGGCAACAGTTACAATACACCAGCAGTGGCAGAGCGTTAGCCGCGCAAATCTGGCTCGCTGGTTGGGCCTGCAACGTTTTAAAAAATCGCAAAAGTTAACACTGCTTAACAGAAACTAAACTTTGGTAGTAGTTTTCCAAGCCCACTCTTATGCCTACAAACCTACCAAGAAGAAAAGCAATGTCGTCAGAGCCAGTCATTAACAAATGTATTTAAGCATGTGTGTGTGCAAATAGTATCAGACCGAACAGCGCGGAAAAGCGAAAAGCGCTGCCGGCGCTAAAGAAAGCAGCCGCGCACTCTGCTTATCTCGCTCTTTGCACTGCCCCTCTCTCAATTCTGACCTTCAGAGCGAAAAAAAAAGACGGATGATCGTTTACCTAGTGTTGAAAATCTCTAGAAGGCCAAAATGTTTTATGCACGTAACAGCGCTGTAAGTTTTTATGTTTTCCCATAAGCCTTCGACTAACTCTCGTATGGCGAAATGCTTGTGTTTAATTCAATTTATGCAAATCTTCGAAGCGTACACCCATTTTAATGCGGTCATCCCAACATTTTAGCCTAACTTTTATCAATTTTCAATTTAAAATCTGAGTGACGGGTATCTGATAGTCGAGACACTCCACTAGAGCGATTTCTCTTGCTCTCTGTTACTATGTTTATGCTATGAATTTCATGCATTCTCCAATACATGAAATTATAATAGCCCCTGTTTATACAGCACAGACAAGTTCATGAAATGATATTAGTGAAGCTGTCAATTTGATATAGAGCTCTATAGAGTAGTAGGCTGTGAAGTAGGCTGTGTCTCAACATTTCGTGAATTGGGGCTGAATTCATAGTCAACTTTCGTGTGTAATCGAATTCATGAAAAGGTGTTTATGCACACACGAATTTGCCCATTTCATGGATTGATTTCATGAAATAGGCATAGCATAAACACAGTTTGTGTTTGCATGAATCCAAAAGCAATACACCAAATATCTTTAAAATTATTATTACTCGTACGTGAGCTAGCAGATTAGTTTACGTAGGGGACGCATCAGAATTTCCAATTAACTGTAGTCAATGTTTCTTATCATGTGGACATTGTTTTAACATTTATTTTAAATGATTTTATTTATTTATTCATTTATTTATTTATTCGTCAACATATTATGTTTGTAGTGGCTACTTAACCATAACTGCACCTCTAGGTAAGCTTAAGAACAGATGCGTGCTAGAAGGAATTTTATAAATATAATGTAAGGTTATGGGCTCATTTAAAACATAAGTCGGTCTGTAGGCCGGAATTAAAAATGGTTCAAAAGTCTTTAGACACCTACCAGGCACAAATAAATAAATGCTGCTAAGTAATGCAGTACAACCAATATTGGCTGTGAGCAGGTCAAAAAATTAGCGAGTGCGACGTTCTGCGACCGTGTAGGGAAGAAAGATGTACAAGGTTACTTTTAGCATTGAAAGTTAGAGACTGAAGGGCAAAACGTAAGAATTGTTTTTAGCTCCTTAAGCTCGATTGATGTGTAAAGACCCAAGCCGATATCAAGCAAATGATGCGTATTCCAATTTAAGCCAAAATAAATCTTTAAACTGCGTACCAATTCGACTTAAAAATCCTTGGAAAATGGAGTACAAGCAAGGTGTTCACGCTTGCCTCTTTATTTTAGTTGAAATTGTATGCTAAAATAATACCTTCTATTGTAAAGCATTATGATCCACAATGAAAACGGTAAATCATAAGCTTTCTTGTTATGCATAGCCCAACCAAATGTATAACCAAAAGCAGAATATAGTCTCACACAGAACGTCGTGACGTAAATATCATTGACTCCGTCGTTTTAATTTTTGGATCAAGCTCCGCCATCTGCACAGGGGCAGAGGCGGTGCAATAACCACAACCACTGGCATTTGCACGAGGTCAAATTTCACCTTTGGCTGCCTCCCATTAGGCAGCGGAATAAACATTGGCGACCGTGACAGGACAGCTGTCCTAAACCTTAACAATTAGGCTGCGAGGGATCACAAGGGATTCAGTAGCAGCTACAATTCAAGCGGATCAGTTGGAAAGTTATCTCAACTTGGACTTATCACACCATTACGTCATTAGTACACCTGAGACACTTACTGGAGCACGTAAGCTTTTAAATCGGCAAATTTAACCCAGTTTACTTGTTATTTGATCTTTCGGACGCAAATAATACAAATAAAAAAGAAACGTCTGGTTATATCTAGATATATAGGTGTGATTTATTTAACCTATGTCGTAAAAGCCTCTCAGAACACGCAGGTTTGCGTGTCGAATCGAGCGGTTGCAGACACAGCGATGGACGCTGCATCGGCAGAGTGTCACTTGGCCCTTTTGGAATCGCACTTTAGGCAATTGTGTCAAGTTCAACAGCAAATTGAAGAAATAGACTTGGAAGAAGATTCTCGCGATCAGTTTGAGGCAGCATTTATAGCAACAAAATCTAAGCTTTTAAAACGTGCACGTGTTAGCAAGCGCAATGGCCCTGAGGACTCCGTCTTGATAAGTTCCACCTGCTTGGGGGCCAGTTCCCATAATCGATTACCTTCTCTTAAACTACCAAAATTTGACGGAAAATATGGCGAGTACAACCGTTTTATTGCAGCTTTCAATCATATGGTTCATGATGATGTCTTACTTTCTGATATTGACAAGTTTACGTATCTAATCGGATGTCTTTCTGGTCCTGCATTGAGTGTAGTGGCTGCATTTCAAGTATCGGAAGAAAATTACAAAAAGGCATTAGAGCGCCTTAAGGAACGATACGATAAAAAAGTGTTGATCTTACTCGAACATGTATCTAGCCTTTTTTCCATTTGATTCTTGTGATTCTTCATCCTTTCGAGAAATTTTAGATACAGTGGCAGCGTTGCGTGTTTCACTGCTCTCTCTTGGTACCGAACAAAATGCATTTGAAGCCATTTTAATTCAGCTCGTTTTGCAAAAGGTTGATTCAGATTCAAAACAAGCTTATGATCGAAATCAGAGCTATGAGCAGTTTCCAACTTGGGATAATTTCTACAACATATTAGGTAGGTATTGTCAGTTCAAGCAGTAAGATAAGCGTCCAGAAAAACTAAATCACCCCCACAAAAAGGCATTCCTAACGGCTAGAGGCAGTTCTATAAAATGCGATTCTATAGATCACAATCTTGCATCGTGCCCTTCATTCGTTGCACTTCCACATGAGAAGCGACATGCTTGGGTCAAACAGGCAGCGCTTTGTTTAAACTGTCTTCATAAGAGCCACATCGCAGCTGACTGTCCTACGAAATTTCGCTGTAGGTCTTGTCGCGGGTTGCACCATTCTTCGTTACATCGCAGGAAACACAAGAAAAACACAAGAAATTTCTCAACCAAATGTAGAACAGACACACATATACTAGATTCTTCGGAAAGTATGTAACAGGCAGAAGGAAGCGTTTCCGACCCCATAAAGTATATATATTCTTGATCAGGATCACTAGCCGAGTCGATCTAGCCATGTCCGTCTGTCCGTCTGTCTGTCCGGATGAACGCTGAGATCTCGGAAACTATGGGAGCTAGACTATTGAGATTTGGCGTGCAGATTCCTGAGCTTCTTACGCAGCGCAAGTTTGTTTCAGTAGAGTGCCACGCCCACCCTAACGCCCATAAACCGCCCACAAACTTCAAAAAATCGTAAATATGAACGTGGATATCTCAAAGATAGAGAATTGGGATTTCAGATTTAGATTCCGTAGCCTTATACGCAGCGCAAGTTTGTTACGCGAATATGCCACGCCCACTCTAACGCCCACAAACCGCGAAAACCTGTGACGCCCCCAATCTTTATGCTAGATAAAAAATTTTATCTGAAATGTATTGGACTCGTCAATACCTATCGATTAGTTCAAAAAAAAATTTGGCACGCCCACTATAACGCCCATTACGCTTAAATCTGTATACCGCCGGTAGGTGGCGCATTTTAATCTCGCTTTGCTACTTGCATATCTCTATTTAGCTGAGTAACGGGTATCTGATAGTCGAGGTACTCGACTATAGCGTTCTTCCTTGTTTTGACTCAAATCAACCTCACTATGTAATCCCGCATCACGCTGTACTGCGTCCAGACAGCTCACAACAAAGTTGCGAGTAGTTTTTGACGCATCTGCGAAGTCGTCATCAGGAGTATCATTAAATAACATTTTAATGGTTGGACCGACAGTTCAGCAAGACCTTATCTTAACCCTGCTTTCATTTAGGTTGTATAGGCATGCTCTCACAGCTGATATAACAAAAATGTATCGGCAATTCATTGTAGATTCACAGGAGCGCAAGTTTCAGTTGATTTGGTGGAGGCACAATATTTCTGACCCGTTGAAATTATATCAGTTGAATACTGTCACATATGGGCTTGCTTGTGCACCATTTCTCGCCACTTCCGCCACTTCTAGACACTTCCGGGTCGCACCGCGGGACAAGGGGGTAATGAGCACTTGTCGCTGGCACGGGGACGCTTTCCTGGCAGGACGATCGCGTCGCGGCAATGGTAACGAAGGTTAATGGTCAGGGAATTATGATTATGGTGCAGTTGGCTCGGCTAAAACTGCAACATGTGCTGACTGCATTGGCGCGTCAGTGTACCGTTGAGTCGGTGAGAAGGTGAGTTAGTGAGACATATAATATACTGATCAGCAATTCTCATATGCAGTGGGTGCTACTGAGCGCCTGGTACTGTTCCCAACTTGGTTTCTGCTTGATTTGTTGGGTGTGGTCATGTTGAGTACCTTTGGGTACGAACAAAACGCTTGGACGAAAAGGAACATTCTCTCAATTATTGCACGTTTGTATGACATACTTGGCTTGTTAGGACCAGTGGTTATAAGATGGAAAATTTTTGTGCAGGAGCTGTGGATGAGTCATTTGGATTGGGACAAAATACTGCCTCAACAATAAATAGATCGTTGGCAATCTATTTATCCTGACTTGCACAACTTAAACCAAATCGCCATACCCCGAAATGTAGGATTTTCCCCGAAACATGATTGCGAAATACATGGATTCGCAGATGCTTCACAGCGTGCATACGGCTGTTGTATATATCTGCGCTCAATTCAACATGGATCAGTGGAATCGCATTTACTCATAGCAAAGTCAAAGGTTGCCCCAATTAAAGTCCTTTCTCTTCCACGATTAGAGCTCTGTGCTGCATCAATTCTTTGCGGTACGTGGAACAAAATAAAACATAAGTTCAGCAACATACAAAAGGTTGTTTTCTGGACAGACTCACTATCCACTCTTCCCAATTAAATTGCTTTGTAGCCAATCGGATCTCAGGAATTCAAACTAAATCATCAAACATTTCTTGGCGTCATGTGCCAGGAAAAGAATATCCGGCTGACATCATATCTCGTGGATGCAAGGTCAGCGAACTTTAAAATACAAGTTGGTTTACAGGGCCAACCTTTCTTAAGTTGGAAGAACATCTTTGGCCGCAGTCGTTGGACAAAATCGAAACCATAGGTGCGGATTTTGAATAAGAAAAAGTTCATCATTCAAATGCACCGAATCTAAAGAAAACATCCTTGAGCAAATTCTGAATCGAATCTCTTCGTATCATCGTGTTCTTCGAGTCACAGCTTACGTTTTGCGGGCGTTTAACAAGATCCCTGCAAGCAAAAACCTCTGCGTGTCGCAAGCGGTTGAAATGCCAGCAACTGAGTTGCAGCACTCGTTCCTGTTTATTGAAGGAATTATTCAGCATCAAACGTATTGGAAGGAAATAGATTGTTTAAAGATGGGTAAAGTCCTCAGCGCAGATCTTCAAAGGCTAACACCTTTTCTGTCGGAATCAGCTATAGGAACTCGCACGGTGATACTGATTTGTGTTGGCGGGCGTCTAGAAAATGCGCAAATCCCGGTAAAAGCCAAGTACCCACTTTTGTTGCCAAAAGATCACAAATTCACATATAAACTCGTCGAATTTCTTCACCAAACTAACATGCACGCAGGGCCCAAGGCTCTAATCGGAATCCTACGTCTCCAAGTATGGATCGTTAATTCTCGTCGGCTAGTTAGCAAAGTGGTGCGCAACTGTGTCCACTGCTATCACTACAAGCCTAATTTGCTGGACCACATCTTGGGTTCATTTCCCGCTGACCGGTAGTCACTCACAAAACCCTTTGCTGTATCTGGAGTCGACTTGTGTGGTCCATTTCTGACGTCCTATCGCATTCGCGGAAAGGCTCCATACAAAACATATATGGCCGTCTTCGTTTGCTTTGCCACCAAAGCAGTACACGTAAAACAAGGGAGAACGCTATAGTCGAGTACCTCGACTATCAGATACCCGTTACTCAGCTAAATGGAGATATGCAAGCAGCAAAGCGAGATTAAAATGCGCCACCTACCGGCGGTATACAGATTTAAGCGTTATGGGCGTTAGAGTGGGCGTGGCAACCCTGCTTTCATTTAGGTTGTATAGGCATGCTCTCACAGCTGATATAACAAAAATGTATCGGCAATTCATTGTAGATTCACAGGAGCGCAAGTTTCAGTTGATTTGGTGGAGGCAAAATATTTCTGACCCGTTGAAATTATATCAGTTGAATACTGTCACATATGGGCTTGCTTGTGCACCATTTCTCGCCACTTCCGCCACTTCTAGACACTTCCGGGTCACACCGCGGGACAAGGGGGTAATGAGCACTTGTCGCTGGCACGGGGACGCTTTCCTGGCAGGACGATCACGTCGCGGCAATGGTAACGAAGGTTACTGGTCAGGGAATTATGATTATGGTGCAGTTGGCTCGGCTAAAACTGCAACATGTGCTGACTGCATTGGCGCGTCAGTGTACCGTTGAGTCGGTGAGAAGGTGAGTTAGTGAGACATATAATATACTGATCAGCAATTCTCATATGCAGTGGGTGCTACTGAGCGCCTGGTACTGTTCCCAACTTGGTTTCTGCTTGATTTGTTGGGTGTGGTCATGTTGAGTACCTTTGGGTACGAACAAAACGCTTGGACGAAAAGGAACATTCTCTCAATTATTGCACGTTTGTATGACATACTTGGCTTGTTAGGACCAGTGGTTATAAGATGGAAAATTTTTGTGCAGGAGCTGTGGATGAGTCATTTGGATTGGGACAAAATACTGCCTCAACAATAAATAGATCGTTGGCAATCTATTTATCCTGACTTGCACAACTTAAACCAAATCGCCATACCCCGAAATGTAGGATTTTCCCCGAAACATGATTGCGAAATACATGGATTCGCAGATGCTTCACAGCGTGCATACGGCTGTTGTATATATCTGCGCTCAATTCAACATGGATCAGTGGAATCGCATTTACTCATAGCAAAGTCAAAGGTTGCCCCAATTAAAGTCCTTTCTCTTCCACGATTAGAGCTCTGTGCTGCATCAATTCTTTGCGGTACGTGGAACAAAATAAAACATAAGTTCAGCAACATACAAAAGGTTGTTTTCTGGACAGACTCACTATCCACTCTTCCCAATTAAATTGCTTTGTAGCCAATCGGATCTCAGGAATTCAAACTAAATCATCAAACATTTCTTGGCGTCATGTGCCAGGAAAAGAATATCCGGCTGACATCATATCTCGTGGATGCAAGGTCAGCGAACTTTAAAATACAAGTTGGTTTACAGGGCCAACCTTTCTTAAGTTGGAAGAACATCTTTGGCCGCAGTCGTTGGACAAAATCGAAACCATAGGTGCGGATTTGGAATAAGAAAAAGTTCATCATTCAAATGCACCGAATCTAAAGAAAACATCCTTGAGCAAATTCTGAATCGAATCTCTTCGTATCATCGTGTTCTTCGAGTCACAGCTTACGTTTTGCGGGCGTTTAACAAGATCCCTGCAAGCAAAAACCTCTGCGTGTCGCAAGCGGTTGAAATGCCAGCAACTGAGTTGCAGCACTCGTTCCTGTTTATTGAAGGAATTATTCAGCATCAAACGTATTGGAAGGAAATAGATTGTTTAAAGATGGGTAAAGTCCTCAGCGCAGATCTTCAAAGGCTAACACCTTTTCTGTCGGAATCAGCTATAGGAACTCGCACGGTGATACTGATTTGTGTTGGCGGGCGTCTAGAAAATGCGCAAATCCCGGTAAAAGCCAAGTACCCACTTTTGTTGCCAAAAGATCACAAATTCACATATAAACTCGTCGAATTTCTTCACCAAACTAACATGCACGCAGGGCCCAAGGCTCTAATCGGAATCATACGTCTCCAAGTATGGATCGTTAATTCTCGTCGGCTAGTTAGTAAAGTGGTGCGCAACTGTGTCCACTGCTATCACTACAAGCCTAATTTGCTGGACCACATCTTGGGTTCATTTCCCGCTGACCGGTAGTCACTCACAAAACCCTTTGCTGTATCTGGAGTCGACTTGTGTGGTTTATTTCTGACGTCCTATCGCATTCGCGGAAAGGCTCCATACAAAACATATATGGCCGTCTTCGTTTGCTTTGCCACCAAAGCAGTACATGTAAAACAAGGGAGAACGCTATAGTCGAGTACCTCGACTATCAGATACCCGTTACTCAGCTAAATGGAGATATGCAAGCAGCAAAGCGAGATTAAAATGCGCCACCTACCGGCGGTATACAGATTTAAGCGTTATGGGCGTTAGAGTGGGCGTGGCAAATTTTTTTTTGGATCAATCGATAGGTATTGACGAGACCAATACATTTCAGTTAAAATTTTTTATCTAGCATGAAAATTGTGGGCGTCACAGGGTTTTGCGGTTTGTGGGCGTTAAAGTGGGCATGGCAAACTTTTTTTTGGGTCAATCGATAGGTATTGATGAGAACATTACATTTCAGTTAAAATTTTCTATCTAGCATCAAAACTGTAGGAGCCACAGTTTTGGGCGGTTTGTGGGCGTTAGAGTGGGCGTGGCAGTCTACTGAAACAAACTTGCGCTGCGTAGGAAGCTCAGGAATCTGCACGCCAAATCTCAATAGCCTAGCTCCCATAGTTTCCGAGATCTCAGCGTTCATCCGGACAGACGGACAGACGGACAGACGGACATGGCTAGATCGACTCGGCTAGTGATCCTGATCAAGAATATATATACTTTATGGGGTCGGAAACGCTTCCTTCTGCCTGTTACATACTTTCCGACGAATCTAGTATACCCTTTTACTCTACGAGTAACGGGTATAACTAGTATCTGATCCTTCAACTAATACCTTTTTTCTCTGTTTAAAGCGCTTCATCGAGCGGAGAAGTTTGCCAAATCGGATATTCTGCGACAACGCAACCAACTTCGTTGGAACCCGCACTTAATTAGAAGAATTGAATTTTGGCGGCTTGTGGGAGGCGGCGGTAAAGTCCATGAAGCTTTTATTGGTAAAAACACTGGTCACTCACATCTGACGTACGAGGAACTCCAAACCGTCGCAGTTGATGCTGAAGCGGTTGTCAACTCACGACCCCTCGCGCCTCTTTCAGAAGATCCAAACGATGGAGAAGCCCTCACTTTATCGCATTTTTTGGTCGGAACATCTTTAAAGGCACTTCCAGAGCCAAGTTTAGAGGAATGCAACCTATCGCACTTGACACGTTGGCAACGGGTCACCCACATCAAGCAACAATTCTGGGAGCTTTGGCGACGAGATTACCTGCACACCTTTTAGACCCGCAGCAAGAAGACACCGGCTCACCTCAGCAATGGCCCTTGGGACGCATTACCAATACTTGCTCTGGAGCGGATGGAAGAGTCCGAGTCGTCGATATTAAGATGGCAAAAGGAGTCATTCGCCGTCAAATTCGTAAAGTTGCGCCTCTGCCTATCTCACCTGTATCTTGAAAGAACGACTGTCCTTCCAACGGGCGGAGTATGTTCACTCTTGCCTCTTTATTTTAGTTGAAATTGTATGCTAAAATATTACCCTCTATTGTAAAGCATTATGATCAACAATGAAAATGGTAAATCATAAGCTTTCTTGTTATTCACAGCCCAACTAAATGTATAACCAAAAGCAGTATATAGTCTGACACAGAACGTCGTGAATTGTCACGTCGCCATTGACTCCGTGGTTTTAATTTTTGGATCAAGCTCCGCCATCTGCACAGGGGCAGAGGCGGTGCAATAACAACAACCACTGGCATTTGCACGAGGGCAAATTTCACCTTTGGCTGCCTCCCATTAGGGAGCGGACTAAACACAAGGTACATTAATTATCCGTTTGCAGTACCTAACAAAGAAACATTTTGACAATTTGAATGACATCATATAAAGAGAACATAAATTTTCTACTTTTATTAAATGAAAAGAAGGTCACTATCAGAAATTGCCTTTATAGACTTAAACATTTTGAGATCGTCAGCAAACAACAAAAATGTTGAATCTTATATGCAATGGTTTTTATCGTTTCTGAATATAACGAAGAAAATCGGAACCAAACCACTTCTCTGGGAAGCCCAGACTTACCCACATACGGGTTTGTGCAATAACCATTGCACTTAACTCTGTAAACCCGGCCTTCTAAATAAGACTTAAACCAATTAAATATTAAAGAGTGAACACCCATTTTCCCCAGTTTTGCTTATAAAGCATTGTGGCAGACTTTGTCAAATACTTTGGCGAAGGCCATATACGAGGGTGGTCCGATAAGAAATTAGCCTCCAAAAGAAAAACGAAAATTTTGTAAAAGTGCCGATTTACTTATCAACATAATCTCCTTTTAGCTCGATACACTTGCCCCAGCGATGCTCATACTTCTTTAACCCGTCTAAAAAATACGTTTTCTCGAGGTCTGTAAAGTAGGCCTCTGTGCGGCGACGACCACCTCATTTGACGCAAATTGCTGTCCAGCGTCAAGTTTCTGTCAAGTTTGGAAACAAAAAGAAGTCACATGGGGCCAAATCTGGAGAAAATGATGGATGGAATTGCAGTTCGTAGCCCAATTCGAGCAATTTGGCCTTGGCGAGGGCGGAAGTGTGAGCCGGTGCGTTGTCATGATGGAAGAGCACTTTTTTCTTCGCCAAATGGGGTCGTATTTTCTGCAATTCGTCGGCGAATCGGCCCAATAGTTCGGCATAGTACAGCCCTGTGAATGTTTTGCCCTTCTCCAGGTAGTCGATGTAGATCACACCTTGTGAATCCCAAAAAACAGTAACCATCACCTGTCCGGCCGATGGGACAGTCTTCGCCTTCTTCTGAGCAGGTTCGCCGGGTGATGTCCACTGTTTCGACTGTTCCTTGGTCTCTGGTGTGTACCAGTGGATCCATGTTTCGTCGTCGGTCACGAAACGACGCAGAAACTCTTTCGCATTACGCTTAAACAGCGTCAAACACTGCTCTGAAGTGGTCTCACGGTTGCGTTTGTTGTCCGGAGTGAGCAAACGCGGTACCCATCGCGCCAACAGCTTTCTCATGCGCAAAATTTCATCCACGCGGTCTTTTGACATGCCTACTGTCTCAGCTATCTCGCATATCTACAATCGGCGGTCTGCCAATACGAGATCGTGGATTTTTGTCACCTTATCCTCCGTGGTAGCCGTTTTCGGGACACCTTGACACACGTTGAAACTCGTTAAACCAATTTTTGACGATCGCAATCGAAAGAGAAGAGTCACCGCACATAGTATCGAAGCGTTCTTTGATTTCGCTGCGCGATTTCCCTTCTAAAAACAAGAATTGAATCACAGACCGATATTGCTCTTTCTCCATCTTTCTTAAATTCGCGGACACGTCCGATTCCACACGCAGTCAAAACAAAACTACGAGTCTGATTCGGCTGAATTTTCTACAGTAGCTGCTTACGAGAATGTACTACACAATAGTAAATTTCTCTTGCGATAGTGACGCCATCGGGCGGTGAGGCTAAGTACTTATCGGACTGCCCTCGTTAACCACATTGACTTAGTGATTCAGATAAGAATGACGATTGAACGTGGTTTAGTTTGTGGTAGCCGACCATCCTGGCATAAAGCCATGTTGGTTAGGACTGATGATCCGGCAAGCACAAAAAAGTAAACTTCTTAGAAACAATACGCTTAAACATTTTCGAAACACTTCTGAGCATTCAAATTGGCCTTTAATTTGTAATAATATTTTTTTATATGGACTCGAAAATTGGAGTAACTTGTGACAGTTTCCATCTATGCATTAATTGGCCGAAAATAGACTTGTTTAAGATGATTATAAATAGCATTTAGCATTCTGTTTAGCGTTTTAGCAATGGCACGAAGAGATTCATCATCATTACTCCAAATAGTTGGTTCGAAGTTGGATGAAAATTTTTGGCAAACATATTGGCAACCCCAATGTCGGTGGAATCTGACAGACTTTTAAATGACATACGGGAAGGAATTTATGAAGTTATTTTGAAATTTACAAAGTGGCAAAACGATCTAGTATTAGTAATAAATTTACGGTCCACATCTGCAATTATTGGCTATATAAAAATTTATTGAGGAACCTTAAGCTGAACCTCATGCTTATGTTGCTTGTAACGACAAAATCTGCAGAATCACCGCTTACAAAATTTATTTCTACGATTTAAGTATTTCTTTAGTCCTTGTGTGCACCAGGGAAGATTATAAGAAGGTTGAACTCCAGTTTTAGATTTAAACAAGAGAGGAAGTTAACTTCGGCAAACCTAAGTTTGTATACCCCTCATACTCATATTATTTTACCACCAATTCGAAATTCAGAACTTATTAAAAAATGTTATTTCCAAGCGTAGGACGTTATATGCTTAAAAACACTGAAGCTATAATTTGATACATATTATTTTCCCACCAATTTTCCGGTCATTCCTATGGCAGCTACCTGATATAGTCGTCCGATTTTGATTAAACTTAACTCAAAATTCAAAACAATTTGAAAAATGTTATTTCCAAGCGTAGGACGTTATTTGTTAAAAAACACCAAACATATAATTTTATAAAAATTTTTTTCCCGGTTCTTCCTATGGGTGCTATAAGATATAGTTGTCCGATCCGGCAGGTTCTGGTATGTACTACCTGCAAAAGAAATAAGACTTTTGGGAAAGTTTCAGCCCGTGCAAGGGTATAAAAGAGGTTTTCATTTAAAATTAAGGCTTAAATCAGGATTAGCAAAAATTTGATCTAAGAGCTTATTTAAGTGATTAATCTGGTCTAATTTCTTACTAAGAAGGTCATCGATGACTAAGATTTCGTAAGGCAGGTGCAAATAACCAGTTCTCATTACTGAAGACTACATCGTGAGCCCACACGAGGGAACATAGATTTAAGTAACCCGGAACGCAGATATACTGGTTATCTTCCAACTCCTGTTATAAGTGGGCAATAATTTCCAAATGCGCATTATGTTAATGGAAACTGCTGCTTGGGGGTATATATGATACCACCAAGAAAATTGTCCGTAGAACCTGAGAGAAATACGCTGATTTGATTGAGAAGAGAATCGTCAGTCTGGAGCCGAATAGAAGTACAGCGCAAATTTTGTGTTTTATCAGTATCCCGATCTATATGGAAAACGTGGCAGAGATTCGTATCGAAGAACTCATTATAAAAAAATTCGGCGTTAAGCCAGGTTTCGACAGAAATAATGACGTCATACTCACATTGAGTCATTTCCAATAAAAAACAAGGAAGAACGCTATAGTCGAGTACCTCGACTATCAGATACCCGTTACTCAGCTAAATGGAGATATGCAAGCAGCAAAGCGAGATTAAAATGCGCCACCTACCGGCGGTAGACAGATTTAAGCGTTATGGGCGTTAGAGTGGGCGTGGCAAATTTATTTTTGGATAAATCGATAGGTATTGACGACACCAATACATTTCAGTTAAAATTTTTTATGTAGCATGCAAATTGTGGGCGTCACAGGTTTTCGCGGTTTGTGGGCGTTTAAGTGGGCGTGGCAAACTTTTTTTTAGGTCAATCGATAGGTATTGATGAGAACAATACATTTCAGTTAAAATTTTTTATCTAGCATCAAAACTGTTGGAGTTACAGTTTTGGGCGGTTTGTGGGCGTTAGAGTGGGCGTGGCAGTCTACTGAAACAAACTTGCGCTGCGTAGGAAGCTCAGGAATCTGTACGCCAAATCTCAATAGCCTAGCTCTCATAGTTTCCGAGATCTCAGCGTTCATCCGGAGAGACAGACGGACAGACGGACAGACGGACAGACGGACATGGCTAGATCGACTCGGCTAGTGATCCTGATCAAGAATATATATACTTTATGGGGTCGGAAACGCTTCCTTCTGCCTGTTACATACTTTCCGACGAATCTAGTATACCCTTTTACTCTACGAGTAACGGGTATAAAAACTGAGATTTCGAACGCATACCATCGGAGTTTTTGGAAACCGAGGTTATGCTATTACTAATCGGCCAAGAGTCATGGCCAGATTCAGCAAAATGTCTTGCTGGAGTCGTCTCTTAATTACCAAAATTATTTGTAAGAATCTTGGGTAGTCTTAAAGCACGGATACGTATAGGCTGGTTATCATTGCTCCAAATGTTTGATGGGCAATCGTCGTTACTAGAATTCAATATAGCAGTAGTAATAAAATGAGCGAAAGAGTATCACAGCTGCCAAAATCAGCTATGATTCCGTTGTCTCGCTCCTTATGAATAAATCTTTTCACCTTAACTACGTTCATCCAAAACTCATTCTTAAATACTGTTTTACAAAACTGATCGGGAATGCAAGCATTAAATTTACAAACCTTAAAATTGTAACGTCAACATAATGTTTTACAAGTCTTACGCAAGAAAAAAATGAAGCCTCCACAGTAAGCTCAGTAGACACATATTTTAAAATAGCATTCGGATCCGTAGCTGAACCCAATATTTCAAACATGTACAAATTTCTTTGCTTGGCAATACGAACACATCTTCGGCATAGGGCGGAACTCAGACATATTTATTGGGTTTGTTGTTGTTCTTTCTCTTTTGGGTCTAAGCTTGGATAAAATTTCGTCTCTCAATATCAGGAGGGTGGCCACAGAAGATGAAGCAGCAGCCGCATATAACTATTTTGATTCTCTCAAGTTGGCCACTGCTCCAAAGCCTACAAACCGACCAAAACTGTGGCGCTCACAGTTTTACTGCTAGAATAAAATTATTAAATTAAATGTATTGGTTAAGATTGACCTAAAAAAGTTTTCCATGTCGCTAAGTGGCAGTGGTCGCATATCTCCATCTCCCTTGCGCTTTCCTAAGCAGAGTAATGGGTATCAACTAAAGCGGTCTTTCTTATTTTGACTGAAAAGGTAGTTCAAAATGATAAAACCACCTGTTTGCACTCACGGTTAACTATATCAAACATAAAGTCCTCTTAACGAGGTAACAAAGACTTCTGATATTAAACGAAATCACCTCTAAGCAAGGTAAAAGTCTAGTGACGATCGCACCATCAACAAACCGAAGTTCTGATATAAAAATCTACTATCAATTTTGCAGCGTGCCGTATTTTTCTAGTTAATCGTTTAACATATTTTCGTCACAACGGTTGATATTAGAACTTTTGTTTGTTGAAGGTGCGACACGACTTTTACGTTGTTAAGAGGTGTTTTTGTTTGATATCAGAAGATTTTGCCTTAATAACCTATCAAATAAATTATCTACTTTCCAAAAAGCCGTAAAGTTCAAGTTTCTTATATGGAACTGTTAATAGCAATTTAAATGATTCCATGACCCCAAGATACGCGTACACAAAATTCAATGTTTTTTAAAGTTGGGGAATATCAAGGGCTATACAGCATAAAGTCTTAACCAAAATCGTTTTTGAGAAATAAAAAAAAGGTAAAAGTTCGAAATAAGAAAACGTTTGCCCATAATTTTTAAGCGATGGTATTTAAACAAATCAAACTAAGAAGGCGTACGCAGTATTAAAACCTTTCCAACGACATAAAGCAAAAGCTTGTGGCTTTAAAAATTGGGCTATTGATGGCTGTTTTCCCGCTAAGCTAGAGAGTTATTTTCGGAAGTGGTAGAAATGATGATTCTTATGTTGGACCTGAAAATAATCCGAAATCGTTAGAGTCGTTTTTCAGAAATCAACAGAAAGATTTAAAAAATCGGAAAAAAAACGTTTGCCAATCATTTTGATAAGATGGAGCTAAGACAAATTATTTTGGACAAGCGTACACAGTATTTTAAAATACCTTCCTAAAGACATATAGCATAAGCCTCTAACTTTGGCAGTTCACAAGTTACGGGTGTTCTAAATTTAGTTATATATATTTGTGTTTCAAAAAGTGGTAGAACTAAGATTTCATTTATTAGGCTGTTTAACATCATTTGAAATTTCCGGGACCCTAAAATAACGTTTTGGGACAATCTGACAAACAAAATAAAATTTTCATTTTAAGAGGTCCCCCAAAATATTTTTTTCCCGTATACCTTTTGAACGAAGCATCGCATTTTAACAAATGAGGTTTCATTCGAGGCGTATTTTTAGTGAGAACACAACTAAACTAATGAACTTGTTCATTTATCCGCAACGACACCAACAGATAATATTTTCAAAATGTTCGATTGTACAGTTTCACCGCTCCTTATCCCAGACTTATTGATTTTGTAAGGTCTTGGCATGCAATCCTTTTAGTTTTGGCGATGGCTTTCGATTGATGTAAAAAAAATCGGAATAAAAATAAACTTTTGCCCATCGAAATTATTTTGCGTTCGGATGACGAATTGGTTAAAACGATAATAGAGGGACAGGTCTTGAAAAAAAGTTAAACGAAGCGTATATTAATAGCGTGACGCAGGTAATAATTGAAGATTGGGTCAAAAAATGCCCCAGACTCTCTGCTCTGCATCGATTACACTACCTTCTAAGATTTCCTTTTCTCGGTTGCAGATCGTCTGTACACTGTCCTCCCCGTTTCACAATAACCAACGCACAGTTTATGGACTACTTCAACACACTGGGCGAACACTAAATAGCACCAGCCGACTATTACGCCAAGCACACAGACTGGGGATCTTGCCTTGTGACTCCAAAAGGAAGACAACTGTACAACGTCATTATAAAGGTTGGCAATAGGCTGGACTGTGTTTCACCTGCTTCACCCACATATTGGCCAACAGATCGCAGAAAACGGCCAGACTTGCTTGACTTCGCAGTTACGAAAAACATCCCACGTAATCTGATTAGCGACATTTCATTGTCCGATTGTCAGATCATCGGACCACTCACCTGTGCTTCTTAGTCTACACCAGTGGCCATAAACCAAAGACAATTCTTCCAAAATAAAATCAAACAGAACGAATTGTCTCAAATTTAAAAAGTTCGTAGGCTCGCACATTGAGATTAATCCACGGCTGAACAACGTTAAAGGCATAAACAGTTTCACCAACACACTAGAGTCCGTTTTGGTCTCAGCGGCTCGAGTCCTAACACCCCAAAGAAGAAACTTAACGAACAACCAAAGATACACAAATGTACAAATCGAGAGGCTGGTCCAGGAAAAGCGACGATCACGAAGAGAGTGGCAGTTACTTAAATCGTCATTCGCAAAGATAAAGTTAAAAGAAGCCACGCAACGGCTCACCGAAGCATTGGGACAAGAGTGGACAGATTCCAACGGCGCTATGTAGAGCAAGTACACCAGTTGAAATCGATACCTCAATAAGGACTACATCTGGTAATTGGTCTTCTAGCCAAACCCAGCATCAGACCTAAACAACCACGAGTAGACGACAACGTACACGATCGCCGAGTGCTGTAGCCAAGGTCATAAAGGCTCAGCTGCAACCACAACAATGTGCCATTTCCACCATATGCTAGCTCTTCAATGCAACAATGAGAGTCGGCTATTTTCCTGAAAAGTGGAGGAAGTCGATCATCATAATGATACCTAAGCCTGGAAAAGACACACAGCCGCGTCATTTTATGGACCTATAAGTCTACTATCGTGCCTATCAAAGCTCTTTGAAAAGTGCCTTTTGACCCGTATTGTACCGTATCTAAGAAACCACAACATAATCCCAGCATATTAATTCGGCTTTGGCGAAAAAGGTGGTACCGTTGAGCAGGTAATCCTTATAACATCGGAACTTCGAACCGCATTTGAGAACAGGGAACAATGTACTGCCATATTTTGACGTCTCTCAGGCCTTTGGCATGGTATGGCTTAAAGGCCAAATGCATCAAATTACTTTAATGCTCCCTAGCAACACCACAAACTCATAAAGTCATACCTCTAGAATATGAAATTCGCGGTGAAATGCAGCAACACCATATCTGCTGACCATAACATCGAAGCTAACTATGTCCTGATCCTCAGAACAATCACCGGTGCACCGTGGTACGTTCGGAACGACAACATTCAGAGAGATCTGAATATACTCCCCGCCAGAGATGAAATACAGCAAACCATGGAAAGATACTACAAAAAACGGCCAACACACCCAAACCGCCTCGTAAGAGCCCTAACCAGAGGGAGCAACCGCTCTCGTCTTCGTCGTAATGACATTCCCATCCAGCAATAAATATTTGGAACGTGTAAGCTGAGTTCAGATAAACTGTAATAATAATATATTTTTTAAAGATTTGAACACATTTGGTTAGTCTCGTCAAGAAAAGATTCAAAAATTAAAGCAAAGTTATAAAAAAAAAAAAAATTAAAGCATCTTCGTCTAGTTGATCCTAGTTATTTTGTACCCCAAGGAGTGGCCTATTGCCGGACACTATTATATATGATGAATTGATGCTAAGTGAAATTCACAGTGGACTCACAGTGGCTCGCCTATTGCACAAAGCACACGACTTTGTTCTATCTAATCAGGAAATGTAACGGTTGCCGTAGTCGATGACGATTCATCAATCAGATGAATTTAAATAAGAAGGATTGTGGGAGTTTGAACAGATGGCTGAGGCAGCGGAAGTTCTGTTGAGAGAAGACTTGGGTGTGATGATCGTTAACAAACACATGTGCGGATACTTTTAGGGAAATATTAAGTAGGGTTGTCGTCCCTATCTGCGTTGGATTTTAAGTTATGAATTGGGCCATCGGCAATCGGCCATCTGCCCAAGCGTTTACGCAACGATGCCAATCTGAAGAAGGTGCATTTAAAAACCGTACTCAAATATTTGGAGTTGGGTGAAAAGGATAATGCTCTTACATAACCTGTTCAATCGAAGCAATCAGGCAGTCATTTGCCTTACCACCATCAAGAAATCATCACCGACCACGAAGGTGCACGTTGTGTTCGACGGGTCTTTGAAGACGGACAATGAAAAATCTTTGAAATAAATCTTAGCAATAGGGCCCAAATTTCATATGGAGCTTCCAGCGATACTTTATAACTGAAGAAAAAATAGTTTTGCGTCCCTCCAAACGTGGAGAAATCTATGTGGGATGCGGTACTGGAGAGACAAGGACCACTAGAAGCGGTCTCACCTACTGATCTAATATATTTCCCTTTCTGTACTCGATATACCTAAGTAACACTCGATATTCTTAAGTTGTACTCGATACCCAGTTGCAACGTGAGTAAAAAGTGGCAACGCACCGCCATCTCACTCGCTGCCAGAATCTCGCAAAGTACAGTTAATTAGCACACGTATATTTTTGTAAAACCTAAGTTAATCAGTCGAATGTTAATAAAGCATATCATCAACATGTCATCTAAAAAGAGGACCCTGCAATTTTTGGGGCTCAACCGGGATATAGCCTACCAATCGACAGAACTTTCACCTTGGCAAAAACACGTGGAGTGCGTAAGCAGAGAGCTGGTGAAATTGATCAAATTGGCTAGATATCTTCAAATCGACATAAGCAATTTGGCTGGAGTGTGACAAAGAAGGCTGGCGCAGAAAGCAGACACAGTTGGTGGCTTTTGCAAAGGCATGAACTTGGAGAACTAGCGGACGAAGTGTGGAAAGCATTAAGAGGCAGCGGATCGTGGCTGATCTAGGAGAAGCAGCAGACACGGGCTGGAAGCAGTGGAGATACTGCGAGCAAGACATTGGATCTGGTGTGGTCATCGGAGCATGCGTGCAGAATTGTGCAAGCGGAAGGCTGGTGCACAGATCTTGGCAGCAGACGAAAGCATCCAGAAAGTTCCAGTTGAGTTTGGAAGTCTTCATTGTATGTGTGACGCTACAAAAGCGGGAAGCGTGGCAAAGAAATACGACGACGACCAAAAGCGACATCATTGAGCGAGTGGCTGAACTTTTGGCGGAGTGTTGCCGGAAAGTTTATTTCAAGTCGTTTGTAAAGTAGTGGGGTAACATTGAAATCAAGCAGTTCCAGAGCCAGGGTGGTTAATCTATTTACAATTGGCTTTTGGTACTATATTTAAGAAAACATTGTTTAATCTTAATAATCTACAGGACAAAGTTGTAAAATGGAGAGAAGCGAGATCTTGGCACTGCGAGTTGAAGAGTTACGTCGGAAGTTGTCGGAGTTGCAATTGGGTACGACTGGATTGAAAGCGGAATTGCCAGAGATGTTGTTGACCTACTACGGTCTAAACAACGATGGTGAGTCAGAAACGGAGGATATTGGTGAAGGGTAACTTCCGCAAAAACCGCTATAAATCGGCCAAACGCAGCAGGTTGGCATCAAGGACTAGGAAATGAAAGGCAGGGTAGATCAAGGTTCACGTTTGAAGATGTAGAGGGCAGTGTTTTGCAGTTTTCTGGGTCGAGTTCCCCAGATATAAACCAATGGATAGGAGAGTTGGAAGATTGTGCAGCTACAGTTGAGTGGAACTCTTTACAATTGTTTGTGTATGCAAAACAGTTGCTTAGTGGAGCAGCAAAGATGCTTGTGCGTAGCCAGAGAAATATCAAAGACTGGGCATGTTTGAAATCGGCTTTGCTGGAGGAGTTTGGAATCAAGTTATCCTCAGCAGAAGTTCATCGCAGGTTGGGAAAGCGACAGCAGCTTAAGGGTGAATCCTTGCACGAGTTCCTTTATTCACTTATGGAAATTGTAAAGCCCATTTGTTTGGAGAAAGAATGTTTGATCGAGTATTTCGTGGAGGGTATCCCAGATGCTAGATCAAATAAAGCAATGCTATACCAGGCCTAAAACCTCAAGGATCTAAAGCTACAAATCGACGCGTATCAAAAGTCACGTGGATCATCCAAGCCAGTAAACAAGTATGGTTCGCAGGGTAGCAAGGCCGTGCACGACACAAAACAAGATGCAGTAGCTGGATCAGTTTTCGGTGCGGGGATTCGTCGCACATGAAGAATGACTGTCCTGTGAAGGAGAAATGTTTTAAATGCGATCAACCAGGACACCGAGCAGCGCAGTGAAAAGCAGAAGTACAGGTCAAAACAGAGAGAGCATCCAATGTCGTCCAGGACAATAAAGTGGTTTCCCAACCATCGCGTGAGTCCTTTTCTTCGAGCTTGGAATTGAAATCTGTGATTTGCAGGAATTCAGAATTTAAAGGACTTGTGGACACAGGTGCTGAACTGTGTTTGATGCGTAGGCGTGTGTTCTTGAAGCTAGGCGTAGGAGTAGGCAGTCTGATGGGTCGTCAGAGAGTTTTGACCAGTATCGGTGAAAGTCAGGTCCTAACATTCGGAAGCTTCGTTACAAAGGTCGTTATCGATGGAATCGACATGTCGGTCGAGTTTCATATCATACCTGATGATGATATGAAGTTTGACGCAATCTTAGGCACAACAATCTTAAACAGCGTTGACATGATGGTAACCAAGTCTGGCACTATTTTTTCGCCAAGAGTTCGAAGTGGAGCACTTGAGTCAGGAAATAGCTTCTGAAGTGGAGTCATTGATCGAAAGTTACAAGCCAAAAAGAAATCTCACTTCACCAGTCGAGATGAAGATCTTGTTGACAGACGATTTGCCTGTTTTCCAACATCCGAGACGATTAGCTTATTGCGATCAGAAAATTGTCGATGAGCAGGTTCAAGAATGGATAGAGGAAGGGATAATCAAGCCTAGTACATCCGAGTTTGCTTCGCCAGTGGTGCTTGTAGATAATAAGGACGGGAAGAAGCGCTTGTGTTGCTATTATAGAAAGTTAAATGAAAAGATTGTCCGAGATAACTTCCCAGCAGCTCAAATGGACTGTGTGATCGAATAGCTACAAGGTGGACAAGTTTTTAGAACTCTAGATTTGACTAATAGTTTCTTTTACGTGTCTGTTTCGCCAGAATCCCAAAATTATACATCGTTTGTTACTCAGAGTGATCAATATGAGTTCCTATGTGTACCCTTCGGTATAACAAACTCTCCAGCAGTGTTTACCAGGTTTATCATGGCAGTTATGCTTGATTCGATTTAGAACGAGGATGGGGTTGTATACATGGACGATGTTATCATTTCAAGCAAGATCGTGCAGAAGTTGAAGCGAGTTTTGAAAGTGGCATAAGGAAATGGTTTGCGCATTAATTGGAGTAAATGTCAGGTGTTGAAGCGCAAAGGTAACTTCTTAGGCTATGTCGTTGATGGTAAGCCAGGTAATGAGAAAACTCAAGCAGTTGCTGATTCCCCAATTCCGCGCGACAAGAAAGGAGTCCAAAGATTTTTAGGATTGACGTCGTACTTCCGTAGTTTTGTGGAAGGATACGCCGTAATTGCCAAACCGTTGTCCGACATGTTGCGCAAGGAGGTGAGGTTCGAGTATCAAGACCAGTAATTAGCAGCATCTTAAAAGCTAAAAGAAGCGTTAGTCAGTGGAACAGTTCTGAAGCTCTTTAATCATTCGCTTGACACAGAAATTCATACCGACGCATCCAAGTTCGGATTTGGAGTCGTTTTGCTTCAACGAGACCCCTGTGATAACTTGTGGCATCCAGTTTTCTACATGAGCCGTAAAACCAAGCCATGTGAGTAAAAGTATCATTCCTATGAACTGTACTTCCATTTCAGTTCAGTTGCAGTTATTGGAGCCTTGGTAAAGTGGAGGGTGTACGTTCTAGGGAAGAAGTTTAAAATTATTACGGACTTTAACGCTTTTACCATGACCATGAAGAAGAAAGAGATTCCGCTCAGATACAAGATTTCGCCCTCGAAATGGAGCACAGGTCAGGCTCGAAGATGAGACATGTCAATGTGTTGAGTAGAATGTCATGTTATACGTTGACTGATAGTTTGTTTCATCGTTTGCGGGAAGCACAGTTATTAGATGATTGTACGAAGGTGCTCAAAAGTGTCGTTGAGACCAAAGGCTATGAAGACTTCTACATAGTGAACGAAGTTCTGTTCAAAGATCCTAATAAAGAGTTCCTTCACTCATGGAAACCGAGATTATCCAAAACAGTCACAGTCACAGTCATCCAAGAAAACTCAGGATTTGATTGAGAAGTCGTATTACATTCCGAAGCTAAAAGATAAAGTAGCGCGAGTGGTCGATAGTTGCGTAGAGTGCATCCTTGTGAGTGCATCTTACACCAATAGACAAAGGAGACAAGCCGCTCGTCACATACGTAGATCATGTTGGTCCGATGGAGTTAACCAAAAAACGATAAAATCACATCTTCGTAATTGTAGATGCCTTTTCCAAGTACGTATGGTTGTATCCTACACGAAGCACAGGAGTTGAAGAAGTGGTGACTTGTTTGGAGCGCCAGTCTGTTTGTTTTGGAAATCCGTATAGGATAGTGTCAGACCGTGGAGCTGCATTCACATCCCACCTGTTCAAGGAGTACTGCGATAGGGAGAAGACCCAAACGGACAAGTAGAGCGCATGCATAAAATAGTTGTTCCCATGCTCTCCAAACTAAGCCTTGAAAGCCCAGGGTGCTGGTATAAGCATGTAAGTAAGGTACAGCAGATCATAAAGAACACTGAGCCAAGGAGAACCAAAGTATCACCATTCAAACTGCTAACAGGATTAGATATGCGTATCTCAGGAGATGTGCTGCTCAAGTCATTGATACAGGATTGTTTGGTTTCGGAGTTAGATGATGAACGCGACAAACTGAGTAAGGAAGCAAGGGAGAACATTCAGAGTATCCAAGCGGAGAACAAGAAAGCTTTTGATGCAAAAAGAAAGGTCGAGAAGAAGTTCCAGTTAAACGATTTGGTAGCCATTAAACGCACCCAGTATGGTACTGGTTTGAAATTGAAAGGAAAGTACCTAGGGCCGTATAAAGTAGTCAAAGTAGGAAACCATGGAAGTTACGAAGTTGAAAAGGTAGGAGAAGGTGATGGGCCGTATAAGAAATCAATCGTCGCAGAGTACATGAAGGCATTCGGGACGAATCCTGCGGAAGGAGGGCCGATTGTGGGATGCGGTACTGGAGAGACAAGGACCACTAGAAGCGGTCTCACCTACTGATCTAATATCTTTCCCTTTCTGTACTCGATATACCTAAGTAACACTCGATATTCTTAAGTTGTACTCGATACCCAGTTGCAACGTGAGTAAAAAGTGGCAAAGCACCGCCATACTCACTCGCTGCCAGAATCTCGCAAAGTACAGTTCATTAGCAAACGTATATTTTTGTAAAACCTAAGTTAATCAGTCGAATGTGAATAGAGCATATCATCATACTATTTAAAGTCAGAGTTATCATTTCTAAAAAGAGGACCCTGCATCTATATGTATATGTATATAGTATGATCCTGCTGCCGCTTGCCTCTGATCGCTTGATGATGAGTTGACTCTATTGCTGATTGTGTCGTCTTGACGAACGTTCCACCCTAGCCTCACCCTATTACTTGTCGCCCGTGGTTTTTCGTCGCAGAACTTTATTGCTCAACTCTGACGGACCCTGGAGGCCTGCCGATGTGCCAGGGCTGTGAGAGTGGAAAACAAATCACCTTGACTTTGCTGTGTGATGCCCTCGGGACCTTAGCTAACTCTGTCTTAATTCGGAGGTTCTAGATGTCCCAATCCCGAACGTCGATATAGCGATCTTGCTCCTCATAGGCTTCCCACGGCGCTGCTTTCAATGACTTGACTTGTGGTTTATTAATGCTGGTTGACTGATTCTTGGCCTTGATAGACTGGCTGATCTTGTTAAATTGACTCCTATTTATCGACTAACCCAGCTGTCAGCGATCTAGTGCCGTATATAGGGCCTCCGGTAACTGTTATATATCTTCGACGCACGGCCCGCTGGTATACTTCTCTGCCGGTCCACAGTCCGTGGTTCTATTTGACCTATTTGTCCTCTGCGCACGGCTTCCAGCCGGAGACCTCATCTTGGCGCCCGCCTGACGATTCTTATGAGGCATTTCCCGCTACTTCCCTATGCACACGGCATTCTCTCACTGTTCCCAAAGACTCCACTCCTCTCTCTCTATAAACTCTCGTTATACAAAATCTCTTTATCCAACTTCTCGTTCCCTAAACTCTTGTTCTTCAATATCTTATTCTCCAACTTCTCTCTCTCCAAGTTCTCAGGTTCCCGATCCAGTTCGCATCTTTTTCCAGTGCCTCTGACTCAAGGAATTAAAGTTCTCCCGCATCGATACTGCATCTGTCTCCACTGAAACATGCTCGTTAACACGTTCTCTGCCTTGACGCCGTTTCTCCGGCTGCTCACACTAGACATGTGAGATCTATAGTCCATCAGCTACTACCTGCTCGTTTCGATGTTCAGACGATTTTTCCAGTATTTTATTTGTACCCTTCTATCGATACTATCGTCCAGTGTCATTCAACCGCATACTAATCGAGGCACCCCCAACGCAATGGTAAACTTGCCTAAATGGTTATTCAAGTGCAGCTTCGGTTGATTTGTTTTATGATTTCGTTGTTCGTTTCCTATTCAGCTCCGACCAGTCTATGCCATTTCTTGCCCTTGAGTTTTGGGGGAATTCCCGTTTCGGTTTTGTATTCCGTTGGACCTTTGTATGCCTTAGTTTGCAGCAGGGTTTGTCTGCCCGTGGTAGGTGCAATTTTGGTTGGACTGGCGTTTACTTAACTTTAATTCCATTTCATTGTTGTTGCGACGCGTGTTTTCTGTCTTGTTGACCAGCTGGCTACGGTTTAGAAGTTTCTGTTTGAAAATCTATATCTCCAGCTGTAGTTATCCGGTTGACTTCATTTTTATAACCGTTACAGTAAAACGGTTATACTAGATTCTTCGGAAAATATGTTATAGGTAAAAGGAAGCGCTTACGAACCTATAAAGTATATATATTCTTGATCAGGATCTCTAGCCGAGTTAATTTACCCATATCCGCCTGTCCGCCCGTCACTTTGAACGCTGAGATCTTGGAAATTATAAAAGCTTGAAAGTTGGGAACTATCATAACGATTTTTGAGCATCTTGCGCAGCGCAAGCAGGGTACCACTCCCGCTCTAACCTAAAGTCCCCTTGGGCACCCACAATTTGTATTTTCGAAAAATTTAAATGCGATTTCATTAGCAACTTTTAACTACATGCAAAAAATTTTTCAGTTCGCACCACTCATTAAAAAATTATAAGCAAATAAAGTGTGCAATATTGCGGACAGAATCTTTGCTACTTGTATATCTCTATCTCCCTCGCGCTCCCTGAGTGCTCCCAGTACATTTAGCAGAGTAACAGGTATCTGAGAGTCGCTCGGGTATAAAAACCAAAACAAGAGAGGTTTTTATACCCTTACAGAGAGTATAATGAATTCAGTCAGAAGTTTGAAGCTAACGGGAAGCTTTCCCAAAGGTCATATTTATTTTGCAGGTAATATATAAGTCGGAACCAGCCGGATCAGACACCTAAATCTTATTGCTCCGATAGAAATAATCGAAAAAAAATTTTAAAAAGTATACCTTTGGTGTTTTTTAACACATAACCTCCTAAGCGTGAAAATAACATTTTTTAATTAGTTCTGAATTTCGAAATTAATTTTATCAAAATCGGACGACTATATCATATAGCTGCCATAGGAACGATCGGAAAATTAGTGGGAAAATAATATGAAACATATTATAGCTTCGGTGTTTTCTGACATATTATTCTACATATACTATTGGGAAAATCATTTTTTGTATTTTTAAATGTAATAATTATAGCTGCAAGGGTATACAAGCTTCGGCTTGCCGAACTCAACTTCCTTTCTTGATTACTCTAAAGCATTAACTTTTAAAACAATTATTTTGAAGACACTAATTTTTCAATTTCTTAAAAATAAAAGCAAATTAAATTAAAACAAAATTTTGGGTTTCGCCCCACAACAAAAATTTCCTTGACTTAATATAGGGTCCAGATTACAGATTTCAAATACAGGAATTTTTTGAAATTTGTAGTGTTTTAGCAAACTTAAAAAGATATAAAATAAAAAAAAATGTTTTTCAAAATTTTGACACTTACTTATTTACCGAAGAGTACGCAAAAAAAGTTTCCGGAAATGTTCAGGCCCACTGTCCGGCGAATCTGGACTGGCCCCGCTATCCAGCTGCACCAGCTGCACCGCTCTACCGCTCTCTCGCGCTCCCGCTCTCCTGCGCTGTTCCTAGCTCCCGCCATGAAGTCTCCGCTGCGCTTTGGAGCGCAGAGCGGAGCTTAGACTAAGTCAGTTCGATTTCTGAAGTTCACTTGAATAAACCGCGGTCGTACCCCCGCCTACTTTTACCCAGTTAACTTTTTGTGCACATTCATTTCTGACTAAGGGGCAAATACGCGTTCGAGTGGTTTCTCCCCTACAGCTTCAGCAGCACCAGCAGCAAACCGCACCAGCAGCAAGCCGACGAAGCCCAGCGAACCAGCCCGCCGACGCCGCCCGTTTTCCCGCCGTCGCCTCCCACGCCATTCCACCAGCGCCACCACGGTACCCCGCTAACCCCCGGCGTACATTTTGGTCCTTCGAGCCGGATAAGATAAGTAAAGCTTTTCGTCTTATTAATTGCCGGTCTGCAGTCAGCCACTCGAAAATAATTCGTTTGACTTTCTGTACGATTTGTCTAAAATCCTAGTCCGATTAAATCCGACAACGGCAGTTAAAAATTACTTCGCCATTTTTTTCTTCGATTTTCCTTTTGCTACGTGCGGCCATATTGCCAATTTTTTCCGACTCCTTTTTTTAATTGCATTTGGCCGCTCATCCATACTTACATACACATATACAAAATCGAGAAAAAATTCCAAGCTTAGAAAAAATATTGTGCAAATATAAGCCAAGCATACAGTGAGAATTATTAAATTTCTAGTGTTCTGCCAATTCAGGCCCCCAGAACTTTTCAAGATTTTTCTCGCTGTATATCCGCAGCCGCTAAAATACTTGCACATATTTTTTCGTTTTTTCAAATACAGTCCACACACAATAAATCGAAAACTTCCACAACAACACATACCCCGCCGGCAATAATTATTTAATAAATTTAAAACCGGCGAAAATTACATACATACAAATATATTACATACATACAAATATCTACATACATACAAATATCTACATCCATACAAATATCTACATCCATACAAATATCTACATATATATACATAGCAATACTCCAATATTAAATAATCAATCGATAGCATCCTCCGTCCACCATTTTTTTTGGTATATTTTTAGTATTTTTCCCTCGAAATATTAAATCAAATTAAAGCAATACTCCAATATTAAATAATCAACCGATCGCATCCTCCGGCCAACAAATTTTGGTATTCTTTCTTCATTCAGAAGTTTAAATAAAGGCGAAAATATTACAATTACTCCACCGGGGACTATATATATACACATAGTTGGTATTTTTCCCCCTCAATTTATCCAAACTCAAAATACCAGCAAAAATATACCAAACTTAATCCCAACCATAATACATATACCAAAAGGGTTAAATATTATAGTATTACTTCGCAACGGGTGATATTCGAACTCATCACTCACTGTTCCTAATCCGTATTATTGGGTTGAATTCCGCAAAGTAACCAGGTCGGTACTTGCTTCCAATTTCTATTTCTCCGATCCACTACTTTTTTTTTTGTCGACACCTCGTTCCACTGTTCCAGAAGTGGGCAAGGGGTCCTATTTATCCGACATAAACAAAGGCGAACAGATTCAGACCCAAATAAAGGTAATTTCTCTTTAAATGTCCGCTGGAAGTGATAACAACAAGTTGTCTATTCCACCTGCCGTAGTCCCAGGCATATCCGTAGATCCGCCCACACCCGAACTAACTGCCAAGACCTCGTCGCCCCGAAAAAGGGTCACCCGTGCAAACGTCAAAATGGCACTAACACCTTCCCAGATCGCTCTAAGCAAATTTACTGAGGTCTCAGATCGGCTGAGTAAGTTTGAATCCAGAGCAAGCACTCCTTCGCCGATCCCTCCTACTCTGTCCATGCTGAACATCCGCCGCGAAGAAATACGCGCGTTATGGGACCGCATCAAGGCAGAATACGATGAATGCACCGGGTGCATAGCAGAAGCCGGAGACAGTGCAGCTGATAGTTTGCCAGTTCTCAAGGCTAAGTACGGCTACTGCTATTCCGTTTACGAGAGATGTGGGGCTCAGATCGCGGACATGATAGCCCAGGCTCCCCAAGTTCAAGCTGTTCCCACCCAGACTTACATTCCCTCTGGATGTCGGCCGCCTCCGTGCGATACCGAGGTTTTCACCGGAGATTATCTGCGGTGGCCGACCTTTAGGGATCTGTTTACGGCCAATTACATAAACAATCCAAGGCTGACGCCAGTCGAAAAATTGTTCCACCTAAATGCCAAAACAAGCGGCGATGCACACACGATAGTGTCAAACTCCCCCCTTACTAACGACGGCTTTCGCTCAGCTTGGGCTAACCTAACTGAGCGTTTCGAAAACAAGCGGTTGTTAGTAAACAGCCAATTGAAAATACTTTTCGATGTGCAGTCCGTTAATCAGGAATCTGGGTCAGCTATCCGTGAACTTCAACGTACCATCCGGCGTTGCCTTACGGCTTTAGAAATGTCCGGAATTGAAACCGAAAATTGGGATTGTCTCCTAGTGTACATGTGCTCCTCCAAACTTCCTAAGCTCACGCTATCCTTGTGGGAACAGTCCCTGCACAATAAGGCAGAGATTCCGACGTGGCAGGAACTGAACGCCTTCCTTACGGAGCGTCACCGGACCTTAGAAGCCATAGACGACGTACGGCCGTCGGGCTCGAGTCAATCTCTGCCAAAAACATCCGCCCCCACTGCAGCGCCTCGAAGAATAAATTCTTACGAGACAAGGGTAGCACCCAAGCCAAAAGGATGTGACCTTTGTAAGAAGGAAAACCATCCTGTCCGCACATGTGCACGGTTCCTCCAGATGACGGTCGACGAGCGTTCGGCATACATAAAGAGGAAGCAGCTGTGTCTAAACTGCTTCGCACGAGGGCACCAGCTGCGTGATTGTGAGAGCACTCATAGTTGCTTTACGTGCCGCGGCCGCCATCACACCTTACTACACAGAGGCAACTCCTCCCAATCGCCTTCGAATCCCGCCCCAAGACCCAGATCAAGACCAAGTACACCAGTTGCCACCGCTTCCCGGTCCACGGACTCTACAGTACAAAATTACTTCGCGACGGGGTATAGATCCGTCTTGCTGGGCACCGCCATAATTGACATATGTCACTTGGGGTCGAATTTTAAAGCTCGTGCCTTGATAGATTCAGGATCAGAGGCAACCTTCATTTCTGAGTGGCTGTTCAACCTAATTAAGTTGCCTCACCAGGTAATCCGAGCCCAAGTATCAGGCTTAAACCAGACAGTATCCGCTGAATCCAAAAAGCTCTGTCAGTTTACCATCCGTTCTCCCACCAGGCCTGGCTTGCAAATAAACACGACGGCCTATGTTCTTCCTCAATTAGCTGTAAACCTTCCATCTTGTCCGATTCCGCAACAGTTTCTACGGGATCTTCCCGAACTGTCACTAGCGGATCCAAAGTTCTACGAGAGCGCACAGATAGATATTCTGGTCGGGGCCGACATACTGCCATCCATTCTCCTAAGCGGCACCCGGCCGAAAATTTGTGGCTCTCTCCTCGGGCAAGAAACCATTTTCGGGTGGATCCTAACAGGACCCGTTCCTGCTCCAAGGGAAAATCAGATTTCCGTTTTTTCCACACGAATCTCCCACACAGTTGACACGTCCCTGGATAGGCTTCTCACCAAATTTTGGGAGGTGGAGGATCTGCCAGTAAAAGTGACAAAATCTTCCGATTTGGCTTGTGAGGAAAATTTTCTCCGAACGACTACGAGAGACGATAACGGCAGGTATGTCGTAAGTCTTCCGTTTCGTGATCCTCAAAACGTAACATCCGCCCTCGGTCACTCCAGATCCTCCGCGTCGTCGCAGTTCCTAAGAACCGAGCAACGCCTGAAGAGGGACTGTCAGCTGAAAGCCAAATACGACTCCGTGATTCAAGAGTATCTCGACCTCAATCACATGAAAGAGGTCCGTCCTACCCATAATTCTGCCAGTTATTACCTTCCGCATCATGCCGTGCTCAAGCCGGAAAGTACAACCACCAAGCTACGTGTGGTTTTCAATGCCTCCAGCCCTTCAGAGAATGGGGTCAGTTTAAATGATATCCTTCATGCTGGCCCAGTCTTACAGTCCGATCTAACTATCCAGATCCTGAAGTGGCGATATTTCCGATACGTCTACAGTGCCGATATCGAGAAAATGTATCGGCAGATATGGGTAGATCCGAAGCATTCCCCGTTCCAGCGCATTTTATTCCGCAACAGCGAGGGGCAGACGGTAACTTTTGGAGTCAATTGCGCGCCATTCCTGGCCATTCGAGTCCTGCAACAGTTGGCAACTGACGTGCAGCTCAGCCATCCAAGAGCGAGCAATGTCATTCGAAATAATATGTATGTAGACGATGTCCTTTCGGGAGCTGACTCCGCAGAGGACGCTAAGTCCATTGTTCGCGAGCTACAAAGTGCTCTAGATTCCGCGCGGTTTCCACTGAGAAAAGGGACCTCCAACAACAAAGAAATATTAGCTCATATCCAAAGCGATCATCTTCTGACAGTCGACTTCCTCGAGATCGACACTGAGAGCACAGCAAAAACTCTCGGCGTACGATGGAAGGCGACGTCCGATGAGTTCTTTTTCGTCCCACCAGATTTAGCAACGGAAATCTCCCACACGAAACGACAAGTCCTTTCCCAAATTGCCAAGCTATTTGATCCAGCAGGCTGGCTCGCTCCATTTGTTGTGTGTGCCAAAATCTTTATGCAAGAGATTTGGCTTCAGGATCTAGGCTGGGACGATAAACTTCCAATTGAGCTGTGCCAAAGGTGGAACAGCTTTCTCGAGAGCTATTCGGTCCTAGACCAGGTCAGAATACCCAGATGGGTTTCCTTCCGTCCAGAGTTCCGTGTAGAGCATCACGGATTCTGTGACGCCTCGCAAAAGGCATACGGTGCTGCGATCTATGTGCGCGTAGAAGTGGGCCATAAGACGATGGTGCACTTGCTCACGGCCAAGACGCGTGTGGCGCCAGTCAAAACGGTGTCCCTTCCCAGGCTGGAGTTATGTGGGGCTCTCCTTTTGTCCGAGATGGCCGAAGCCATTCTTCCAAATATGCCGAGTCTGACCTCAAAATTCCATTGTTGGACCGATTCCACGATTGTGCTAGCATGGTTAGCAAAACCAGCGTGCCATTGGACTACGTTCGTTGCCAACAGGGTGACGAAGATCACCGAGTCCACTGAGGCGGCCAATTGGTCGCACGTTCAATCCGAACATAATCCAGCTGATTTGGCTAGTCGAGGAGTTCCCCTTCAAGAGCTGGTGGATAACCCGCTTTGGTGGCATGGACCCACTTGGCTGCAACGTCCACGCGATCATTGGCCCAGCCAGGGAACCGACCTGCCGGTGACTGAGATCGAAAAGCGTGCCGTTAAAGTCCATGTGGCGTCTATGCCGTCAGAAGATTTCCTAGATCGCTTTTCCAAATTAGATAGAGCTTTGCGGGTCCTCGCGTATGTCCATCGATTTGTCCAACGATGTCGAAGACCGTCTAGAGGCCCAGGACGTTGCCGCCGCGGAAGAACTCATGACGATTTGCACTCAGCGCAGGTATTTTTTTGAAGAATACCGCTGCTTGAGTCAGAAGCGTCCTGTGCCCGCGGCGAGTTCGATGCTCTCCCTGAACCCCTTTCTAGATAAGAAAGGGGTAATCAGGGCATGCGGCCGCGTAACGGCCTCCGACAGTTTGCGGTATGATGAACGACATCCGATAATCCTGCCGTACGAATGTGCACTCTCGCGGCTTCTGGTCAAATTCACGCATCTCATTACGTTGCATGGTGGCAACCAGTTAGTGGTGCGTCTCACTCGGTCCAGATACTGGGTTCCGAGAATAAAGAACTTGGTGAAGGCAGTGGTTAACTCCTGCAAGGTCTGCGTTATCCACAAAAAGAGATTGCAAGTCCAGATGATGGGAAGTTTTCCGAAAGAGCGAGTGTCCTTTTCCCGCCCGTTCACGTACACAGGGATGGACTACGCCGGCCCGTTTGACATAAAAAATTATACCGGAAGAGCTTGTCTCATTACGAAAGGGTATGTGTTGGTTTTCGTTTGTTTTTCTACAAAGGCCATCCATCTAGAGCCTACATCCGACTTAACGACTGAAAAGTTTCTTGCCGCTTTCGCTCGTTTCGTCTCTAGAAGAGGGTGTCCTCGCCAAGTCCAGTCCGACAATGGAAAGACCTTCGTCGGCGCCTCCACCGTGCTTTCCCGAGACTTCCTGCAAGCCGTTAAGGAGTCTGTGACCGATGCGTATAGTCATCAGCAGCTCACCTGGCAATTCATTCCTCCTACGGCACCCCATATGGGAGGCCTATGGGAAGCTGGTGTCAAGAGCTTCAAGACCTTGTTTTACAAGTCCACCGCTACACGGAAGTACACCTTTGAAGAGCTGTCCACCCTCCTAGCGAGAATCGAAGCTTGTGTGAATTCCAGACCGCTATCTCCCATGTCCGAGGATCCAACTGATCTCTTAGCGTTGACACCAGGGCACTTTCTTGTTGGTGGACCTCTTCTATCCATAGTGGAACCTGAAGTAAAGGACGAATCCAAGTCCATTCTTAACCGGTGGCAGCACTCTCTCCATCAACAATTCCGCACTCGATGGAAGAATGAGTACCTTAAGGAGCTCCACAAGCGCAACAAGTGGCAAGTCCCCACAGAAAATCTGCGTGTTGGCGATCTGGTCGTCATTAAGGATGACAATTTGCCCTCAAATGAGTGGCGACTCGGAAGAATAGACTCCGTTTTTCCGGGAGCCGATGGTAATGTCCGCGTAGTCGACATTCGTACGACACGCGGCATTGTCAAACGTCCAGTGACCAAGGTGGTTCTTCTTCCAAGAGAGCCGCCCAAAACTACCTTGTAACGAGCCGCGTTTCTTACACACCCTAGTCCGTAGCCATTATCCACGTCAGTGTTAATCAGCCCTGTTTGTTTTTTCCTTATCCACACTCTAAACAGGAAAATGGCTCCCCGTCCACGTAGCGCTCAGGCTCTGGATAGCAGACGTACTCGAGGTACTCAGTCCTACCGATGCCGAGTCTGCCGCGGAATCCATCCTCTTCGGAAGTGTCAGAGGTTCATAAAGCTGAGCGCAGAGAAGCGGCTGCGGGCAGTGCTTATTAACAAGTACTGCGCGAACTGTCTCGCACACGAGCACTCCACTGGGAGCTGTCGTAGCGGTGACCGGTGCAGAACGTGCAACCGGGTTCATCACACGCTGCTGCACATGCATGACCTTGGTTCCCGGAAAAAGTCCGGCTCCAAGCAAAAGACCCGCTCCAAGCAACAGCCCGCTTCTCCGCAGCGTTCGCGCCGGCAAAATCCGCCAACTCGCCAAACGCCTGCTCCTCCACCGCGCTCAGCATCCTCGACACCAGCTCCGTCGCTCGCCGCACTTCTCCAGCGTCATAGCGTTAATGTCCTCCCGACTGCTGTGGTGATCGTCGAGACCGGAGAGAAGAAGTTCGACACCGCCGCACTCATCGATCCGTGCACCCCGACAAGCTCCATTGATGCATCCCTGGCCGCCGCGTTGCGTTTACCGACAACGAACGTGGGCGACGAGAGCATATGCACGGCGACGATTCGTTCGAAGGTCGACGAGGCCATCAAGCTGGAGGTGGTCCTCAAGATCGAGCCGAACGTGCGCATCCGCACTCCCATCCGTGCGCTCAGTGAGAGCGTCGTCCAAAAATTTAAGGAGCTACCGCTCGCGGATGAGGTTTTCCACCGGCCAGCCACGATTTCATTGATCCTGGGCGCAGACGTCTACCCGAAGGTGATAAAGCCGGGCTTCCACATGGTCGACGAGGGACTGCCGGTAGCCCAGAAGACGGTGTTCGGGTGGATCGTCTCCGGCGCCTGTACGCAGGCTTGAGGCGTAGGCGGCTGGCCAAAGTTCCGTCTCTGTTATTTTTTTGCAACGCTAGCGATTGCAAGGGGGGCGGAATGTTCAGGCCCACTGTCCGGCGAATCTGGACTGGCCCCGCTATCCAGCTGCACCAGCTGCACCGCTCTACCGCTCTCCCGCTCTCCCGCTCTCTCGCGCTCCCGCTCTCCTGCGCTGTTCCTAGCTCCCGCCATGAAGTCTCCGCTGCGCTTTGGAGCGCAGAGCGGAGCTTAGACTAAGTCAGTTCGATTTCTGAAGTTCACTTGAATAAACCGCGGTCGTACCCCCGCCTACTTTTACCCAGTTAACTTTTTGTGCACATTCATTTCCGACTAAGGGGCAAATACGCGTTCGAGTGGTTTCTCCCCTACAGCTTCAGCAGCACCAGCAGCAAACCGCACCAGCAGCAAGCCGACGAAGCCCAGCGAACCAGCCCGCCGACGCCGCCCGTTTTCCCGCCGTCGCCTCCCACGCCATTCCACCAGCGCCACCACGGTACCCCGCTACCCCCCGGCGTACAGGAAAATTAAACACGTGACCCAAAAAGGTGTTAGGCTTGTGGAAAACGGCCAATATTCCTGTTGCCTCGTTGTCTGTGTCTGCAATTGTTGTGTATCCTCCGATGTGTCCGCGGCTCCTCGCTTGTTTTTTGAGACGGTTGTCTCTGTTGTCTCCGCTCTGTATTTGTTTTTATGTGGCGTATTTTACAGATCTTTTTTAAAGATGTTAAGGCACGTCCTTCCTAGGTGCCAGTTTTGTGGAGAATCCTTCGTCAGCTTTTGATAGGTGTTGTTTTGTGGCTCACACTGTGTCGCCCACCGCTGACTTCCATTGCTTCCTCCTCAGATTGTAATGTCTGTCTTGTTCCGTGATTTCCATAACTTGCAATTATGCATTTCCTGAACGCTTTATTAAGTGACTCAGCTGTCGCGCTTCGCAGCGGCACTAGTTCAGTCCACATGGAAAACCGATCTTTTAGCACCACCAGCACTTGGTTGCCCTGCTTTCCGCTGGCTCTTGGGTCAACATTTTATTAGCCTTACGCGGACTCGAGCGTCTCTGTGTATACCTGATACCTTGGCAATTAAAAATTACTTCGCCATTTTTTCTTCGATTTTCCTTTTGCTACGTGCGGCCATATTGCCAATTTTTTCCGACTCCTTTTTTAATTGCATTTGGACGCTCATCCATACTTACATACACATACAAAATCGAGAAAAAATTCCAAGCTTAGAAAAAATATTGTGCAAATATAAGCCAAGCATACAGTGAGAATTATTAAATTTCTAGTGTTCTGCCAATTCAGGCCCCCAAAACTTTTCAAGATTTTTCTCACTGTATATCCGCAGCCGCTAAAAGACTTGCACATATTTTTTCGTTTTTCCAAATACAGTCCACACACAATAAATCGAAAACTTCCACAACAACACATACCCCGCCGGCAATAATTATTTAATAAACTTAAAACCGGCGAAAATTACATACATGCAAATATCTACATACATACAAATATCTACATACATATAAATATCTACATACATACAAATATCTACATACATGCAAATATCTACATACAGATAAATATCTAAATCCATACAAATATCTACATACTTACAAATATCTACATATATACACATATCTACATACAGTCACATATAATTTTTAACTCCACCATCCCGTTCCGACTAATTAAAGTTTTCCGTCGGCCATCCGGTAAAAAATAATAAAATAAAAAATTACACCAACCGACGTGAAATTTTTTTGGTCATTGTGTTTTATTTACCATCAAACTTTTTAGTATTTTTTTCGGTATTTGGTATTTACTCCGTAAAATTTATTTTATTTAAACGAGAAAAATACCAGCACTGCGCTGCATGCATAGCATCCTCCGTCCACCAACTTTTTTTTGTATATTTTTAGTATGTTTCCCTCGGAATATTAAATCAAATTAAAGCAATACTTCAATATTAAATAATCAACCGATCGCATCCTCCGGCCAACAAATTTTGGTATTTTTTCTTCATTCAGAAGTTTAAATAAAGGCGAAAATATTACAATTACTCCACGGGGACTATATATATACACATAGTTGGTATTTTTCCCCCTCAATTTATCCAAACGCAAAAAATACCAGCAAAAATATACCAAACTTGATCCCAACCATAATACATATACCAAAAGGGTTAAATATTATAGTATTACTTCTCAACGGGTGATATTCGAACTCCTTATTTACCGTTCCTAATCCGTATCATTGGGTTTAACCATCCGCAAAGTAACCAGGTCGGTACTTGCTTCCAATTTCTATTTCTCCGATCCACTACTTTTTCTTGTCGACACCTCGTTCCACTTATCAACAAGTGGGCCAGGTTTCCTATTTATCTGACATAAACATAGGCGAGCAGATTCTGACCCAAAAAAAAGGTAATTTCTTTTAAATGTCCGTTGGAAGTGATAACAACAAGTTGTCTATTCCACCTGCCGTAGTCCCAGGCATATCCGTAGATCCGCCCACACCCGAACTAACCGCCAAGACCTCGTCGCCCCGAAAAAGGGTCACCCGTGCAAACGTCAAAATGGCACTTACACCTTCCCAAATCGCTCTAAGCAAATTTACTGAGGTCTCAGATCGGCTGAGTGAGTTTGAATCCAGAGCAAGCACTCCTTCGCCGATCCCTCCTACTCTGTCCATGCTGAACATCCGCCGCGAAGAAATACGCGCGTTTTGGGACCGCATCAAGGCAGAATACGATGAATGCACCGGGTGCATAGCAGAAGCCGGAGACAGTGCCAGTTCTCAAGGCTAAATACGGCAACTGCTATTCCGTTTACGAGAGATGTGGGGCTCAGATCGCGGACATGATAGCCCAGGCTCCCCAAGTTCAAGCTGTTCCTACCCAGACTTACATTCCCTCTGGATGTCGGCTGCCTCCGTGCGATACCGAGGTTTTCACCGAAGATTATCTGCCGTGGCCGACCTTTAGGGATCTGTTTACGGCCATTTATATAAACAATGCAAGGCTGACGCCAGTCGAAAAATTGTTTCACCTAAATGCCAAAACAAGCGGCGATGCACACACGATAGTGTCGAACTCCCCCCTTACTAACGACGGCTTTCGCTCAGCTTGGGTTAACCTAACTGAGCGTTTCGAAAACAAGCGGTTGTTAGTAAACAGCCAATTGAAAATACTTTTCGATGTGCAGTCCGTTAATCAGGAATCTGGGTCAGCTATCCGCGAACTTCAACGTACCATCCAGGGTTGCCTTACGGCTTTAGAAATGTCCGGAATTGAAACCGAAAATTGGGATTGTCTCCTAGTGTACATGTGCTCCTCCAAACTTCCTAAGCTCACGCTATCCTTGTGGGAACAGTCCCTGCACAATAAGGCAGAGATTCCGACGTGGCAGGAACTGAACGCCTTCCTTACGGAGCGTCACCGGACCTTAGAAGCCATAGACGACGTTCGGCCGTCAGGCTCGAGTCAATCTCTGCCAAAAACATCCGCCCTCACTGCAGCGCCTCGAAGAATAAATTCTTACGAGACAAGGGTAGCACCAAAGCCAAAAGGATGTGACCCTTGTAAGAAGGAAAACCATCCTGTCCGCACATGTGCACGGTTCCTCCAGATGACGGTCGACGAGCGTTCGGCATACATAAAGAGGAAGCAGCTGTGTCTAAACTGCTTCGCACGAGGGCATCAGCTGCGTGATTGTGAAAGCTTTACGTGCCGCGGCCGCCATCACACCTTACTACACAGAGGCAACTCCTCCCAATCGCCTTCGTATCCCGCCCCAAGACCCAGATCAAGACCAAGTACACCAGTTGCCACCGCTTCCCGGTCCACGGACTCTACAGTCCAAAATTACTTCGCGACGGGTTATAGATCCGTCTTGCTGGGCACCGCCATAATTGACATATGTCACCTGGGGCCGAATTTTAAAGCTCGTGGCTTGATAGATTCAGGATCAGAGGCAACCTTTATTTCTGAGCGGCTGTTCAAACTAATTAAGTTGCCTCACCAGGTAATCCGAGCCCAAGTATCAGGCTTAAATTAGACAGTATCCGCTGAATCCAAAAAGCTCTGTCAGTTTACCATCCGTTCTCCGACCAGGCCTGGCTTGCAAATAAACACGACGATAAACTCAATTAGCTGGAAACCTTGCATCTTGTCCGATTCCGCAACAGTTTCTACGGGATCTTCCCGAACTGTCACTAGCGGATCCAAAGTTCTACGAGAGCGCACAGATAGATATTCTGGTCGGGGCCGACATACTGCCATCCATTCTCCTAAACGGCACCCGGCCGAAAATTTGTGGCTCTCTCCTCGGGCAAGAAACCATTTTCGGGTGGATCCTAACAGGACCCGTTCCTGCTCAGAGGGAAAATCAGATTTCCGTTTTTTCCACACGAATCTCCCACACAGTTGACACGTCCCTGGATAGGCTTCTCACCAAATTTTGGGAGGTGGAGGATCTGCCAGTAAAAGTGACAAAATCTTCCGATTTGACATGTGAGGAAAATTTTCTCCGAACGACTACGAGAGACGATAACGGCAGGTATGTCGTAAATCTTCCGTTTCGTGATCCTCAAAATATAAAATCCGCCCTCCGTCACTCCAGATCCTCCGCGTTGTCGCAGTTCCTAAGAACCGAGCAACGCCTAAAGAGGGACTGTCAGCTGAAAGCCAAATACGACTCCGTGATTCAAGAATATCTCGACCTCAATGACATGAAAGAAGTCCGTCCTAGCCATAATTCTGCCAGTTATTACCTTCCGCATCATGCCGTGCTCAAGCCGGAAAGTACAACCACCAAGCTACGTGTGGTTTTCAATGCCTCCAGCCCTTCAGAGAATGGGGTCAGTTTAAATGATATCCTTCATGCTGGCCCAGTCTTACAGTCCGATCTAACTATCCAGATCCTGAAGTGGCGATATTTCCGATACGTCTACAGTGCCGATATCGAGAAAATGTATCGGCAGATATGGGTAGATCCGAAGCATTCCCCGTTCCAGCGCATTTTATTCCGCAACAGCGAGGGGCACATTCGAGATTTCGAATTACAGACGGTAACTTTTGGAGTCAATTGCGCGCCATTCCTGGCCATTCGAGTCCTGCAACAGTTGGCAACTGACGTGCAGCTCAGCCATCCAAGAGCGAGCAATGTCATTCGAAATAATATGTATGTAGACGATGTCCTTTCGGGAGCTGACTCCGCAGAGGACGCTAAGTCCATTGTTCGCGAGCTACAAAGTGCTCTAGATTCCGCGCGGTTTCCACTGAGAAAAGGGACCTCCAACAACAAAGAAATATTAGCTCATATCCAAAGCGATCATCTTCTGACAGTCGACTTCCTCGAGATCGACACTGAGAGCACAGCAAAAACTCTCGGCGTACGATGGAAGGCGACGTCCGATGAGTTCTTTTTCGTCCCACCAGATTTAGCAACGGAAATCTCCCACACGAAACGACAAGTCCTTTCCCAAATTGCCAAGCTATTTGATCCAGCAGGCTGGCTCGCTCCATTTGTTGTGTGTGCCAAAATTTTTATGCAAGAGATTTGGCTTCAGGATCTAGGCTGGGACGATAAACTTCCAATTGAGCTGTGCCAAAGGTGGAACAGCTTTCTCGAGAGCTATTCGGTCCTAGACCAGGTCAGAATACCCAGATGGGTTTCCTTCCGTCCAGAGTTCCGTGTAGAGCATCACGGATTCTGTGACGCCTCGCAAAAGGCATACGGTGCTGCGATCTATGTGCGCGTAGAAGTGGGCCATAAGACGATGGTGCACTTGCTCACGGCCAAGACGCGTGTGGCGCCAGTCAAAACGGTGTCCCTTCCCAGGCTGGAGTTATGTGGGGCTCTCCTTTTGTCCGAGATGGCCGAAGCCATTCTTCCAAATATGCCGAGGCTGACCTCAAAATTCCATTGTTGGACCGATTCCACGATTGTGCTAGCATGGTTAGCAAAACCAGCGTGCCATTGGACTACGTTCGTTGCCAACAGGGTGACGAAGATCACCGAATCCACTGAGGCGGCCAATTGGTCGCACGTTCAATCCGAACATAATCCAGCTGATTTGGCTAGTCGAGGAGTTCCCCTTCAAGAGCTGGTGGATAACCCGCTTTGGTGGCATGGACCCACTTGGCTGCAACGTCCACGCGATCATTGGCCCAGCCAGGGAACCGACCTGCCGGTGACTGAGATCGAAAAGCGTGCCGTTAAAGTCCATGTGGCGTCTATGCCGTCAGAAGATTTCCTAGATCGCTTTTCCAATTTAGATAGAGCTTTGCGGGTCCTCGCGTATGTCCATCGATTTGTCCAACGATGTCGAAGACCGTCTAGAGGCCCAGGACGTTGCCGCCGCGGAAGAACTCATGACGATTTGCACTCAGCGCAGGTATTTTTTTGAAGAATACCGCTGCTTGAGTCAGAAGCGTCCTGTGCCCGCGGCGAGTTCGATTCTCTCCCTGAACCCCTTTCTAGATAAGAAAGGGGTAATCAGGGCATGCGGCCGCGTAACGGCCTCCGACAGTTTGCGGTATGATGAACGACATCCGATAATCCTGCCGTACGAATGTGCACTCTCGCGGCTTCTGGTCAAATTCACGCATCTCATTACGTTGCATGGTGGCAACCAGTTAGTGGTGCGTCTCACTCGGTCCAGATACTGGGTTCCGAGAATAAAGAACTTGGTGAAGGCAGTGGTTAACTCCTGCAAGGTCTGCGTTATCCACAAAAAGAGATTGCAAGTCCAGATGATGGGAAGTTTTCCGAAAGAGCGAGTGTCCTTTTCCCGCCCGTTCACGTACACAGGGATGGACTACGCCGGCCCGTTTGACATAAAAAATTATACCGGAAGAGCTTGTCTCATTACGAAAGGGTATGTGTTGGTTTTCGTTTGTTTTTCTACAAAGGCCATCCATCTAGAGCCTACATCCGACTTAACGACTGAAAAGTTTCTTGCCGCTTTCGCTCGTTTCGTCTCTAGAAGAGGGTGTCCTCGCCAAGTCCAGTCCGACAATGGAAAGACCTTCGTCGGCGCCTCCACCGTGCTTTCCCGAGACTTCCTGCAAGCCGTTAAGGAGTCTGTGACCGATGCGTATAGTCATCAGCAGCTCACCTGGCAATTCATTCCTCCTACGGCACCCCATATGGGAGGCCTATGGGAAGCTGGTGTCAAGAGCTTCAAGACCTTGTTTTACAAGTCCACCGCTACACGGAAGTACACCTTTGAAGAGCTGTCCACCCTCCTAGCGAGAATCGAAGCTTGTGTGAATTCCAGACCGCTATCTCCCATGTCCGAGGATCCAACTGATCTCTTAGCGTTGACACCAGGGCACTTTCTTGTTGGTGGACCTCTTCTATCCATAGTGGAACCTGAAGTAAAGGACGAATCCAAGTCCATTCTGAACCGGTGGCAGCACTTAAAGTCTCTCCATCAACAATTCCGCACTCGATGGAAGGATGAGTACCTTAAGGAGCTCCACAAGTGCAACAAGTGGCGTCCCCACAGAAAATCTGCGTGTTGGCGATCTGGTCGTCATTAAGGATGACAATTTGCCCTCAAATGAGTGGCGACTCGGAAGAATAGACTCCGTTTTTCCGGGAGCCGATGGCAATGTCCGCGTAGTCGACATTCGTACGACACGCGGCATTGTCAAACGTCCAGTGACCAAGGTGGTTCTTCTTCTAAGAGAGCCGCCCAAAACTACCTCGTAACGAGCCGCGTTTCTTACACACCTTAGTCCGTAGCCATTATCCACGTCAGTGTTAATCAGCCCTGTTTGTTTTTTCCTTATCCACACTCTAAACAGGAAAATGGCTCCCCGTCCACGTAGCGCTCAGGCTTTAGATAGCAGACGTACTAGAGGTACTCAGTCCTACCGATGCCGAGTCTGCCGCGGAATCCATCCTCTTCAGAAGTGTCAGAGGTTCCTAAAGCTGAGCGCAGAGAAGCGGCTGCGGGCAGTGCTTATTAACAAGTACTGCGCGAACTGTCTCGCACACGAGCACTCCACTGGGAGCTGTCGTAGCGGTGAACGGTGCACAACGTGCAACCGGAACCATCACACGCTGCTGCACATGCACGACCTTGTTTCCCGTAAAAAGTCCGGCTCCAAGCAAAAGTCCCGCTCCAAGCAACAGCCCGCTTCTCCGCAGCGTTCGCGCCGGCAAGATCCGCCAACTCGCCAAACGCCTGCCCCTCCACCGCGCTCAGCATCCTCGACACCAGCTCCGTCGCTCGCCGTACTTCTCCAGCGTCATAGCGTCAATGTCCTCCCGACTGCTGTGGTGATCGTCGAGACCGAAGAGAAGACGTTCGACACCGCCGCACTCATCGATCCGTGCACCCCGACAAGCTCCATCGATGCATCCCTGGCCACCGCGTTTCGTTTGACGACAACAAACGTGGGCGATGAGAGCATATGCACGGCGACGATTCGTTCGAAAGTCGACGAGGCATCAAGCTGGAGGTGGTCCTAAAGATCGAGCCGAACGTGCGCATCCGCACCCCCATCCGTGCGCTCAGTGAGAGCGTCGTCCAGAAATTTAAGGAGCTACCGCTCGCGGATGAGCGTTTCCACCGGCCAGCCACTATTTCATTGATCCTGGGCGCGGACGTCTACCGAAAGGTGATACAGCCGGGCTTCCACATGGTTGACGAGGGACTGCCGGTAGCCCAGAAGACGGTGTTCGGGTGGATCGTCTCCGGCGCCTGTACGCAGGCTTGAGGCGTAGGCGACTGGCCGAAGTTCCGTCTCCTTTATTTTTTCCAACGCTAGCGATTGCAAGGCGGGCGGAATGTTCAGGCCCACTGTCCGGCGAATCTGGACTGGCCCCGCTATCCAGCTGCACCGCTCTACCGCTCTCCCGCTCTCTCGCGCTCCCGCTCTCCTGCGCTGTTCCTAGCTCCCTCCATGAAGTCTCCGCTGCGCTTTGGAGCGCAGAGCGGAGCTTAGACTAAATTAGTTCGATTCTGGAGTTAAAAGTGAATAAACCGCGGTCGCACCCCCGCCTACTTTCAAAGTTCACTTTTTCCCGAGTACTTATTTTCGATCAAGGGGCAATATGCGTTCGAGTGGTTTCTCCCCTACAGCTTCCGCAGCACCAGCAGCAAACCGCACCAGCAGCAAGCCGCCGAAGCCCAGCGCAGCAGCCCACCGACGCCGCCAGTTTCCCGCCGTCGCCTCCCACGCCATTCCATCAGCGCCACCACGGTACCCCACTACCCCCCGGCGTACAGTCTCCTTTATGCCTCGTAGCGTCTCTGGTAGTGGCTATCTTGACAGGGCGTCCGCCACCACTACTGCCTTTTCGTGGTAAGTCAATAAGAATTGGCAATTCTTGAGAAATCTTGCACAAACCGACTGAATTCTTTGACGGTCGAGGGTGCTTCCAGTTCAGCGATGGCGGCTACTTTTCCAGAAATGTGCCTGGAATCGCTTGTCATTCGATGTCCCTTATAATCCTTCCTAGAGCAGCAAGATTGTCCGCCAGTTCTTCGCTAACAAAGCTTGCAGTTACCCCGCTGTCAATTGTGGCTCTGTAGCTGTTCCCACCAACCATCTCCGCTGTGGAAAACTGCTGCTCCTCTTCGATTAGTTGGCCCGTTAGTTTGGAGACGTAGCACCGTGCGAACTATGCTCGCCTCTCTGCGGCTGAGATCACTGGCCATTTCCCGCTCGTTGGCAGCAATCGACGCCCCTGACACCCACTTTGCCGAATACCCAGCAGAATAACAGACGTTGATCTCGAAATCCCCAAGTCCAGTGTCCGTTCCCACCACATTTTTGACAGGCCTCCTACGGGTCTGTGATATAGGCGGTATCTTGTGGTCTCTGGGTGGTACCTGGGAGCCTCCATAAGGTGTTAGTTGGCTGTCTCTATTGGTGTTGGTGTGGTATCCACTGACTCCCGCCCGGTGCGTCGGTTGCCTGCTGCCGTTGGACTCGGGGTTGAGGTGACCATTGGTCATTTCCCCGTTTATCCTGGTTGTCTGTTTATTCGCATCTTCTTCACGTGACCTGCTTTAGGGCTGCTGACTTGGTTCTCGAGAACTTGCTCCTTTGCGAACGCTTCCCGCTCTTTTTCAAGTTCCTCGTTCTCGTCGGTTAAGATCATTAGCATATCCAGGTCCGACGCTTTGTTTGCTTTTAAGAAGTTCATTAGACTCGTTGTGCAGTTTTCCTTAATGATCCCTAAGGTCTCTCTCGTCGAATAACTGAGAGGCCTCACCATCTTCTGCATGGCGATCATGAAGTCCTTGAACGACTCGCTGTAGCCCTGCTTCCGTTGTATGACTTGTTCCGCCAGCATGGTAAAAATATTTCTCGGTAGAAAATAGGTGTGAAAGCTTTCTATGAAATCCGCCCAGGTTCTCCATTGCTTGTTGTTGGCAATGAACTACTTCAAAGGCGTCAGTGTGTACCTCGGTTTCATTCTTCGGGTTATTAATTAATAAAGCAGGTTTGGAAGTCAGGTATTTCCTTAGGGATTCAATAGCGTTCTCTTCATCAGGGCCAATAACAAATTCAGCTTAATTTTTGGTAAGGTCAGTAAAGGGTTTCGAAATAAGAGCATATTTCTGGATAAATTTTCTAAGGTATCCTCTGAGACCTAGAACACTTTCTAGCTGCCTTAGGTTCTCGTCGATCTTCTTGGGAGTCGGAGAAATGGTTATATTTTCGATAATGTGATTTAAGAACTGGATATGAGTCTGCGTAAAATGGCATTTGTTTAAGTTAAGCTCGAGACCATATTCGCTGCAAGTTGATATAACTTTGTTGAGATTCGACACCGCCTCCTCTTCGTCCTTCGCTGGGATAATTATGTCGTCTAGGGAGATCGATTTCTCTACAAGACAGGGTGCCAAAAGGCACCTTTAGGAATTGGTATTGCCCACTCTGCGTCACGAATGAGGTGTACTTCCTGCTAGATTCGGCCACTGGCACGTGGAAAAAGCCTTTCTGTCAATCAGGGGCAACGGAAAATAACCTTTTACGATTACCTTGTATATACGCCTGAAATCTACGCAGAGTCGTTGCGATTCGTCGTTTTTCTTCGCAAGCACTAGCGGGCTTGTAAGTTCGGAGTCGGGCTTCTCGATTATACCGTTATATAACCACTGCTCGATCTGATCGTCGATAACGTTCGTTTCAGAAAAAGCGAACCTGCGCGGACGCGAGAAAATTGGAGATTCGTCGTTTAGAAGGATTTTCATTTCAATGTTTGTCGACTTCGATTTAAGCGGCTTGTAATTCATTATTAGTTCACGCACTTCTTGGTTAGCACTCACCAGCTGATTCATTTTTATCAATTTTCAGCAAGTTAGATGGGATGTTCTCGATTTTTTCCAAATCCAATTAGGTATACACTGCACTTTATTTACTGCCTGTGTCGAACAGAGCAATACAATTTTTGTTTTTTGATTGAAGCAACTTGTCTTACTTAGAACTCACCAGCTGATTCATTTTTATCAATTTTCAGCAAGTTAGATGGGATGTTCTCGATTTTTTCAAAATCCAATTAGGTATACACTGCACTATATTTACTGCCTGTGTCGAACAGAGCAATACAATTTTTGTTTTTTGATTGAAGCAAGTTGTCTTACTTAGAACTTGCACTCCTTAACTAATTTGTCGCCTTGGGGTCAGTTTTTGGAGATGTGACCGAATTTGTTGCATTTAAAACACTTTCTGCTTTCTCTTTGTTGTTGCAGCCACAGACAGATGTCCCTTTGCGCCACAATTATAGCAAACGATTTCTTTCTTGCCACTTGTCGAACCACCGTGCACTGCTTGAACTTTCTTTTCTTTAGCACTGTTTTCGCCAAAATGGGATTTTGGACAGATCGTTTGGTAGTCCTTCCATTTGTATTTGAATTCGGTCATGTTTCTAGCTTCTTAAAGCATCGATTTGTTAATTGAGAGTTCATCAATACCGTCGATCACGTATTGGATGAGAGCGTCTTCTTCAACATTTCCCGGTAAAAATATTCCTGTACACTTTGTTTGCGCGTCATTATCTCTCTCCAAGTTTCCTCTGTATTTATTTGCTGCTCACTCTCGATCTGAACGCGCTCAACAAACACGATTTCAAAGCACTCCAGGAATTAATTCCTTATCTCTTGGAAAGATTAGCTTGTGCATATCGTTCCAGCACATAGGAATAGCTTGGTCTTCAAAATCACTTATCCAGACTGGAATTTCGTCTGTGCCCTCGAACTGTTTTATGGATTCCTTTACATCGCGAAAACTTAAAGCGAGGCGCGGCATTTCGTTGTATTGAAATGGCACTGGTTGCGATCATTATTCCTTTGGTCTCTTTCACTTATTGGATTTGTTCCTGCTGAATTTGCAATCACACTCTCGATTCTCTGTCTTCATCAGATTCCTGTGGATCTTCCACTTCGTTGCCACCGAGAAGTTGGTCAAATCGAATATTGCGAAAAATATGCAATTGCATGTTTTCGACGTCGTGGCTTATATTCATATTGAAATTAAGTCTCGATCATTTAGTTTTGCCTGCACGTATACACTTTTGGTTTTATACATTGCGTCATTTTCGTCGTATTGGAAACCAGAAAATTCGCAAAGACGTTTACAATTATTCTTATCTAACTCTTTTTCAAAGACAAATTTGTGCAAAGCACAAATGTTTCCCTTTGACGCACTTTTCAAATTGTTAGAAATTAAATCGTTTAGACACACCATAATTGAAAAAATTATTGTTTCAAGGAGGGTTTATGTGTCCACTCTTTCCCCTCGTACAAGGATTCTGTTCAAGAATAACACTAATTGTCATACACTTAATGTTTTATGAGCTCTGTTCATGTCAATATGTAAATCTATCTAGAGCCTTAAATAACGATCTGTAACTTAAAACATACAAGGGTGCAGTGCCGAACAATTGTAATCTTATGTGTAGGACACTTGAGCATGACCATAAATATAGTTCTCACACTGCACAAAGGGTGGCTTAGCGGGAGACCGTTGATAAGGCTACCGCTCAAGCAAACAAATGTGGTTCTTGGCGTAGATCATAGATAAGCATATTATAAGAATTTCATGTTAGTTACGTAAGCGAAGACTTAGAAAAATAAAAGTTAGTCGTCCAAATTTAGATAAGTTAGAAATTAAAATTATTCCTAATTTGCTTAACGTACATAAATAAATAAATATATATATTAATTAAGAAAATCTTGCAGAAGCAGTCCGAGTTAGCCCAGATAATCAGAGTTTTAGAGGCAAAAGTGCATTTAACTCAACAGGAGTTTCAGAAATCTTTGGATCTACAAATAGTTTTTTATACATAACCATAGGGTTTTACTAAAGATCGGTGTAGTAAAGCACAAATATTTCACATGAAAATATTATGATGCGATGATGGTGATACTTGCTAAACTTAAGATACAGTATGAAATGGACTCAGTTAGACCTGAAAATAGTGAGGTAATAATGGCAGAAATAAGCGATATTAAAACCACTTCGAGAGCTGCTAGGTTGAAGAATGATTTTGAAAAAAATATGGGGCATTTAAGAAAGTATCTCGAGGAAACCTTTAATAACTTAGATTGCGATATTTGTTCCCTTGAAATTGGAAATAATAAAATACATGTTTGGAAAATTAAAACTTTTGGTTTAATAGATGAAGTAAAAAGTTAGTTTGAAAGCTCGGAGTTTGAGGACAAGATAAGCGAATTAGAATTCGATGTCCAAAACATTTTAGATGTTATAGATAAAATATTTAACAATGAAAGTAATCAAGCTAAGGAAATAGCAGTAAGGGCAGAGGAATTTCCTAAGCTGCCAAAAATTCAGATACCCACTTTCTTTGGTGGTTCTAAGGAATGGGATCTATTTAAAGAATTCTTTATGGAACACATTCATACAAGGGAAGACCTAAGCACCACTCTTAAATTTAATTATCTCAAGTCAGCGTTAAATGGAGAAGCCATGAACGTTGTTTCCCGTTTACTGCTAGGCACTGGAGATAATTATGAAGCTGCTTGGGAGTTGCTAGCCAAGCGGTATGAGAACAGAAGAAAAATTGTCTCTGATCACATAAACAGGCTTATGGATTTACCCAATCTAAATTTAAAAACCAATAAGCAAACACAATTAATAAGTCAATTTATATAATTAAATTAGAGGGACAATTATCCGAAGATGTGGATGGAGTTTTTGCCCACATTATACTTCGAAAATTTAAAAAAGATTCTTGTTCGGAGCAGATCGCCAGCGCCTAGTCATGCGCGCATAGGTGTACGACGGCACCTGCAGCGCTCTCTGCTTATCTTTCGCCTTCTTTCTTATACCACTAAAGCTGTCGCTTATCTATTCAGCAACTACTTTGTAAGCCTGCATATGTCTATATGAAGATCTTGGAGCCAAGCTTTTTACACATTCACAGTCCGTCTGCCGCTCCGAATAAACGCTATACATTTTAATATAACCTATTCGTGCGTTATTAATTATAAATATAAGGGTGGCATATTTGTTGTCTTCCCCACAAACATTTGGTGACCCCGACGTGATAGCAGTTTTTGTCGGGGTCTGCAGCTCGGTCTCGCGATTGTTTAATATAGTTTAAACAAACGCTTTGTTTCGCTGTCGTTATCGTGCATTCGGGCACAAACTTACGAACATACATACATACATAAGTGCATATAAAAGTGCACAGCCGGCCGTTTGATTTTTTGTACATTTTGCGCTGTGAAAAAACGCCAAAACTATGTTGTGCAAACAATTCTTAACAAAGTGAATCGCATTTAATCTTTGTTAATAGCGCATATTACATATATATATATGTACATATAGCCATACATACATTCGTTTGCCAGTTACATAATCCGCTGTTGCTAGGCAGGCAATTTATCGGCAAGAACAACAACGACCAAGTTAAAGGTTCCGTTGCATCTCGGCGACGCTTGTTAACCTTCACGTTTTCGCGGTAAAGGGTATACGGTGTTTTGTGCCTCTAACGCGGTCGGACATTTTATTTTATTTCATTTTCATTTCATTTTTTTTCCTTTCTCGTGATTGAAAAATGTCTGATACGGAAAAATACGAATGGAATGGATCAATTCCCTAAACCAGGCATTTGATTCTGCGCAGACATCGTTGGAAAGACTGGATTTTGCAGAGATCTCGAGCGACCATCGGATTGAATTTGCTGAAGTCTTCATGGATGTGAAGGCGAAACTAAGCCGAGGCTTGGCGGCTCATCGCAAGTCACAATTGCCGGCCTCAACCGCTGCAAATTCAACATCTATTGACATCACTAATAATGCGGATCTTTCTTTTCGATCTAGAAAGCCTCGGTTGCCAAATTTGGAAATTGCTCGTTTTCATGGATCCTACTCTGAGTGGCCGGATTTTCTTGCGACTTTCACTACGGTCATCGGAAATGATGATGAGCTAAGCGACATTGAAAAATTACAATATTGGCGTTCGAGTTTGGGCGGCGTGGCTCTGGAAACCATACGCTCGCTCGAACCCTCGAATGCTAATTTTAAAAAGGCTATGAATTTGCTGGTTAATTGATTTGATAATAAAGTTTTACACTTTCAGGCACATGTTCAGGCAATATTCGGTTTAAAGGGTGTCGAGAAGGGATCTTCGAAGGGTCTTCGGGAGCTGAGCGATTGCATGAATTCGCATCTGCGAGCAATTCGAACCCTGGCCAATACGCAACAAATTTTGGATGGACTTTTAATTCACATCGTCACTCGGAAACTGGATCAGAGGACGCGGGAAAAATCGGAAGAGGATTTGTCAATCACTGAGCTGTCTACCTGGGATGCTATTGAGTCGTTTTTGGAAAAGAGGTGCAGGATGATGGAAAACTTGGATCAAGCCTTGGTAACTTAAACACCAGGCCAGCAGGTGGGAAAAAACTTGCACAAATATAACCAAAATACAGTTATTGCATCTGCTACTAACTCAAATCATTTGACATGCTTATTTTGCGATGCACGGGATCATTATTTGCCAAAGTGTTCTCGATTTTTAAATTTGAGTCCGAATCTTCGATATAGAGAAGCAAAGAAGTTGCACCTTTGCCTCAAGTCGACTCACTGCAAGTATTGTCGCATGAAGCACCATTCATTATTACACATGAACCATGACCCATCCGCAACATCAACCTCATTTTCATCTCCATCATGCGACCCATCCTCGAGCTCTCAGCCATTACCATCTACTTCATCAGCATTAGTATCATGTTCGCATACATCATCGCATCCTGATCATCATTTACCAAGCCCTCCACCCAAAACCTTAAATATTTTGCCGATCGACTACGTGTTGCTTCCAACTGCTATTATCTACGTCAGAAATAGAATTGGAGCATTTATGCCTTGCCGAGCAATTTTAGATTCGGCCTCCCAGCTAAACTTCATAACCTCTCGCTTAGCTAGCCAACTAAACTTGAATCACAGAAGATCGCAAACGTCGATTTCTGGTATAGGAGAATCTTCTATGATCTCTGATAAGACTGTCGATATTCTTGTGCAATCACGGGATGCAAGCTATCGTGCGGCATTCACAGCGGTTGTGACTCACAGTATTACTGATTATCAACCCCATTTCAATATAAATGCAACATCGTGGAGGATACCGCAAAACATTTCACTCGGTGACCCTAATTTCAATCAATCACAACGAATTGACCTTTTACTCGGCGCTGGGTTGTTTTTCGAAATAATTTATATGGGACAAATTCATTTGGAAAGGGGTTTTGCCAACTCTTCAGAACACCAAGCTTGGTTGGATAGTCTCTGGAGGGTTATCATCGAACATGCCAACTCATAAATCGGTTTTACAAGCCAGCATCAAGGACCCAGCTGATCATTCCGATGACACACTTTCCGCCATTGTAAAGCGATTTTGGGAAATTGAGGACTTCACTTCGTCTAAGCCATCTTTATTGCCGGAATACTTGCGATGTGAGCAACTTTTTACTGAAAATTGCATTCGACTTGGAAACGGTCAATACTCTGTTCGTCTCTTGACCACTTCCGGATTCGAATCTTTAGGTGATTCTTATTGCTTGGCTCGTCGTCGTTTCAAGAGTTTGGAAGCTAAATTAGATAGAAACCCAGCCCTGAAAGCTCAGTATTCAGCATTTTTGAGGGAGTATATCGACCTAGGTCACATGTCTCTTGTAACTAAGGAACCGCCAGAAACACAATTCTTTTTGCCCCACCATTGCGTACATAAGCAGGAGAGCACGAGTACGAAGCTTCGTGTCGTTTTTGATGAATCTGCTAAATCAACTTCTGCTAGCTCTCTGAACGACTTACTTCTGGCAGGACCAACAATTCAACAAAAAATCTTCAATATACTCCTTCGCTTTCGATTTTTTAAAGTTGCCCTTTTTGGAGATATCTGCAAGATGTACCGTTGCGTGCGTGTCTCGTACCCGAATGATTTCTTGCAGTGCATCGTTTGAAGAGAGAGCTCCAGGGAAGAGTTGAGTGTTTTTAAATTGAACACGGTGACTTATGGAACCAAGCCAGCTGCCTTCTTGGCTATAAGGGCCATGCATCAACTCTTTTACGATGAGGAGGAATCATTTCCTATTGGAGCAAAAATTGTTCGTAGAGATTTCTATGTGGATGATTTAATATCTGGTGGGGACTCAGTTGAGGAGGTGAGAGAAATTCGTCGTCAGGTGAAGGAACTACTGTTGCGAGGCCACTTTCCAATTCGCAAATGGTGTTCGAATGAGTCAGCAGCCCTTGAAGGAGAGTCTGAATGCGACAAGGAGCAGTTAATCAAATTTCACGATGGATCGGATGTCGCCAAGGCATTGGGGTTAGTCTGGAATCCATCTTCTGATCAGCTCCTATTTCATTTTTCCCAACTGCCAACCAATCAACGACCCACTAAGCGGGTTGCATTGTCGACGATTGCCAAATTCTATGATCCACTCGGTTTAATAACTCCTATTATCACAAAATCTAAGATTTTTCTGCAATCCCTATGGAGTGCGAACGTGGATTGGGATGATGCACTGCCAGAGCCCATTCTTTAGTCATGGGGGGAGTTGATCTCACAGTTATCGGTCGTACAGAACTTAAAATTCACACGATTCGTACTGCAACCAAGGGCTTCCGTTGAGTTGCATGGATTCTGCGATGCTAGCATGTCAGCTTATGGAGCGTGTCTATACTTGCGATCGGAGACCAATGGAGAATCGAAAGTCCATCTGCTCTGTGCCAAGTCAAGGGTAGCTTCATTGAAGGCCTTAATAATTCCAAGATTAGAACTTTCCGCAGCGCTTTTATTGGCAGAGCTAACGTAAACGCCAAGGAAGCCATAGATTTCGATTGCACCTTTCATTGCTGGTCGGACTCGTCCATTGTGTTGGCGTGGATTCGGCAACCTCCGAGGGAGTTTAACGTTTTCGTATCAATCAGAATCGCGAAAATTCAGGAGATGACGAAAGACATGTCTTGGCATCACGTTCCTACAAACTTGAACCCGGCAGACGTCGTGTCGCGAGGATGTACCCCAAGAGAATTGTTGGAACATTCCCTTTGGGCTAACGGACCTCCATTCCTTCTGCAAAGCTCGTCAAATTGGCCGGCCCTGCTAGACTCAGTAAAGGATCTTCCAGAGCGCCGTTCTGTGGCTCTAATTGGGGCCGTTTGCATAGACAGTTCATCAAACTGCAAATTCCTCAACTCTTTTGATAAGTTGCAGCGCTTATTTGCATACATTTATCGATTCATTTCAAATTGCAGAGCCAAATCTGCGTCGTTAAAAGGTCGACTTTCGGTGGAGGAGATCAACTCTGGAACTGTACTTCTTCTGAGGAGCATCCAACAGGTTAACTTGGCGAAGGAGAATGGATCTCTTAGCCAGGGCAAGCCGTTTCCACAGAAAAGCAAGCTGGTTTCGCTTAGGCCTATACTCGGCTCCGATGGGTTACTTCGCGTGGGTGGAAGGCTTCAGAACGCAAACTTGGACTACGATACGAGGCATCCGATACTGTTGCCCAAGGATCATCCAGTCACCAAGGCGATCATCGTTTATTATCATGAGAAATATTTGCATGGAGGATCGCAGGCGCTGCTTGCCGCATTACGGCAAAGGTACTGGCCGATTGGAGGCCGCAAGTTCGTCGCCAGCGTTATCAACAAATGCGTCCGATGTTTTCGAATGAAGCCTGTTACTTGGTCATGGGTAGCCTTCCAGCAAATAGAGTGCAGCCTAATCCAGCTTTTCATACCACAGGAGTGGACTATTGTGGGCCATTCTATCATAAGGCAGAGGCCAGAAATAAGGCACCCCACAAGTGCTATATCGCCGTCTTTGTCTGTTTTTCCACGAAGGCTGCTCATTTGGAAGTGGTCCAGGATCTCACGACGGATTCTTTCATCGCAGCGCTGAGGAGATTCATCAGCCTAAGAGGCAGTCCGCGTACCATTTGGAGCGACAATGCTACAAACTTTGTCGGTGCAAAGAGAGAGCTTGCCGAGCTGAAAGAGCTCTTTTTGAGCGAGCAGCAACACAGCATCGATATCTTCCGTCTGTTTAGCTGATGGGATCGATTGGAAGTTCATCCCTGCGCGTGCCCCGCACTTCGGTGGTTTATGGGAGGCCGCTGTGAAGTCAGCTAAATTTCACTTCTACAGAGTCGTCGGTGCATCCATCTTAGCCATCGATGAATTAAGAACTCTTGCATATGAGATTTCTGCCATCCATAACTCCCGTCCACTCTGTCCAATTTCAGAAAATGCTGAAAGCCTTGAGGTGCTAACACCGGCGCATTTCCTGAAGGGTTCCAGCTACACTAAGTTTCCTGAGCCTGGCATTACTCATCTCCGCGAAGACCGCCTCGGCAGATGGCAGCGGGTTACCCAGATGCAGCATCATTTCTGGAAAAGGCAGCAGCGAGTATTTGTCCTTACTTCAAGAGAGGAGCAAGTGGCGCGTCGAACCGTCTAACATAAAGGTTGGACGCGTAGTTTTGCTTAAGGAGGACAACGTTCCACCCTTGAGATGGCAGCTTGGATGCATCCGGCGGGGACGGAGTCATCAGAGTAGCTATGGTCCGCACAGCTACGGGTCTGATCAAGAAAGCCGTCGCCAAGCTAGCCGTTCTACCCATCGATTCCGAGATAGTTGGAACCTTACCCCTTCCAACGGGGAGAGTATGTTCGGAGCAGATCGCCAGCGCCTAGTCATGCGCGCATAGGTGTACGACGGCACCTGCAGCGCTCTCTGCTTATCCTTCTTTATGAGAGTCATGTAAAAAAGACAAAGGAAATTAAGCCACTTTCTGATGTCATGGAGGTCTTAGAGCAAAGACTCAGCTTCATTTCCTCTTTTCCAGAGGAGAATAAGCCTTTGAGAAAAGAGTTTCAAAACAAAGGCAGCAAAGAAAATTGTTCTTGTTGTAATGGTACCAACATATATTGTATCACAGTTTTATAAATTTAAATGTGTGGAAACAGCAGAAAGAAATGACTTGCAAAAAAAAGACACATTTCTTTAAAGTGTCTGAGGCATTCAAGCAATAACGAGGAAGAACGCTATAGTTGAGTACGTCGACTATCAGATACCCGTTACTCAGCTAAAGGGACCAAAGGGAAATGGAGATATACAAGCAGCAAAGCGAAATTGAAATGCGCCCCCTACCGGCGGTAGACAGATTTAAGCGTTATGGGCGTTAGAGTGGGCGTGTTTGTTTTGGATCAATTGATAGGTATTGACGAGACCAATAAATTTCAGTTATCTAGCATGCAGGTTTGGGCGGTTTGTGGGCGGTAAAGTGGGCGTGGTAAATTTTTTTTGGGTTAATCGATAGGTATTGACGAGAACAATACGTTTCAATTAAAATTTGTATTCTAGCATCAAAACTGTTTGGGCGTTAGAGTGGGCGTGGCACTCTTTTGAAACAAACTTGCGCTGCGCAAGAAGCTCAGGAATCTGCACGCCAAATCTTCCGCCCAGACTCTGCGCTCTTCTGACAGGAGCAATATTGCAATACCTTCGCCTGAATGGCTAAAGAAGATAGAATGGGCAAGGAAGGTTCTTCTTAATTACGGGCAGGATAAGCCCACCCAAGATGGGGCTCAGCCGAAATGGCAGCGATCCCTCGATCTACCCGGACCATCGGCGAAGAGATCCAAAATCCAGCCATCGGTCTCTTTCGGCGAAATCACAAAGGACCGAGTCTTACTCGGTCTCATAGACAAGGGCAATCCGGAGGGAAGGATTCCCAGGAACAAGTGGAGTCATTGCTTTCCCTCATTTGCCTGCGCATGGTGCGGGAAAAGCCAGGCACATCGCCCTGCTTCATGGACGCGGGCTGGTATAGTCAGCCTGCGATAGTCAGCGGTCGGCTGACCTATACAAACAGGTGACGAGCAAGCTCGGTGAGGTCTACGAAGGGACGAAAATTGTCGCACTAGACTGGTGTGAAGTCCCCAGTAGGCCCCGAGCTCGGATTTGGCTCCGAGCAGCGATCAAGACGCCGGAGGACGTCCTCTTCTTGTTGCAAGAATACAACCCGCACCTCCCCACGAAGAACTGGAAAGTCGTCGTAGGAGCACGAAGGGGATGTCAACCAGGCGGTGTTGGTCCTAAACAAGGAGTCAGTTGCTCCAATCGAGACTGCTCGAGGAGTGCTGAACTTCGGGCTTGGTGCAATCCACATAAAGATCTACAAGGGCGACTCCAACGCCGCTGGAAGCTCTGCCGGCAACCCAGCCGAGCAGGGGCTTGCTGAGGAGTTGGAGGCAGCTGGTGGGTCGGAGGACGGCTACTCTACCGATTCGTCGCTGAGCAGAGAGCTGCGAGCGCTCGGACCGGCTATCGAGGACGTAGACCTCAGCGATACAGAAGAGGCCGACGTCACTGTGGTGGAGGTGGAAGCTGTAGATGTCACTAAGACTTCTACAAATAAACCTTCACCACAGTAAAGCAGCGTCTGCTGCACTTCTGCTTCGCCTGACCGAAGGCGGAGCCGACCTAGTCCTTTTACAGGAACCTTGGGTAGTAGGAGGCAAGGTTGCTGGACTAGGAACAAAGGAATACAAGCTTATGCTTGACCCCAAAGAAGGTTAAATTCGAACCTGCATATTAGCCAAAAGGCATCTTAGTATATTTCTACTTCGCAATTACAGCAACGGAGACAACACCGCAGTAAGCCTGGAGCTGCAAAGTGGCTCTATAAGGGTCCTATCCTATTGAAAAGGAAAGCTTCCCAGATGCGCTGGTCAGAGGACTGGCAGAGGATTGCGAAAAGCTCAGGAAAGGTTTGGTAATTGGCTGTGACGCCAACGCCCATCACACCCAGTGGGGTTGCCCTAACAATAACGACAGGGGTGAATCTCTATTTGACTTTATTCTAAATTCAAACCTATTCTTATGCAATAGGGGCAATGTCCCTACCTTCATAGCCGAAACTTGCCAAACGATCATAGATCTAACGTTGGTATCAGACTCACTCGTAGGCGCAGTCAAAAATTGGGCAGTCTCTGACCAGCACTCTTTTTCAGACCATAGGTCCATAGAAACAATATTGTCCCTTGATTCGCCCTTGCCGGTCAGTTTCGCTAACCCTAGACGAGCCGACTGGCACAGATACAAAGAATTTATGACGGACATCCTCCCCATGGAAGCCCCAGAATGCATTACAGACCCACAGGAGCTAGACAGAACAGTAGATAAATTCACAGAAGAGTGCAACATATTCAGAAGGCAAATGTATCATGATCAGTCTCCAGTAAAGAGTCCTTGGACCAATAAACAAGTCATCCTCCAGAAAGAAGTGCCGGAGAGAGAATCAAATTAGATCTCCTCCTATAAGATCGCAACATGAAATGGTCCACTCAGAGTTTCAAACCATACAAATCGTTGGGACCTGAGGGGATACCACCGGCACATATCCAACAAGCACGACAACTAGCTTTAAACTATCTGGGAAAAATCTTCCACACCATCCTAGCGGTGGGAGAACTACCAACCGCATGGCGGGAAACGAAAGTGGTTTTCATTCCCAAGGCAGGGAAGGCAAGCCACACCACAGCAAAGGATAAGGCCAATAAGCCTAACATCATTGTTTAAAAGCTATAGAATAATGAGTCATTACATAAGAGTCATTATCGACCCAACACAAATATCAGAGGCCCAACACGCTTATACCAAAGGTAAGTCGTAAGTCAATAACGTGATTCCCATAGCTATAACAGAATCTTTCACAGAATAAGAAGTTAAGCCGCCAATGATGGAGTTGTTTCATAAATTACTGATAGGCAGAATGGTCACAGCCACACTAGGGGATCCAGACTAGACTAGTGAGCAGAGGCACACCGCAAGCAGGTATACTATCACCTCTCCTGTGGAATATCGCAGTAAATAAACTACTGCGGGTTCTGGAGGGAGGAGGTTGTTAGGTAGTAGCTTACGCAAACGATGTCGCTATCATCTTTAATATAAAATATCCACAAACACTTTGCAATCTTATAACCGCTAAACTAAAAGCTAAACTAAAAGTACTATCAGAATGGACGATAAAGAACGGACTTGGCGTAAATCCCTCAAAAACGAACCTGTTCTATTTACAAATAGATACAAAATCCCACAACTTAACCAAACTATTTTAAACAACTGTAATCTGTCTTTTAGCGACCACGCCAGATACTTGAGGTTAGTATTAGATAAGCTTCTTAAATGGGGCTTAAATACCCAAAAGAGAACTAAGAATGCGACCATTTCACTTTACTCCTGTAAAAAATCAATTTCCCTAGAATAGTCAACTGGATATAAACAGCGGTAGTCAAGCCAATGCTAATATGTGGAGTGGCTCTGTTGTAGACCGCTCTGAACAAACAATGTATCTTGCCTCCCCTAAACAAAGTACAGAGAATGGCGGAATTGTGTATTAGTGGATCCCTTCGAACTACCCCGAATGACGCGCTGAATGCGATTTTGAACTTCCCTAGCATGGACTTAGCAGGCATGAAAAGGGCCAAGTCGCATCTACAAGACAAACCAACTCCCGAACAATAGCAAACTGTCGCAGATCTCTCCACGAGATGGTTAGTCAGTTCACTATCAGCCTAATACGGGTTCCAGGTCACCGGAATATCGCAATAGGCGCAACTGCATAGCGGACGAGTTAGCCAGGCAGGGCACCACCAAGCCTCTCCTCCCAGGAAAGGAGAATGTCGGTATGCCCATGGCAACTTGCAAGCTAAATATAAAAAACTGTTTTAACAAACTAGCCAACACTCATTGGCAAATCGCACCACAGTGTCGTATCTCTCACCAGACATGACCTGTGATAAACAGTAAAAAAAACTTCGGAACTACTCAAGTTCCACCGCACAAAGTGTGGCATGCTAGTTCGAGCTCTCACAGGCCACTGGCTCGTTGGCACACATGCCGGCAGGCTAAAAGCCCCAAAAAATTACTTCTGTTGAAGCTGCAGGGATGAAGAAGAAGAGTAAACGGTAAAGTACCTTCTCTGCTTCTGCCCAGCTGTTTTAATCTTAAAAACATAAGCGCTTTTATGAAATCTTCCGGGTAGAAGACATGCTGATCAACCTAACACAGGTTGAAACTTATAAGATATGGGACCCTAGAGAAGGAAAAACGAGATCATTAGGTATCACAACGGACCCATAGAGGTCTAAGTGTGTCAGACTATAGTCCAGCAGCCGCTCTGTGGCTGCTAATGATGCACGTCCTTGGTCGTCGTTGAGTTGACTCGATAAGCGAATGACTGACTCCGTGCACCGGTCCCGTGGCTCGAGATGCTCCTGGTATCGCTTGCCTTTGCTCGCTTGCTGAAGAGATGACTCGATGGCAGGTTGTCTCGCCTTGACGAACGTTCCACCCCATCTTCAGCCTATTGCTTGTAGTCCGTGACGTTCCAGCGATGCTCAATGAGTTCTTCGTAGCTGTCGTGAAGTGGCTGCTGCCGACGTTTGCTGATGCCGATAACCTGTGCTCTGCTCCTGGATGTGCTTGCAGCGAGGTTGGATGTATCGTGGATTCTGGCACTCGGTGTTTCAGTTAGATTCCGTTTTGGGTAGAACCGCTGGGCTCTCCAGGACAACGGCTCATGAAACCAAAAATCGATCAACCTCTTGCCCTTCCTGGCTTTTCGCGCCAGGACTTCTCAATTTCCAATCTAAGACCCGGGCGCACGCCCGGCAAAGCATGCTGGGTTTAGACAATATGAATAATATTCCGACCATTCCTTCCTCATGTCGTCAAAACTGCCAGCCATGGGCGAAGTCATCTTTCTTGAGTCGCAGGACTCAACTCTAAGGAATCCGCCTGGCGATATGCCAAGGTTTGGTCGTGACAATAGGCAAAAAAAAATCGCCTTGATTTAGCCGTGTGATGCCCTCAGGACCACAGCTTCCCACGGCGCTGCTTCCGTCGACTTGACTTGTTGTTGCTCACTTGGCTGACTGATCTTGATGTATTGACTAATCGTGATCGACTATTCCAGCTGACAGTTTTCTGCGGCCATATATAGGGCCTCCGCAAACTCTTATTTTCCTCCGAATCCTTTGGTACGTGATGATGGTAGATAAACTTCCAGTTCCTTTTTTGGATTATGACTATATGACGTTCTTCTTCGTCAGCTTTCGTCCCGTAGCTCATTTGCGTTCGCTTTGTGCGAAACAAGAAAGATTTTCTGCAGGAGAAGTATCTCCAGCTATGTCGAGATACCAAAACAGAATAAAAGGACATATTGCTTCAGTAGAGGAAGATGAACTCGTGAAAGAAAAGGGTTCTGATTCTATTGCAGCATTAAAATTAATTAAATGTTATAACAGTAATGGGGAAGGACACCTTTGGAAAAATTGTGTTGAAAAAAAACCGTCTTCTGCTACGGTCGGTGAACCAAATATTCATAGGCCCAACTGTATTAGATGTTTTCCAAATAACTCGGAAAACCGGAAGAGGGTTGTGTCCAACAATACCAAGAGGAAAACGAAAGCTTATTTTACTTACATTTCGAATCTCGCAAAACCAGTAGCTCGTGCTACTCTTTTTGCCACCTACGCAGATGACACTGCATTCCTAGTCACTGACAGCACCCCATCCTCTGCCTCGTGGCGTGTCCAGACTTTCTTGAATGATTTTGAATGTTAGGCCTCTCGATGGAAAATTGCGCTGAACCTTAATAAAACGTAACACGCCACCTTTGCTCTTCGACCTGGCCGCTCCCGTAGCCTTTATTTAAATGGTGATAGACCTAAGCATGAGTAGAAAGTAACGTACCTCGCTGATGGAAGAGTCCGATAGAAACTAGACAAAATGGACTGGCTACTTCGTTCAGATAGTGGAATATCCCTTTATGCTAAAGTAAGGCTCTTCAAAGCCATTGTTCCCCCGACCCTTAATTGGGGAATAACATGCTGGGGCACCGGTTGCAACACGCCGTTCGGTATTTTTTTGTTTAAACAGCATTCAACATCAAAACAAGAACCTTACTTGTGAGGCATGTTAGTAACCCATGTGCTACATAGGCTTATATAAAAAATCCTTTAACGGATACACAAAAGCAGCAGTTGGAGGCTATTAAAAAGCTTTTTGCAAGTTTTGCTGACAAAGGACTAGGGCGAACTAAACTTATCGAACATGACATTGAAGTTGACGATGCCCATTAAGCGACATTTCTACCCTTTTTTACTGGCAGTAGAGAAAATTCTCTATAAGGAGATTGATGGGATGCTTTCTTTAGGTGTGATCGAGCCATCAACAAGTGCATGGAGTTCGCCCATGAGACTTGTGATTAAGCCAAACAAACGCACAAGGCATTCTGCCTCGACTTCCTAAAGCACAAATGATTTCCGAAATTGATCTAAAAGATGCCTTCTGGAAAATCGGATTAACGGAACGTGCAAAAGCATTGACGGCTTTTACTGTACCGGGAAGGCCAATATATTAATTTGTAAATGCCCTTTGGGTTATGTAATGCGCCGCAAGCCATGCGTAGATTAACGGATGCTATAAGCCCAGATGACCTACGGCATTGTGTTTTCGGATATCTAGACGATCTCTGCGTCGATTCAGATAGTTTAAGAAATCACGTGGAATTAGCGATGACCTTTATGACCTTTAATGTAACCAAGAGCAAGTTTTGTGTTCAACAAGTAACTACTTGGGTTATGTTATTGGAAACGGAGGCATCGCTAAAAGAATGTCAGAGGATTTTTAGGTCTCGCAGGCGATTTATTGCAAACTTCTCGGAATGGACTTCTTATATCACCGAAACTCTAATATGCAAATAGAAGTTTGTATGGACTTCCGAGGCCTTTGATAAGTTGAAAGAAGCGTTTACTTCTCCACATGAGCTTGTAAATCCAGACATCATCAGAAAGATCTATGTCTATTGCGATGCGAGTGACTTCGGAATCGGAGCTGTCCTTGTAAAATTATCAGCTGATGGGGAGGAGCGACCCATTTAGCGGCCAAATTGGTCTGTAACACAGCGTGATCAGTGCTTTGCTGTGCTGGAAGCATTGGAAAAGTTTCATTGTTACATTGAAATGCAAGATTTCAAGGTGATTACATATCACTCGAGTATTGTCTGGTTAAGAGAAAAACTCAACTTAAAAGGACGACTAGCTTGATGGGCTTGATGGAAATTCCCAGTTTGTCACAGAAAAGGTAGAGATCATGTAGTACCAGATGCAGTTTCACGCATACCAGAAAGCGATCTGGCAGAAATAGTAGATGCAGGACCTGAAATCAACTTAGAGTCAAGTCATTTTTCAGATGAAAAACGGATTAGGTCTAACCAAAGCTGCTTAGCCGATGACTTTGTATATGCAAGGCGTGAACATGCTTTGGGTAATACGGAACAAGAAAACATTTCGTGGAAGTTATGGGTTCCTCATCAGATACGTTCAGAATTGATAAGTAGAGCACGCAATCCACAAGTAGCAGCTCATGGAGGCATCGGAAAATGATGATCATACTCAACGGGATATAAATCTGTCAAGTATTAGTTGTGCACTCCGAAACGGTATTAACACATCGATAGGAAAATCTCATTATCATGCTCTGTTTGGTGTAAACATGGTAACCCATGGATCAATATTCCAGCTGTTACGCAATCTAGATGATTATGTTACACTAATGACCCTGTCTTTGTCAAAACAAAAATTTGGATCAAGAATGTATATTCTTTAAGAATTGTAAGGCACCTGTTCGGCTAAAGACATTCGAGTCTGAACTCCCTTTTTCCGTTTAACTTTTTAATCCGAACAGAAAACCTACGGTTCAAGAGATCGTGTATTTCGTATCTGAATACGCGCTGAAAGTGCATAATTGACTTAAATTGGTATACGTCCGCCTACGGTTAATGTCCTGATACCTTTGTGTATTTCGCGTATATCGCAATAAATTCACAAGAAAAGGAAAACAACTGTTCTTGGGAGTTTTCTGGTCTCTGTGAGTATTTAATAACGCGCACCCCGTGCCCCGATCAGGAACGTCTTCTGATATTTTTTTTCCACATTAGCGTCAAAACATAGTTGGAAGCCCCGAGTGGTGACTCTGGACACAAAAGCACCGATCACGGGAGAGCTGTACAACCTAACCAACAAGAAAGAGCAGCTGTCAGCGAACCACAGGCAACAGTAATGGGTGAGTGAAGACATGTCTTAAGTATTGAATTTTCCATATTGTGCGTAGAATTTTGTACAGAACTTTTAACAGACAGTCATCACAGTGCAAAGTAAATTAAATCGTAAGTGAAACCAGTCCTACAACCGAATGGGAGTTTGACACGGAAACTAGATCTATAATTCTAGGTTTACATCAAGGTTCATCGGTCTTGTATCCGGTAAAGAAAACTGATTTGATTGCTCACAAGTTCTTAAAAATTAATTCTTCATACTTTAAAAGTATAATAAACCTTTATAAAAAACATTGAAATTTTTGAGAATTGTTGTGGGTTTAATTGGTGAGATTTTGAAAAATGGTTTTGTAAACTTGGACTCCACAGCGGGAATCATGGTTTAAAATAATTCGTTAGCATTTGTATTAGGGGTTTCTCATAACTCGGCTTCGGAAACCATGGTAAGAAGGGTAAGGAGCCAGCCTCTTAACAACATCAGAGAGTGATTTTAAAGAACGTAGACACACACCACATCTTAGTAAACCATTTATTTCGTTGAACAATAATTAGAATCTAAGGTGAAAGTTTATGAAAGAGTTGCTCTGTAATGTACTAGTCTGATGGACGTCTAGAGTTTGATTGCCAAACACTCACCCACGCCCACCAGTACAAATACCAGTGCTCGAGAGCTTGGGACATGTCACTAGTAAGTGTGGCTCGATTTATTCGATTTATTTTGGCTCATGATCGGAATATCGACCACAAACATCAGTTTACTAGTGTAATCAGCCTGCTTAGAACATAAAAATGCGTCAGCGTGCGTTAACACCAGCATGTACAATAATAATAGCAAAAGTGATACCTTGAAATTTTCTTTTCGGTTTAGACTCGTCAATAAGGTGGTGCAATAATTACAAGTCTTGATTTGGAATACATGCCTGAAGTGACCTGTTGTTACTTCACATGTCCGCTTGTTTTCTGTAATCCTTTGTTCTATTCAATAGGCGTAGCCTAAACTCGATCTTGAACTAAAGTTTCAATAAGGTTTAGAAGATGAGAGGATGGTAACTGGTGGAATTACATTTTGAAGGTTTAGTATAGACCGAGGTATTGTCCTAGCTAAATCCTATCATATTGAAAAAACTTTAAGGAAAATTTATTCAAAAATATATAGCCCAAGTTTTGAAAAAGTAAATCTACAGCTTTTACTTTTACTATTACTTCAACATGCAAGATGGTTATCAGATAAACAGGAATGCCCAACATATTATATTCCATGTCAACCACAGGAGTTACAATTTGTGAATCGAGGGAAAACGTTAGAAAAATAATTACTGGATGCTGAAAATCCAGAAAATATTTCCGTTAATTGACCCCTAACTAGGAGATTTATGCAACAGCACCCAGAAATAGGTAACAACGCTACGAATCAATTCAAACCAGCAGGTCCTTTTAACGCTAGAAGAAAAAGACGACCTAGAAGAGGACGTCCAGCTAGATCTTCGATAGCAGCAGGAATATACTATGATCGCATAAATCATATCAAATGTTAAATGATGTACATTGAAGCCATATTAGTAACGTACCACCAGCAAACACAGCAGCTGATAGACTGAAAAGTAGGAGTACTTTTAGATCTAAAAGTTCACATATCATTTCTCTTAGAAGTACACGAAATATTTCGTCGCTTAGTACTAAGAAGGTGACGACTATTATACAAAACTGGAATATCCCCGTAGTGACGAAGCGCAGCAGGAGGGTGGGCGAGGGCGACTACTATATATACAAGAAGAATCGAAAATCTACTGTAATCGTCTGATTGTTTCTAGTTACATCAATCAGAAGGTACTGCAAGACTTGTATAAAGGTACCTGCATACCAAGACTTAAAAAAAACATAATTGGTGTGGGAGGAAGAGCGGTGAAAGTGTTAAAGTGAAAATTTAGAAAATTTGATTTGTTGGGGCCGGTGGGGATAAATTTCCACCGCTATTTACCTTCTGCATTCTCACTTTAATTACGCGTCGAATGATACCTCAACGCAAAACAAAATTTTGGCGAACTTCTCAAAATAAAAATCTTATTTTATTTGTCAGTTTGTCCCTAAACGTATTTTTTAGAGTCCTGAAAATTATATTCGATGTTAAACAGCTCAATATAAGAAACATTAGTTTAACCACCTTGGAAAAAACTATCTAGTTAGCTAGCTAGTTGTTAAGGTATTTTGAGATGCTTTGCACGCCTTTCTGACATGATTTGTAAAAAGCCACCGTTTAAAAATTATGTGCCAAAGTTTTTTTTATTCAGATTTTTTCAACTTTTTTTTGATTCCTCAAAAACTGCTCTAAGGATTTAAATTAAATTTTAAGGTGTTTAGCCCTTAAGATTTATCAACGTTTGACATACGACACACATGGTAAACTCTACGAGTAAGGGGTATAGTATAGTTTTTATGTCATTGAGTGACGACACAACAAAAGGAATCCAATGACTTTTACAAAACACACTTATGGTTTTTATACCTGTTACTCGTATTGTGTTTGGTGAAAAGTATAAGACAAGTAGGCGTTTCCGATGCCATAAAGTATATATATTCTTGATCAGGATCACTAGACGAGTCGATATAACCATCTCCGTCTGATCGTCTCCGTGCTAACGCTGTGATTTCGGAAACTTCAAGGGATAGAAAGATGGTATCCAGCATACAGATTCTAAAAGTTTCTTCGCAGCGTAAGTTTTGAATCCCCAAGTGCAACGCCCTCAAAAACCCAATGCTAAAACCTGTCTGGCTTGAACATTTTCAAAGGTGTAAAATTAATTTTGTTTTGATTACCAATATTGGTAGGTAGGGCTAGTTTCCTGATAATTTAAATTCAACCATTCAAAGCTCTGATTTTGGCCGGTACAGTACAGCGTCGTAAAAAGATTTGAAAGGGATGGGTGTTCTACAATTCTCTGTTACGCCACAGCGTGAGCTGGGGAGGGTAAATGAAATTCTGCGATTGGTTCATTTTAATGATAGGGGTTGGAGAAAGTATATATTCTGTATATTGCTTTACATGCATAAGAATACTTACCACTACTACTTTCGGCGCGCTGCAATGCAATATGCCTATGTAGGCAATTAGCTGCTCGGTTTTGATAAAGCGTGCTGAATGAGACAAATTTAGAAAGTGTATTTATTTAATAGATCGCATAACACGCTTCCGTCATAAAAGTTGATATCAGAACAGAATAAGAGCTATAATGTTGGGATTAAGCATGCAGATTCTTGGGTTTCCTGCGCAGCGAAAGTTCGTTTCATCGGAGTGCCACGCTCACTCTAATGCTCATATCTCTAAACCTTTCTAGCGCCAAAATTTTTCCAAACTTATTTTTGGCTTAAATTAAAATTCATTTTATTAAAAAATACCTGTCTACAATACCTAACCAAGACATTTTAAAATCCAATAAATAACAAAAGCGTTTCTACCGATATTTGGTCTACGGTTCGGTGCGCCAAAAGAATTAGTTGTACATTTAAATAATAATATAAGTCTTTTAAATTTTAGTTTCTTCTTCTCCTCAAGATTTTTGAACCTAATGGCTCTAATTAAAACTTCAAAAATGTTAGTTTAGTAAATTTTCTAAAAAATTCGGGGATTATTTTTTTTAAGAATGATAAAACATTTTCTTTACGCTGTAAAATTATGCAGGCGAAGCTGGCAGCACTGCATGTAAGAGGAAAATAAAGTTTTTGTATATTATTAAATTAAAATTTAACATTTTTAGAACCTAATGAAATATTTTTGATTTTTTTTTCCCCAGTTAAGGTACACATTTATGCATAAATAACAAAAGCGTTTCTACCGATATTTGGTCTACGGTTCGGTGCGCCAAAAGAATTAGTTGTACATTTAAATAATAATATAAGTCTTTTAAATTTTAGTTTCTTCTTCTCCTCAAGATTTTTGAATCTAATGGCTCTAATTAAAACTTTAAAAATGTTAGTTTAGTAAATTTTCTAAAAAATTCGGGGATTATTTTTTTTAAGAATGATAAAACATTTTCTTTACGCTGTAAAATTGTGCAGGCGAAGCTGGCAGCACTGCATGTAAGAGGAAAATAAAGTTTTTGTATATTATTAAATTAAAATTTAACTTTTTTAGAACCTAATGAAATATTTTTAATTTTTTTTCCCCAGTTAAGGTACACATTTATGCATTATGATCCAGTGAATGTAAAATCATCTTTGGTAATAGTCTAGAATAGTGACCTGTGCCCAATAAAAACCTTTTTCTTAATATGCGTGGCTTTCAATATAACAAGGAAAAACGCTTAAGTCGAGTACCTAGAATATCAAATATCCGTTACTCTTTTAAGGGGAATAAAGCGAGATTGTAATGCGCCCCACCTACCCGCGATCTCAATATATGGTTACGTGGGCGGTACACAGATTTAAGCGTTATGGGCGTTAGAGTGGGCGTGGCAAATTTTTTTTAACCAATCGATAGGTATTGACGAGATTAATACATTTCAGTTAAAATTTTTTATCTAGCATGGAAATTGTGGGCGTCAAAGGCTTGGGCGGTTTGTGGGCGTTAGAGTGGGAGTGGCATATTCGCGTAACAAACTTGGGTTGCGCTCAGGACTACGGAATCTACATCTGAGATCCCAATTCTCTATCTTTGATAGTTTCCGAGATATCCAAGTTCATATTTACGATTTTTTGAAGTTTGTGGGCGGTTTGTGGGCGTTAAAGTGGGCGTGGCAAACTAAACTAACGGTTATAAAAAGATTAACAAAAGAATACGGTTATATCAACTCAACCGCCAATAACAAAGTGAACGTGCAAGTGCAACCTGAGGAAAGCCACGTCGTCACCAATACAAAGTATACGATGATCTTTGTTCATTTCCTCCATATTTATACCCGTTACTCGTAGAGTAATGGGGCATACTAGATTCGTCGAAAAGACTGTAACAGGCAGAAGGAAGCGTTTCCGACCCCATAAAGTATATATATTCTGATCAGGATCACTAGCCGTGTCGATCTTGCTATGTCCGTCTGTCCGTCTGTCCGTATGAACGCTGTGATCTCGGAAACTATAAAAGCTACAATACTGGGATTAGGCATGCAGATTTCTGAGATTCCTGAGCAGCGCAAATTTGTTTCAGAAATGTGCCACGCCCACTCTAACCGCTCAAAGCTGTGGCTTTTGATGCTAGAATAAGAATTTTAACTGAAATGTATTGTTCTCATCAATACCTATCGAATGTCCAAAAAAAAAGTTTGCACGCCCACAAACTTCTAAAAATCGTAAATATGAACGCGGATATCTCGAAAACTATGAGAATGGAGAATTGGGATCTCAGATTTAGATTCCGTAGCCTCAGCGCAAGTTTGTCACGCAAATATGCCACGCCCACTCTAACTCCCAAAAACCGACCAAGCCTGTGGCGCCCACAATGTTCATGCTAGATACAAAATTTTAACTGAAATGAATTGGTATTGTCAATACCTACCGAATGATCCAAAAAAAAGTTTGCCACGCCCACTCCAACGCCCACAAACCGACCAAACCTGTGGCGCCCACAATTTTCATGCTAGATACAACATTTTAACAGAAATGTATTGGTCTCGTCAATACCTATCGATTGATCCAAAAAAGTTTGGTACGCCCACTCTAACGCGCATAAAGCTTAAATCTGTCAACCGCCCACATAACCACATATTGAGATCACGGGTAGGTGGCGCATTTCAATTACGCTTTGCTGCTTGCATTTCTCCATTTCCCTTTGGTATCTGATAGTCGAGGTACTCGACTATAGCGTTCTTCCTTGTTTCATATAATGTCCGTATCCTTAAACTTCAAGCACTTTGTCAGTCAGTTGTTCCACACCTTGCAAATCTGTTAGTAAAACAGCGCGGACATGTTGTGGCAGACTCTGCACCCAGGGGGACTTTAATTACTCATCACTGACACGGTTGTCAGTCAGATTACGAAGTTCATTGAGCAGCTGCGATGGTCGTCGGTCTCCTAAGTTCACTCCTCAGTGGCCCCGGAACTGAAAGACATCGAAAATATTTGCAGAATTGTTAAAAAACAATACATTTAATGCAAAACTGCCCTCGAGTTCCTAGTGTCTAGTGACGTCAAAGACGGCCATTGTTGTTGCAGCCAAATCTTTGGAACAATTTTTTTTTACTTTAAGGGGTTACATAGGGTCTAAAAGAAATTATTAAATCAATTATTTTATTAGGGAAAGTGGTCAGGCTTACACTCCAAAAACTTCATTCGATCGGATCAAAATTTAAGAGTTATGGTACTTGAAAGTTAGTTCTTAAGATCGCTTAGGCTGACGTTATGCACTTAATCGCATTTTTTTCAAGATCATGACTTGCAAACCGGACACGAAAATGGAATGGGTATTTTTTAAACCCGTTTTTCGTACAGTAAAGGATGTATTAGAACAGGAAGCAGGTACAAGGAAGCGTTTCCGACCCCATAAAGTATAATAAAGTATTATTATCTGTCTGCCGTGGAGGGGCAGATCTCGTCACGGAAAGCCGAGCGGAACTTCTTTAGATCGGTGCGCGGTCACGATCCCGTCAATACCCACTTCATCGCCTAAGCCTGACCAGTGCACACGCGTAGACCTTGGTTATTTCGCATCTTTTTGGTTTTTGTAATTGGAGTGCGCACCAGGTGGCGCCTGTGCAATACCGGATGTTGTTGTCAGAGGAAACAGAAGAAGAAAAGAAAAAGAGGACAAGAGAAACCAGGCAGCTGGGCTCTCAAAGTCTCATTTTGGCGCAGCTTGAAGCGTTGCCACCTGGCCGACAATCGAAAGTCCAAAGGCTTTTGGCGACTTTCGTTACATTGCCGCCTCTCAGACTCGAGCCTTCTGGACGTGTACGGCTGGACTTGGGCCTGGGCCAATCGGTTGAAATGGACAGTTCTGGTGGCACGCTTCCCTGGCAGACGTATCTTGTACACTAGGTCAGTGTGACGGCTGGTGACGAGGGCAGGTCCAAGGTCAGGTAGTCTCGGTAGGTCCGATTAATGCTATCCACCATTCCGGCCTATTGAGGGTATGGTTCAATTCTTCTCCAAGTCGAAGAGGCGTAGGCAAGCTTGAAATACCTCCGAATCAAAGTTGTGGTTTTGGTCCGAGTGAAGGATAAATGGGGCACCAAAACAACAAAAAACTTCTTGAATGAGTGCTCGAGCTACCGTCTCGACGGTTTGGTTGTGCAGATCTATGCAGTCCGGTCATTTTTTTAAGTAGCACATCACCACAGCGATGTTGCGGCTGCCGAGTTTGGTAGTGAACAGAGGACCGAGTATGTCGATCGCAAATGGAGTACTTAGGACGCGGGGATGTAGTTGACCCAGGGTACGGCGAGTAGGTCCTTTTCTGGCATTGCCACGTCAGCAGTTTGTCTTATCCAAAGTAACGTTGCTTGAGCTTGGCGACTGTTTTCTTAATTCCGAAATGACCGCCAGTGGTAGAGTTGTGGACACTGGGCAGAGCTTCCTCCTGATGAGAGCGAGGTACTACAACGACTAAGTCCGCTGTTTTGGATTTAATCATTAGAGGACCCTTTATCATGAAAAGGTGTTCAAACAAATGCCAATACGCTTTCATCTCGGGGCTCTCGCTCCATGTTGTGGATTTAGTAGGTCATTCTCCTCTTTTTAACCACTGCAGGTTCAATGACAAAGTGGGATCTTTTTCCTGGCTGCCAGCAATGTCGATTGGTTGGGCCTGTAAGAACAAAATTCCTTGGTCATCATTTTATTCTGCCTTAGTGTATAGGCGGCATTCACCGCATGGACGGCGAGTCGGCGTTTCCATGCAGCTTCCCACTGCGGTGCTGAAAATCTATGATGTATTGCTAGAGACGTGATGTGCAGCGAGCGAGTTGTCATTCGGGTTCTCGAAAGTTAAACAGCCATCGGAGAGACGAGTGGTCCGTGCGCAGCAAGAATTTCCGGCCATATATGTATGGACAGAACATCGGCTAGCAGCTTTCTCCTAGTTACGCAATAGTTTCGTTCAGCAGCATTAAATGATTTGCTGTAATACTCCAATACATGTTCCAGTCCTTCTTGCTGTTGAGTGAGCATGGCGCCCGCGCCACGGTTTGACACATCTGTATCCAGAATGAATACCCCATTGGGAGCGGGAAACGGTGCTGCCTAGTAAAACTTTTGGGTGGCAATGGGGAGTGAGCTCCACGTTCCAACAGGGCTGCGGGAAGCTGCTCTTGACATGCTCTACGGTTGCCTTATATTGCAGTAGGAAGTCCATCCAGGGATTTGGGATCAAACGGCCTTCTGGCAATAACAAGTCTGGCGTCGACTCGGGCGGTTGCCATGAATTTCTCTGCTGTTGCCCCTGTTGAGTCACTCGGCAAGGTGCACTGGGTAGTAGCTTTAGCATATCCCTCTCGTTTCGGAGGGACACGGCAGCACCAGTGTCGACGATCAGCTGTATAGGATGTATCTGTAAGAAGATCAATCAATGTAAATGTTGGCCTCCAACGGCACTAAAGGTAAACGAAGCTTCGGCATCTCAGGTGGAACCGGTTTTTTTGGGAGGGGTGGCGGTCCGCAAGCGATCTCGCCGGACGGCTGCTCCTGAGTCAGCTGTAAATGAACGGCATCTGCTTCCTCTGAAGGTGTCCCAGCACCGGCAGCTACGGGGTGGACAGTGCTCGACGATTGAGAACTCGTCGGTCTGCGTAAGGTAGGGGCGTTACGAGGTGCGGCAAACTCTATTGTACCTAAGGGTGCTCAACATGACCAGCACCCAACAAATCAAGCAAGTTGGGAACAGTACCAGGCACTCAGTAGCACCCACTGCAGATGAGAATTGCTGATCAGCAACGACTCAACGGCACACTGACCCGCCAATGCAGTCAGCACATTTTGCAGTGTCAGCCGAGCCAACTACGCAAGCTGCTACCATAATCAAAATTCCCTGACCTACTTTAGAATATAGCTTATTTCACTAATCATTACACTAAACTTCAGTTTTCCAAGTAGTATATAAACATGTATCAAATTAAGAATAAATCAGTTATCAACGCAACTCTTAGCTCCGCGGTTCTACTTTCCTCCTCCGGAAATAGAGCTCGTAATCCTACACTATCTCAACTAGCAGCTAACCTACGTTAGCTCAACCTCAGCGCAGTTCCAGCTTCGCCTGTGGTCCGGCATCGCAGTAGCCATCGATGCCATTGCCGCGACGCAATCGTCCTGCCAGCAAAGCGTCCCCGTGCCAGCTACAAGTCCTCATTTGCCACTTGTCCCGCGGTGTGACCCAGAAGTGTCTACTTCGGTTAGGCACAAACATCTACTTCCTGAGGCTTAGCGTTACTCTCTTTGGCCGGCGGCTCTAAGGCAAGGGGGCACGATGGCTTCCACACCATTTGGAGGAATATGCCAAATTTCTCGATGGGCTTCGGCTCCTGGTACGGCTGCGAACGGACGCAGTTCACAATTTATAACTTAATTAAATATAAAAAAAATCAGAATACTATAACATATAGCTGCCGTTCCTATGGCAAAACGGATAATTAATGAAAAAAATAGTGAAATAATTACAAGGGCCTACAGACAAAAAGTTCAGCTATAAAACCACATTTTCTAAACTGGTTTGGTATCCCCACACACGCTGGAGTCACTCCCAAAATTTTCCAAAGAATTGTTCTTGAGAAATTCGGGAACGATGTTGATGTTGACAGGTAGCTTAAATCTTAGAACTCAAAATTCAGTCCTTTGGCAACTAGGAAAGTAAATATTCTAGTCGGCATGTGTATTTTGACGAAATAAAACTTAAGTACACACAAGATTTAAATAACTACATATATATTTTGGCGTTAATGGAAAGGTCATTTTAATTCTGACCAATATTGCATATATTGCTTATTAACGAACCCAACGATATAGGTACTAATATGACTCTTCCTTAATTAATGTCTTCGTGGCAGCAATATTCTTGAAACTACGGGCACTTATTTATCTCACTGGTACGGGAACATTTTGTTCAGTCAGAAATTTGCAACGCAGTGAGAGAGACGTTTCCGACCCCATAGAGTATTTATATATTTGATCAGGATCACCAGACGAGTCGATAAAGCCATATCCGTCCGTTCCCATAAGAATAATTTTTTAATTAGTTCTGAATTTCGAAATTTATTTTATCAAAATTGAACGACTATATCATATAGCTGCCATAGGAACGATCGGAAAATTGGGGGGAAAATAATATGATATTTGTTTCATATTATAGCTTCGGCGTCTTTGACATATTACCTTATAATACTGGGAATATCATTTTTTGAATTTTTAAAAATTTTAAGAATTATAACTGCAAGTGAACACAAACTTCGGCTTGCCGAAGTAAACTTCCTTTCTTGTTTAAGTTGACTCCACTGACTTTAAATTTAGGTAGTAAATGCTAATAATTTCGAAGAGAAATCGGAAAAGATCGGGAGAAAATTTGGCGTCGTTCGCTGTCTCTACTTTTCTAGAATCCTTATCGAAAAACCCGTTAGTTGTATAATACAAGTAAGTATCAGCGCCATAACATCCTGTTGAGCAGGTATTCAAGCATCGTCGAAGTTGCATGGGTACGTGACAGATGGATGAAGCGGCGTCATCCTTGATGTGCATAATTGCCCTTTGGAAGTTCCCGATTTACGTTCTTTTCAAATGGTATATAAGACTATTAGCAAGACTAAAATTGCTAAGGCAGAATATGCCACAATTCGACGATGCTACAAGCTACTTAGTTGATCAGCCAAATTTTTATGATCGACCGGTTACAAGTTTTTATGGATCGTTCAACTTTTTATACGTTGATTCTGTGCCTTAGTCCTCCTGAATAGTAATAGTAATACAATCAGCGTCCATTCCGAGACCATAACCCGGGAGGTCACACGTTATTCATAAAATATTCCAAGATTATTAGCAAACCGAGTTTGTTGGCTTTCTCAGGCAGGGGAAGGATTAAGAGTAGCTCCCGTAGTGTTTACATCGAGCTGCCGATCACTAGTTTTTCCCCCGTGTGATCTGTCTGGCGATAAGAGCGCTAGCCATGTTACAGGATGCTATCTTCAAGTGAGAAATGCCCCAGGATTCCTTGAATACTTCAGAAGTTATACTTCTTACACTATACTAGTACTAGTACTATACTAGTACTAGAGAACTAGAACAGTACTCGTTATGACAATCGTAACCATAAAAGAAAATTTTGTTATTAATAAATAATAAACTAACGTCCGTATCTAGCAAGAACATCGTCAACGACGTCACATTACATAAAAGTGTAAAGTAAATAAAATGTAAATGTAAAAACTTACGACAAATGGGACAACTTTATCATCTGGGTATTCCCTAAACTGTTGAATTGCTGAATTGTTGAATTTTGATCAGCTGTTAATCGGCTGTTCCATACAAAGTCAACTGTCAGAAATTTCAGCAATTCAACAGCCTCGGGGCTGTTGAAAATTTTGTCAGCCAGAGTTGTCGCTGTTCTCGACTAAAAGTTAGAAGGTAACTCTGGTCATGTGTAAACATGGCGGAATTACAATCATATAAAATATGCAAATAAAGGATATCTGATAGGATGCTGCCTGTTAGCAGTTCTAATAGTTTAGTTTTTTGGCTTATTCTCGGCATTTTTCTTAATTTTAAACATAATCTTTGGTAAACACAGCCTGCCAATTTGACAATCTGACAAACAGACATCTTAAAATTGAAAATTCAACAGGGAACTTTTAGGTTCGTTCCCTTAATTGCTGAAATTTTCTGTTGAATTTTCAACAATTCAGCAATTCGACAGTTTATGGAATACCCTGCATATAACTGCCATAGGAACGATCGGAATATTTCGTTTTCGGTAAACATATACGGTAGTAAATTGAAATGGAACATAATCTTAAAATTTATGTTTTTCGTCTTCTAAAAATCGGAAGGCTATTTACAAACAATACCATCTCGGGAATGACCTGCAAAGGTATAGAAACTTCGGCTTGCCGAAGATAGATTCCATTCTTGTTTAACTTTAAAATCGCAGGTAACCTTTACATATGATTCTATATTTTCTGTGTTTTCTTTATTTGGGACGAAGCTAACTACTCAAATTCTTCAATAAAGAATTTATTTATGTAGAAAAATATTTTACAAGACGAAGGAATCACATGCCTTAAATAAGTGCTACTGTATTTGTAAAGCTTCGAACCAGATATTTCGCACGAATGGTGACTTTGAACTACCCACATATGTTATTTGTAACTTGTTGGCCAGCTAAATGTGTACATTTTTAGATAACTGTATCCTACGACACCCAAACAGTACCTTTATTACGACCTAACGAAAAAAAAACAACATTTTTGCATACTTACAAAATTTAGAGAGTTCCTGTCGTTCTAGATAATATATCCGTTTTCATTAGTGGGACAATTTGAGGAAGGCAAACGCCACCAGAGCGTTTCAATATTTTTTTCCATTAGAGTATATATGTTTTAATAATGCAGCTTAATATACTAGCTTGATTAGTGTGCTGCAGTTTGAGATTCCCAAGCGAGTTCTTCCTGCAGAAAATCATAAGTTGACTCTCAACATACGAGGGTGGTCCGATAAGTACTTAGCCTCCAAAAGAAAAACGAAAATTTTGGAAAAGTGGCGATTTATTTCTCAACATAATCTCCTTTTAGCTCGATACACTTGACCCAGCGATGCTCCAACTTCTTTAACCCGTCTGAAAAATACTTTTTCTCGAGGTATGCAAAATAGGCCTCTGTGGCGGCGACGACCTCCTCATTCGACGCAAATTTTTGTCCAACGAGTGACTTTTTCAAGTTTGGAAACAAGAAGAAGTCACATGGGGCCAATTCGACCAATTTGGCCTTGGCGAGGGAGGAAGTGTGAGCCGGTGCGTTGTCATAATGAAAGAGCACTTTTTTCTTCGCCAAATGGGGTCGTATTTTCTGCAATTCGGCGGCGAATCGGCCCAATAATGCGGCATAGTACAGCCATGTGACCAGTTTTGCCCTTCACCAGATAGTCGATATAGATCACACCCTGTGAATCCCAAATAACGGTTGTCATCACCTTTCCGGCCGATGGGACAATCCTCGCCTTCTTCGGAGCAGGTTCGCCGGGTGAAGTCCACTGTTTCGACTGTTCCTTGGTCTCTGGTGTGTACCAGTGGATCCATGTTTCGTCGACGGTCACGAAACGACTGAGAAACTCCTTTGGATTGCGCTTAAACAGTGACAAACACCGGTCTGAAGTGTTCTCACGGTTGCGTTTGTTGTCCGGAGTGAGCTAACGCATCACCCATCGCGCCGACAGCTTTCTGATGCCCAAAATTTCATGCAGGATATGACCCACGCGGTCTTTTGACATGCCTTCTGTCTCAGCTATCTCACTTATCTTCAATCGGCGGTCTGCCAATACGAGATCATGGTTTTTTGTCACGTTATCCTCCGTGGTAGCCGTTTTCGGGGCACCTGGGCGTGGCTCATCAAAAACCGTCGTGCGACGGTCGCCATCGAAGGAGAAAAGTCACCGTACACAGCATCGAAGCGCTCTTTGATTTCGCTGCGCGATTTCCCTTCCAAAAACAAGAATCGAATCACAGATCGATATTGCTCTTTCTCCATTTTTCTAAAATCCGCGGACACGTCCGATTCCACACGCAATCAAAACAAAACTACGAATCCGATTCGGCTGAAATTTCGACAGTAGCCGTCTACGAGAATGTACTACACGATAGTAAATTTCTCTTGCGTTAGTGACGCCATCGGGCGGTGAGGCTAAGAACTTATCGGACTGCCCTCGTAAGATACGTAAGCCGCAAAAAATGTGTTGCAATATGCACTTTCCGCAATATTTATTTAAATTAAATAAATTAAATAATTTTTAAGAAAACTCATTTAAAAGCAAATATAAAACAAACTTAATTTTCCACAAATTGCAGCGGCAATTATGCATGGTGGCCTGCCGGCTACCAGATACGCGGCGTATTAGCGTAGTAACAGCATGGCGAAGTTGAGAGTTTGGAGAAAGAGGATTTGGAGAAAGAGAATTTGGAGAAAGAGAAGTTCAAGAAAGTGAGTTGAGAGAACGAGAGTTTGGAGAACTAGAGGTTGGAGAGAAAGAGAGAGAGAAAAAGTGGAGACTTCGATGTCGATGTGAAAAAGGAAATAACGGAACGCACCGGACTTTGGACTTTGCCGTGGACTTTGAACAAGGAGAAGAAGTGCCACATCTTAGTAGCAGGACGCGCGCCTGCGTGACACATGACGCAGGAGGTTCAGCAGGATAGGGCCCAGATATCGAACTCCAGCGTGGCTCTAGGACAAACTACTATTGGACCAGTGAACTTTGGTCCTGAAGTGGAGAGTTCCAGCGGGCCGTGCGCAAAAGGGATATAACGGTTCCCGGATGCCTTATATAAGGCCGCAGAGCTCTGGCAGCGTCATCAGTCGATCACTAGGAGTCAATCCAACAATATCAGTCACATATTTAAGAACCAAGTCAAACAGCAGCACGAGAACAACAAGTCACGACAACAAGTCAAGACGTCGTAAGCAGCGCCTGGGAAGCCTACAAGGAGCAAGATCACTACGTCGAGACGTTCGGGATTGGGACATCAGGAATCCCCGAATGGAGACAGGTAGCTGAGGTCCAGAGGGCACATCGTCAGGCGGGTCCGTCAGAGTCGAGCAATAGAGTCCTCCGACGAGGAACCATGAACTCGAGAGGAAAATTGTCTACGCCCAGTGTGCCTTGCCCAGGACCTGACGCGAAGGAGGAGCGGTCGATCGATTTGTTGTTTCAAGAGGCGTTTTCCTCAAGAGCACAGCGATTACCGGCGAAGTACCGGAACAGCAACCGACCAAGGCATTCAAGAAGAGTTGTCCTGGACAGGGCCAACAGTTCAGCAAGTCTCGAAACGGCTATAGTCCAATACCTCAAGTGGCAGAGACCACGATACAACGAGGACATCGGCAGCGACATCAGTAGACATCACCGACAGCCACGTCACGATCGCCGCGGAGAAATCACAGGCGGTCATTGTCTCGAAAGGCGTTGCCCTGGAGAGCGACGCACCTGTTCACCCTAGTCTGAAAACGGTGACGCTTCTCTAAGCCCGCATGGCCGATCTCTCTGCGAGTCCAAGGCGCGACAAGCGACCTAGAGTCAACGCGTCGGCGAGTGAGCTGTAGTATGTTCACATATCGAATGCATACTGAACTTAGTGTTACGCATTAATATTATTACATACACATTGTAGCACTTGGCCATAATATGTATACACAAGTCCAAGTCCCAAACAGTTCTTCAAGTGCCCGGTAATATGATCGCCGTTGAGTGCACTGGGACTGGGCAATGCTGAGTCTGCATATTTGACATGCGCGACCGCTCTGTCACTATGTGAACATAAGACCTCTCCTCTGCCGCGGCGACACTTCGCCAGCAGCTACTCTATACATAAGCATTGAACGCTGCTCTGCCGCAGCTACACTCTCACTAGCTGTAAGAAGAATTGCAAAAAAGTTAAGGATTATTCAATAAAGAGAACTCAAACGAAAAGGTTGGCCTACACAAATTATTTGGACAACATTGTACAGAGCGACCGTGGATCGGACCGTGGTGGATCGGAATGCATCCACGGACATAGGACCAAGAACTTCCGCCGTCGACAACTCAACTCGCAACCGCGACCACTTTACAACAATCGTCTCAAAAGAAGCTCATCAAGACCGCAATCTAGATTCAAACGGAAAGAACTGAAACTATAATTGTAATGGATTAGAAGGAACTGCAATTGGAATTTAAACTCATAAATCTGAGTGAGTAGAGATGGAGTTATGGCAAAACGTGGAGGCGTAAAGATCAAAATAAATAATAGATAGCGCACTTAAAAAGTGGCTATTATTTAAAAACCAAACGCCACCCCCCTGGGCAACAGCCCAAAAATTACAAGAAGAGCTTGATTTTCTTAATTCAAGTCTTGTAAATAAAAAGCCAATAACTCCAGTTCACTCAGTGATAAAGACAATTAATAAAGATACAAAAATAACACCTCCACTTCTAAAGCAGATTCCCCAGAGAAGCATAGTGCGCCCGAAAGATTGCCCGGGATTGCAAAGACCGGAACCGGTACCGCCTGAGCCCATAGGCCCAAAAACCTGCTGCTGAACTACGCCTTCAAAGGAGCATCAGCGTGGGGGGCATACAGCCAACTACGCCTTCAAAAAAGCTTCAGCGTGCCGACCCCGGCGACGTCCAGCTGATGCAATAGAGGGTCTAGAGAAAAGGGGACTAAAAAAAATGATCACAACAAATTAAAACAAGGTTGAACGCTATAGTCGAGTACCCCGACTACCAGATACCCGTTACTCAGCTAAAGGGACCAAAGGGAAATGGAGATATGCAAGCAGCAAAGCGACATTAAATGCGCCACCTACCGGCGGTAGACAGATTTAAGCGTTATGGGCGTTAGAGTGGGCGTGGCAATTTTTTTTTGGATCAATCGATAGGTATTGACGAGACCAATACATTTTAGTTAGCATTTTTTATCTAGCATGCAAATTTGGGCGCTTTGTGGGCGTCACAGGTTTGGGAGCTTTGTGGGCGATAAAGTGGGCCTGGCAAACTTTTTTTTAGGTCAATCGATAGGTCTTGATGAGAACAATACATTTCAGTTAATTTTTATTCTAGCATCAAAACTGTAGGAGCCACAGTTTTGGGCGGTTTGTGGGCTTTAGAGTGGGCGTGGCAAATTGCTGAAACAAACTGGCGCTGTGAGCTCTTATAGTTTCCGAGATCTCAGCGTTCATCCGGACGGACAGACAGACGGACGGAGATCGACTCGGCTAGTGATCCTGATCAAGAATATATATACTTTATGGGGTCGGAAACGCTTCCTTCTGCCTGTTACATACTTTCCGACGAATCTAGTATACCCTCTTACTCTACGAGTAACGGGTATAATTAAGCTATGTAATTTTAAGTATAATTCATATTTGTAAAATTGAGCGGAACCCTTTCTGCCCGATACCAGTATAGCCCGTAAAGCTATATATATTTAAAGCGAAATAATAAAAAATAAACAAATAAAAATAAACAGAACATAAATTGAATATATGTAAGAGAAATTTTTAAAATTTAAATAAATAAAATAAAACTAATAAACATGAACACTCAAGAGGATACAAGAATTTGAGAATAGGGTATTAGAAGAGCCTCTTTCACTTTCCGAATTTGAATACGAATGTATGGATAGGTACACCCAGAAAAAAATCCGTTCGAAACGTTCAAAAATCAAGACCAAACGTTGTTAAAAAGTGCGTGAGCCCGTTTGTTGACAGTTCATGAACGGTCGTTCGTAAAATGTGACCGAAACTTTAGGGTCGGGTTCCGAACGAATGGTGTCAGTTTAAGAACATTTTGGGTTTTACCTGAGAACAAAAAAATCTAAAAAAAACGATGTTTGTGTACACGCTAGACTTTCTGGACGCCTGGTAGAGATTTACTTAATTTCCCACCTTATGTTTTGTTATTGCTAGAAATCAATGTATTTTGGATATTTTGCTGAAGACAAAGAATTTATTTATTAATAGAAGTACATATAAACATTAGAAATAATATTTTAATAAAACTTACAATTCACAACCGTCTTCTCGCGGACTCGAACCTGTGCTACCATGTGTCGGAGCCGGACGCTCTGTGCGGACAATCGGGACACTAGACCTACATACATGTTTTTATGAACGATGTTGATAATTTATCGATTTTGATAGACTTTATCGCGTCTATCGCAGCTTTTTCATGAACGGCGTTCGATATCTGAGAACATTTTTCGCAATTTGGATCCAAGTTGTTCGTTGGTAGAAATTGTTACCAACACCGTTCGATTTTCGTGAACAAACGTTCGAAATGTGAGAACTGTGAGGAGTTGAATAACTCCCCACAAATAGAAGCAGCAGCAGATGGCCGGCCGCTTACCAGATACGCGGCGAATTCGCGTAGTAACGGCGCGGCGGGGAGAACGAGAGAGTTTGGAGACCAATGAAGGAGACCGAGAGAGTTTGGAGACCAACGAAGGAGAGCGAGAGAGATTGGAGACCAAGGATGGAGATCGAGAGAGAATGGAGACTTCGCGGGCAGAGCAAGAGTGCCGTATGCAAAAGGGGATAACGGAACTCCACGGGACTTTGGACTCTCCCGTGAACTTTGGACCGGGAGAGGAAGTGCCACATCTCGGCAGTGGAGCGGCACACAGGCGTGCCACAAGCGGCACGGGAATCAGCGGAACGGCAGCAGTGGGCGGAACATCTATTGGAAGCGGTACGTAAAGGACAAGTGGGTCATTCAGGAGGCACGGACTTTGGACCCAGAGTGGAGAGATCCAGCGGGCCGTGCGCAAAAGCGAAATAACGGTGCTTGGAGGCCCTATATAAGGCCGCAGAGCGCTGGCAGCTGGATCAGTCGATCAAGAGGAGTCAAGCCTTCAAGATCAGTCAAAGTACCAAGTGAGCAATCAGTCAAGCAAGTAATCTACGAGGGAGCTACAACCAAGCGAGTCGTCGGAAGCAGCGCCGTGGGAAGCATAGAAGGAGCAAGATCGCCACGTCGAGACGTTCGGGATTAGGACATCAGGAATCTCCGAATTGAGACACAGGTGGCTGAGTTCTGAAAGGCATCACGCGGCTAAGTCAAGGCGTTTGTTTTCTAACTTTGTCACGACCACACCCTGGCGAGTCGCCCGGCGGGTCTGTCAGAGACAAGCAAAAGAGTCCTACGACGAAGAGCCGTCAGCTTGGGGAGGAAAGTTGTCTGCGACCCAGCGTACCTTGCCCGACCAAGCAGGACCTGGCGTGACGGACGAGCGGTAGATCGATTTGTGGTTTCGAAAGGCGTCAGCCTGGAGAGCCCTGCGATTACCGGCGAAGTTCCCGAGCAGCGACCGCCCAGCTCCCCGAGCGCCAGAACAACGAGATACTGGCCAGAAGACAGCGCAGAGGACATCGACAGCGACGCCAGCAGACATTTCCGGCAGCCACGTTACCATCGCCGCGCGGAGCTCATTGGGGAGCGCAGGAGCGTCGCGGACGTCACGCATTAGGGTGAAGCCGGGTGGAACGTTCGTCTGCGCTAGGCGTAAAGCGAAGTGAACCGCTAGACAGCCTCCGGGCGGCAGCCTTGACTGTCAGCGCGAACTGAGCAAGAACCTAGCGGGACCGTCCGGGACAGAGCAAGGGACAGTATTGCCTCGAAAGGCGTCAGCCTGGAGAGCAAGGCTTGTTCACCCTAGTCTGAGAACGGTGACGCTTCCCTAAGCCCACAAGGCCGAATTCTCTGCGGGTCTAAGGCGCAACAAGCGACCCCGAGGCAACGCGTCGGCAAGCAAGCAGAGGCGGCCACTACGAGCGTCCCGAGACCCAGGATCCAGAGGAGGACGAGTCAACGCGTCGAGAAGCCAGAAGGAGGAGCACCAGCAGCCGGCGGAACCAGAACAAGGAGATACAGAAACCAGCATAGCCACACACCCGCTGTACCAATACCACGAGAATAAATCCCACTGGTACCATTTGAACACTTTGTTTTCTCACTGATCTACGGGCAATCACGTCATATAAATTTGGTGGGACGAACACACAATCTTCTGAGCTAGCCGCACGAATCTCGTAGCGAGCAGACATACAAATCAGTTCGTTACATCTGGCGCCCAACGTGATTGTCCCAACAGTGAGAACAGCACAGTAAAAATGGGAAAGAAGTGGATTTACCGCCTCAAGAAGGAAGACTTCGCCCATGTCGCACAGAGGCTCAACGTCGCCCTGGGGGGCAGGCTAGACGACATGAGGAAGGCACTATCGGAATACTACTCCGAAACAGAGAACGATCCACAACTCGTCGACATCTGGGCCGAGCTAGAGGCGACATACTACGACAGAGCCGGCCCAAGCATTACGTTAACGAACGCTGAAGGGGACAACCTGGTGGCAAGCCTGAGCGTTGACAACATACAGAAAGAGGCCCATAGGAGACAGTCAAGCCAAGAAAAGAAAGCAGCAGCGCTGATCCCGAGACCAAGCCAGTCGGACTATGCAAAGGTCGCTAAGCAGGTCCGCGAATGGTCGTTCAGGTTCGACGGGGCGGAAAAACCATTCGAGTTCCTGGAGCAGGTAGAATGGTCCGCCAACACGTACGGTTTGGAGCTCGATATGATCCCTCGAGCGATGCCGGAGTTGCTAAAAGGAAGGGCTTTGAAATGGTTCATCGCCAACAATAAGCAGTGGAGAACTTGGGCAGAATTCATTGAAAGTTTCCACACATATTTCCTGCCAAGAGATTTCTTCACCAGGCTGGCGGACCAGGTCCGGCAAAGGAAGCAAGGCTTCAGCGAGTCGTTCAAGGACTACATGATCGACATGCAGACGATGGTGAGGCCACTTAATTACTCCGCTAAAGAGACCCTAAGGACCATCAAGGAAAACTGCACCCCTAGTCTAAGGATCTTCCTAAGGGCATACAAAGTGTCGGACCTGGACACGCTAATGATCCTAGCCGATGAGTACGAAGAACTGGAAAAGGAACGGGAAGTCTTCGCACAGGAGAACAAGTTCTCAAAGACAAAGTCGGCGTCACCAACACAGGTGACATGCAGGAGATGCGAGGAGGAAGATAACCAAGACACACGAGGAAACGACCAATGGTCACCACCACACCAAGCCAGACGACAGCAGGCAACAGACGCACCACGCGGAGGCCATTGGGCACCACCCCCACAGCAACAGAGACAGCCAAACAATACCTTGTGGAGGCCACCAAGCAACACACAGAGGCCACAAGATGCCACCCATATCACAGACCCGCAGGAGGCCTGTCGGAAATGCGGTGGGAACGGACACTGGGCTAGAGGATGTCGTAACCAGCGGCTGCTGTTTTGCTGGATATGCGGCAAGGTGGGTGTTAGGAGCGTCGATTGCTGCCAACGATCGGGAAATGGCCAGCGATCTCAGCCGCAGAGAGGCGAGCGGGGATCGCACAATGCCACCTCTCCAAACTAACGGGCGAGCTAATCGAGGAGGAGCAGCAGTTGTCCGCAGCTGTGATGATTGGTGGGAAAAGCTACAAAGCCACAATCGACACCGGAGCAACGGCAAGCTTCGTTAGCGAAGAATTGGCGGACAATATTGCTGCTCTAGGAAAGATTACCAGGACGAGACGGCAAGTTAGGTTGGCAGATGGAAGGTGCGGCGGAATTAATGCGCAGCTCGAGGTGGAGGTCAAATTCGGCAACAAACAAGTGACCATGAGCCTGTTGATTTTACCCGGGGTAGTGGATCCATTAGTGTTGGGAAGGAACTTCCTGAAACAAGTCGGAACCGAGATAAGGTGTGCTGGACACGAAATAATAATACCAGCCAGGAACCGACACAATGGATGGCTCGAGGAGAAGCTATCAGTAGCAGTCGTTCAACAAGTAAACGAGTTGGACGATACTACAGCGTTCCTTGAAACAGAGCTGGCAGACTTCAGCACAATGTCGGGAACATCGAATATGGCAGAACACCAGATCACAATGAAGGACGACAAGCCAATCAAGCAGAGATACTACCCAAAGAACCCAAAAATTCAAGGGGAAATCAACGCAAAGGTGGACGAGCTTCTCCAAATGGGGTTCATAGAGCATTCAAAGAGCCCATACAGTTCCCCCATCGTGATGGTGAAAAAGAAGACAGGCAAGTGGAGACTGTGTGTCGACTTCAGGCAGATCAACGCGAAGTCAGTGAAGGATGCCTACCCAATGCCCCGCATAAACTACATCCTAGATCAACTAAGAGAAGCGCGGTACATCAGCAGTTTGGACCTGAAGGATGGATACTGGCAGATCCCACTAGAAGAAAGTAGCAGGCAATATACAGCATTTACGGTACCAGGCAAAGGTCTGTTTCAGTGGAGGGTAATGCCGTTCGGACTTCACTCGGCGTCGGCAACGTTTCAGCGAGTCTTGGACCAAGTAATCGGCCCCGAGATGTCACCTCACGCATTCGCTTACCAGGATGACATAATAGTGATCGGTCGCACGCTGGAAGAACACAAAAGAAACCTGAGGGAAGTGTTCCGGCGTCTAAAGGAGGCAAATCTGAGGCTGAATCCAGAAAAATGCCAATTCTTCAAAAAGGAGCTGCTGTACCTGGGTCATCGAGTGACTAGCGAGGGAATAGGAACAGATCCAGAAAAAGTAGCCGCCATCGCCGAACTAGAACCGCCATCGACTGTCAAAGAGCTCCGGCAATACCTAGGAGTAGCGTCGTGGTACCGCCGGTTTGTACTAGATTTTTCCAGAATCGTCAAACCCCTGAACGACCTGCTGCGCAAAGGCAGTAAGTGGGAGTGGACACCAGAGCACCAGATGGCGTTTGAGGAGGTTAAGGCAAGACTCGTGGCAGATCCAGTGCTAGCATGCCCGGACTTCAGTATAACTTTCATCCTGCAAACAGACGCCAGCGACTACGGCATCGGAGCGATACTGACCCAGGACACCGAAAAGGGCGAAAGAGTAATCTCCTACTCGAGCCGAACACTGAACGGCGCGGAGAAGAACTACTCGACAACGGAGAAGGAGTGCTTGGCGATCGTCTGGGCGATCCGGAAGCTCAGGCCATATCTGGAAGGTTACCACTTTAAGGTAGTAACCGACCACATGGCCCTGAAGTGGCTCAACAGCATCGAAAGCCCTTCAGGAAGGATCGCCAGATGGGCCCTGGAGCTACAACAGTACGACTTTGAGATAGCGTACAGAAAGGGCCAGCTAAACGTGGTGGCCGACGCATTATCAAGACAACCACTACCAGAGACGCTACGAGGAGTAAAAGAGGCATCGGCAACAATAACCTCAGGAGAGTGCAGCTGGATCAAGGACATGGGTGAAAAGATAAGGACCCAACCGCAGAAGTACCCGGACTATGTTATGGATGGTGAGACACTGTACAGAAACATACCTCACCGAGCAGGCAGTGAAGACGTCGCGTCATGGAAGATGTGCGTCCCGAAGTCACTACGAGAAACAGTGTTGAGGGAAAACCACGACGCACCGTCCGCGGGACACGTAGGAAGCCGAAGGACAATTGCACGGTTGGCAACCCGATACTACTGGCCAGGCATGCATAGAGACGCCCGAGCCCACGTACGAAAATGCGAGATTTGCATGCGGTTTAAGCCCAATCAGATGCAGGCGGCCGGGAAGATGTTGACCCAAGTGCCGGAAGAACCATGGGCCACGGTATGTGCAGACTTCGTGGGACCCCTACCAAGATCTAAGCACGGGAACCAAATGCTGCTGGTCATGATAGACAGGTTTTCGAAATGGACGGAACTGGTGCCCCTACGCAGTGCGACAGCTGAGTCGCTCAAGAAGGCGTTTAGGGAGCGCATAATCGCAAGGTACGGGGTCCCGAAGGTGGTCATAACGGACAACGGAGTGCAGTTTACAAGCCGTATCTTCAAGAGTTTTCTGGCCGAGATGGGTATCAGACAACAGTTCACTGCACCATACACACCACAAGAAAATCCGACCGAACGAGCGAACAGAACGGTCAAGACCATGATTGCGCAGTTCGCAGGGCAGGACCAGAGAAACTGGGACGAGAAGTGGCCGGAGATTATGCTAGCAGTGAACACGAGCACATCGGAATCCACTGGCCATACACCGGCGTTTCTTACCCAGGGAAGGGAACCACGTCTACCCAGCAGCCTATATGATAAGGAAACCCTAGGCACTGGACGAGCTACGGAGACCCCTGAGGAAAATGCCAACAAACTAAAAGAGGTATTCGAGATCGTGCGGCGAAATATGGAAAAGGCGTCCCAGGACCAAGCCAGACACTACAATCTGAGAAGGAGGCAATGGTCACCAGCGGTGGGCGACATAGTGTGGGCCAAGGAACATCACCTGTCCAAAGCGGCCGAAGGATTCGCGGCAAAACTAGCCCCGAGGTACGAGGGCCCTTACCAGGTTGTAGATTTCGTCTCTCCAGTGATCTGCAAAATTCGCCACACACAGTCGAAGAAAGAAAAGACAGTTCACGTTGGCGAGCTCAAGCAACAAGTAAACGAGCAGACAGCAGAAACATCAGATGTCTAACAACGGGTACGAGGCGGCAGGATTAGGCGTCAGGCCGAAGCGAGAGTCATCCATACGCCACACGGAAAGGACAATCAGGATAGAACAAGGACATGGATAAGGATCACACGTTGATCCAGACTGCGAGGCCACAGGATTAGGCGTCAGGCCGAAGCGAGAGTTCTCCACACGCCACGCAGAAAGGTCAACCATAAGGGTAGGACGCAAGGACGTGGATAGGGATGGATGGTGATCCCGACCGCAAGGCAACAGGATTCAGCGTCGGGCAGTTGCCAGAGTCATCCGCGATAACGCCAGGCGGAAGGGACACTTACAAAACGGCACAAGGATACGGGTAACGTAGAAGAGAATATGCGCGGAAGGAGACAAGCAACACAAGACGCGCAGTCCAGACATACACCGCAGCATCCGGAGATTCTATACGGAATGCGCCGGACGAGCTCGTCTAGTTGTTACCCGAAGAAAAGGGGAGGACGGTGCAGAATCAGATCTACACCGTAGCCAGCTGGTCACAAAAAAAAAACAGAAACACGCACCACACCAACAGTCGACTAAAAACAAGAAAAGGAACGGGGCATGCATGGGCCGCACCAGCAACCTGAAATTTAAAGGGGGCTTAATGCAGGAAGCAGAAAGACATCATAAATACTTACGGGCTGTCCTGGTTGCGAAGCGAATGCGAAGTCCTCTCCGCAACCGCTCTCAAAAGCTGCCGATGTGGAGTCAGATGCTGCCAACAGAGGACGAGTGAAGGGCGAGAGAGGACGAAAGGATGAGAAAGGAGTGAAGGAAATGCAAAAGAAACTTACCTATGAATTTCATAGTATGAAAGTTGCAAAATCACCACGAGCCAGGGAAGGGGGCGCCTCGATAGGCGATCGATTGGCACTGGACGATAGTGCGATCGATGGGCACACGACAATGGAAATATCGGCCAAGGTGGAAATATCGCAAACGAGCAGGTGGCAACGCCGCACCGTCGGTATCGATATGCGAATAAATATCGATCACGCACGAATGGTGTGACCAGGCGGAGGAGACACGGAAAGGAGTGAGACGCAGCAATGAGCAGCGAGCTGGGGATCGATAGCCCAGGAGTATCGATGTCCCAGTGGGAACACAGGAAATATCGGCGCGGGAGATTTAAAGTTGCTACGAGGAGGATGACCCCCGCTGTAGAAACTCAAGGGAGTTAAGAGCGTCGAGGGAGCATCGAGGGAGCAACGAGGGAGCGCCGCGGGAATCGCAAGGACTCAAAGGCTAGGATAAGCAAGGAAACGCCGGAGAGTAGGAACCAGTCTTAAATGTTTCCCGAAGTAAGGGGGGAATGTGAGGAGTTGAATAACTCCCCACAAATAGAAGCAGCAGCAGATGGCCGGCCGCTTACCAGATACGCGGCGAATTCGCGTAGTAACGGCGCGGCGGGGAGAACGAGAGAGTTTGGAGACCAATGAAGGAGACCGAGAGAGTTTGGAGACCAACGAAGGAGAGCGAGAGAGATTGGAGACCAAGGATGGAGATCGAGAGAGAATGGAGACTTCGCGGGCAGAGCAAGAGTGCCGTATGCAAAAGGGGATAACGGAACTCCACGGGACTTTGGACTCTCCCGTGAACTTTGGACCGGGAGAGGAAGTGCCACATCTCGGCAGTGGAGCGGCACACAGGCGTGCCACAAGCGGCACGGGAATCAGCGGAACGGCAGCAGTGGGCGGAACATCTATTGGAAGCGGTACGTAAAGGACAAGTGGGTCATTCAGGAGGCACGGACTTTGGACCCAGAGTGGAGAGATCCAGCGGGCCGTGCGCAAAAGCGAAATAACGGTGCTTGGAGGCCCTATATAAGGCCGCAGAGCGCTGGAAGCTGGATCAGTCGATCAAGAGGAGTCAAGCCTTCAAGATCAGTCAAAGTACCAAGTGAGCAATCAGTCAAGCAAGTAATCTACGAGGGAGCTACAACCAAGCGAGTCGTCGGAAGCAGCGCCGTGGGAAGCATAGAAGGAGCAAGATCGCCACGTCGAGACGTTCGGGATTAGGACATCAGGAATCTCCGAATTGAGACACAGGTGGCTGAGTCTGAAAGGCATCACGCGGCTAAGTCAAGGCGTTTGTTTTCTAACTTTGTCACGACCACACCCTGGCGAGTCGCCCGGCGGGTCTGTCAGAGACAAGCAAAAGAGTCCTACGACGAAGAGCCGTCAGCTTGGGGAGGAAAGTTGTCTGCGACCCAGCGTACCTTGCCCGACCAAGCAGGACCTGGCGTGACGAACGAGCGGTAGATCGATTTGTGGTTTCGAAAGGCGTCAGCCTGGAGAGCCCTGCGATTACCGGCGAAGTTCCCGAGCAGCGACCGCCCAGCTCCCCGAGCGCCAGAACAACGAGATACTGGCCAGAAGACAGCGCAGAGGACATCGACAGCGACGCCAGCAGACATTTCCGGCAGCCACGTTACCATCGCCGCGCGGAGCTCATTGGGGAGCGCAGGAGCGTCGCGGACGTCACGCATTAGGGTGAAGCCGGGTGGAACGTTCGTCTGCGCTAGGCGTAAAGCGAAGTGAACCGCTAGACAGCCTCCGGGCGGCAGCCTTGACTGTCAGCGCGAACTGAGCAAGAACCTAGCGGGACCGTCCGGGACAGAGCAAGGGACAGTATTGCCTCGAAAGGCGTCAGCCTGGAGAGCAAGGCTTGTTCACCCTAGTCTGAGAACGGTGACGCTTCCCTAAGCCCACAAGGCCGAATTCTCTGCGGGTCTAAGGCGCAACAAGCGACCCCGAGGCAACGCGTCGGCAAGCAAGCAGAGGCGGCCACTACGAGCGTCCCGAGACCCAGGATCCAGAGGAGGACGAGTCAACGCGTCGAGAAGCCAGAAGGAGGAGCACCAGCAGCCGGCGGAACCAGAACAAGGAGATACAGAAACCAGCATAGCCACACACCCGCTGTACCAATACCACGAGAATAAATCCCACTGTTACCATTTGAACACTTTGTTTTCTCACTGATCTACGGGCAATCACGTCATATAAATTTGGTGGGACGAACACACAATCTTCTGAGCTAGCCGCACGAATCTCGTAGCGAGCAGACATACAAATCAGTTCGTTACAGAACTAAAAATGGAGAACGGATTGTTCGCATTTCATGAAAAATGTTCTTCATTTTTTTCGTTCTTTTTTTTCAGGGTGTACAACTTACCTTTTTCACCCATTATCCATTGTAACAGTACTCAGAAGGCAATATAACTGTCTACTGTGAAAAATTGCAGAGTACTCTCGGAAATAAGTAAAGACCCAATGTTAAGAAATATAATTATACTAAAAATTACAAGAAATTAAAAAAAACAGAAAAAAACATAATAAATACTTTTTATGGAATGGGAGCAACTGACTCTCCATTTCCGTGAAATAAAAGAAACTTTCGATAATTCTTACAAATGTGTAAGCCAGAATACGGCAATACAGGAAAAAACAATAAATAAACATGGTAAGATTGTCGTCGATTCCTTAAATGAGGCAAGAATATTAGTTCATGACAATAGGGAAATAACAAATAAAACGAAGTGGTCAAAAATATCAAATTTTATTGGTCAAGTTACGTTCAAAATTATTAACTATCAAAGAGAGGTACAATTTAGATATATCGATAGCGACAATATTAAATACCGTTTTGAACATAGATACGAGTGAGGAGCAAAAGTTTGAAATAGCTTCAAAGAAAGTCGAAGATTACAAATCAAGCGAAGGAATTGATATAAAAAAAAAAGATTTACACCTGAAATTTCCTGCGGTAATAACATTTCCGGAACAAGAAGAAATGGCTATCACACCAACTGAATTCCTAAAATTAGCCTCATCACTCATACCAGAGTTTGATGGTAAGGCCGAAAATTTAAACAGTTTCCTGGATTCCTTAAATTTGTTAAACTCCTTGAAGGAATCGCATGAAGCTCTAGCAGTTAATCTGATCAAAACTAAGCCAAAGGGCCATGCAAGAAACTTAGTAGACAATGAGAATTTAATCTCAGAAATAATAGACATACTACAAAATAAAGTTAAAGGAGAATCAGTAGATGTCATTTCGGCATAACTGTTAAGTCTCCAACAGAGACAGAAAACAGCCAATCAATACGTTCAAGAAGTAGAGAAATTGGCAAGGGCACCACAAGGAGCCTACATAACTGACGGACTGTCCTCAGATTTGGCCACCCAGTACAGCAAAACACATGCCGTCAAGGCATTGACCAGGATATTTAGGGCATGAAAGTTACAAATGAAGGCACTGAGCTTATGCGTCGGAATTAATCAAAAAGAAACGAAGATAAACATATCAATTCCGGGTCCGAGTTTCTGCAAGATTTTAAGGACAAAGGTCCAGAACAGGCAGCAGTTTCCGATCACATTGATTTACCTGTAGCTCTAGTCTAGGTCTAAGTCTAAGTTGCTACACAATGCCCTCCAAATTTTAAATTTATCGTCTGAAATGTAGTCGTCCCAATGGATTCTGCTATCCCAAAAGGCTTGTAGAAGGATTTTATTTGATATTTAAAGGTTTGAAAAAAAACCCTAAGGGATAAAAAATGGACATAGTTATATATAATATTTCTCGCTTTGTTGGTCGTCTAAGATTGTTAAGAAGTTCAAAATGGGAACTAGAAAATTTTAAATTGAATGAGTATATCTTTTTTGTGATCTCAAAATAAACCTAGAACTCGCCCTGCGGTTAAATTCTTTTCTGTGACTTTTTTCGATGGAGTGTTCTCTGTTATCTACCTTCTGGAGAAATAGATATCCAATTTTGCATGTCGAATCCACACGCCTTGTGTACATACGTTACTTTATGTACTAATGTCTTGATCTCCACCCAAATAGTCATCCATGCAATGTTCTGTTATTATGTATTTACAGGCTTGGACATAGTTGTTTTGAAAATCTAAGGCGTTTCTGTTTCTGACCTGTTGGGCAATACTTGGGCTGTTATTATGTACTTACAGGCTTGGTCATAGTTGTTTTGAAAATCTAAGGCGTTTCTGTTTTTGATCTGCTGGGCAATACTTGGGCTACATTTGGCGCCAAAAAATATAACTTGTATTTCGTTCACGTCCGTCGCCACGCCACAGAATTCTTTGTGCGCAACGGTCTGACTCCCTGTACTTTGATTTGGAGAAACATCTCTTTGATATCTCCGACAAAGCCAATTGTGTGTTCTCGAAAATTCATTAGAACTGGTAACAACTTGCTGTTAGATCTGGACCTGGCAAAAGACAATCATTAAGGCAATAACCATGGCATTTATCCATTCTTGAAACTTTCAGTTAGTTTAATGTCGTCACTTATCTAAAATAGACCACTTTAAAATGTGTCACCGACTCGTTTGACGGTTTTATCAACAATTTCCAAACATTTTTTGTCGTCAAGTGATGTCGGAAAGTCATAACTCATTCTCAATGGACCAATAGGATTTAACAATATTATGTAGAATGTCCAGGCAATTTTTATCTGGAATTTCTATAATCATTTCTACTGTTCCATGTACAACCCAACCGACCGCCGTTTTGCTAGCGACAGGTCCTTGAAATGATTGATATTTTTGTTTCCGGGATACTATGATTGACCAATTATCTTAACCAAGCAAAATCTTTGGGTGCGCATTTTGGTAGGTGCAAAGGAAAAGTCCCTCAAAAACTCGGAGGTCCCAGAAAGGGTTTGTAGAGGAAAATTTAGGTATGATACAGATTTCCCTTTTCAAAGCGTAAATACCTTGGAAGTCTGCTCTATACCTCGGATACCCACACTAATTTCCTTTGAGTTTGCTTGTTTATACACTTTGTTATTAGTCCACTGCATCTTTAAAGGACTTGTCGGTCCTTCTAGTTTTAGGTCAGTCGATAGTTGTTCATCGATCAATAAATGACTGAAATCACCTTTAGTAATACTTTGTTGCAGCCAAAATTATTGTAGTTTTGTAGTTGGTGTCGGAAATTGTCTTGTTTTCGTCCGGATTACCAGGCATATCAAGGGAAACGCTTGCTGTGTTGTCTTTGTCTTTATGCAACAAAAATTTGTGGTTAAACTTCCAATTTGCTTTCCTACAAGTTTTTGCGTTGGCAGTCTTTAATAATGTGATATCTACCCAGACAAGATATACATAACTTTTTGTGAGACGTGTACTCATAACGATTGTCGACACTCAAGGACTTAAACTTTGGACAGTCTGTTATTTGATGATCAGTAGACTTACAAAAGTTGCAATAGTATTTGGACTTTTCAACTATCTTGACTGGACTTGAGACTGTTAGTTAGTTAGCAATTTCGCTGCTTCTATTGTTCGGCCTAACCATTCGTCAGACTTTATTTTGTGAAAATGTTTAAAAGGGAGGTTCATTGAGAAACCTTAATTTTTTTCAAGAATTTCCACAAATAGGAAATTGGTACGAATCTTATCAATATCATTGAAAGTCAGTAAAGCCTTGAATGAGATTAGTAATCATATCATAAAAAGTGATGAGTCTGTCATATTTATCCTCTTTGATTACAAGAAAGGCTCGTATTGTATCTATCATCATTTTCACGACATGACTACAGTCTCCGAATTCTTTGGCTCGCCCTGTCAGTGCTCTTCGCAAGCGATTGATATTTTCGTAGTCGGTAATGTACATACTTGAGAACTGTTGTCATACTCGGCAATAAATATTTACCATTCTAAAGGGTCACCACGAAATAACGGAAGCTCCCGCTTAATTGTTTGCCTAGCCATAATACTAACAATGGCTTTTGAATTAATGTCATCTGGCTGAGCTTCATCTGGTTGCTTTCGCTGATAAGACTTAACTCACTCACGTGTCCTGGTTCCGTTGTCGTATTCATCGACGATGTTGTCATATTGGTCGTATTGGCTGCTGTTGTCTTCTTCGATTTCGGTCATTTGCATCAGTATCTCCAGTTCCAACTGCTTCTCTTCAAACTCAAGCTGCAGCTTGTTGGTTTTGTAAATGCTCCATTTGATGCTGAAGTTTTTAAGCTTTAACGGATTGTTGAGACTGGTGGCTCCGCTTAGATTGTAAAACTTCGTCCCACCTTTCTGGAACTTTCTGCGTTGATGCTGCGCATGGCATCACCGTTGCCTTTGACATATCCAGTAGATTTGCCGCAGAGCTGCCTGGTCGCGGCGTATCCCCTATTCCCTTGGGCGTATTGTCGTCATTCTTTTGCTTCTTGAGACGTGTCTAGGCAAATTTTTGAGGTTGTTCCAAATTTCCCAGTTGCAGACACACTAGTCGTCGTCAAAGTATGTGCGTGCAGACTCTTTTGTGCATGTCCAAGATCACGCTCGGCAATACATACACACATGAAAGATTTGGCTGATGAAATGGCGCTCTAGTTTTGCGTAATCCACCGACTAATACCGACTTAGGATTATGGGGGCTCGAAAGACCGAGTTCTAGCCAACACATACCACAGTCGTTGTAGTCGTCGAATGGATTGTTTGATTAAAAACACCTTTTCTCTGCTGATCAGTTTATTTTTGATCCTTTGCAATATTTTAGCTTCTTGCTCTTGTCCACTGGTGTTCTTCAACAATTTTTTGCACGCAAGTGGCGTCTTTTTTACAGAGGGGAGTGACCAGCTTTCAATCGGTGGTACAAACGAGATTTTTATAACATCTTAGTATTCTCTTTCTTAATATAATAAGTTCGACAACAATTCAAATTAATGTACTGAAACAACACTGCGAGACACACAACATACAGCATATGCTTATACTTGTAGGTCGAAAAACTTCACAACTTGAGCTATGAAAGTCTATTAGCTTGGTATAAATACGTGGGACGAGCTCAGCAAATTATCAATAGAAATTACTCTACGAGTAACGGATATAAAAACGAACACAGCACGGCAAACTTAAAAAAACTAGACGAACATCGGGATGCGTCAATCAAACACAATGCTTATTTATCTATACGATCGGAAGAGTTAAAAGTACCAACAACAAGTGGAACACTGCAAGCGAACACAGCGAGAGCGCACTCTCTCTCCCCTGCATTACTATTACTATTATTACATCAAATGATCCGTGGAGTATGCAATGTCCGTCACCCGAACTACTGATAACAACAACGACCAGAACAATGCCCGTGCTTTAAACTATGATATTGACAGTAACAACGGCAACCAGTACAACAACAATACTTGTACATCCACTGTTACTCCGAGCCCAGTATCGTCAGTTCTGTACGGCAAGGTCCCCCTCTCCCAACCAAAATGTCGGAAAAATGTTAACGGATCCTTATAACAAACTGAATTTGATCGCTATGTTAAAAAAAGGGAACTAGGTCCGCAATCTTCTTAGAAAACAAACGCCCCCAAAATACCCAAATCAAGTAATATAACTGTACCGAAAAATGCGCTGATAAATAATAAGAGGTAACATAAATAAATTACAAATTCAAATAAATGACAAATAAGATTATCGATCAACTCAACCTACCAACTTAAAAGTAAAAAAAGTAATAAATAGTAGTGAGGGAACCAAATCTAGGGACGAGTCTAAGCAACATTGCTAAATAAACTGTACCTTTAGAACCACGTTTGAGCATCCGCATTTTCAAAAGAAAGACGTGTCTTCCAATACAAAGTTTCATTGGCAATATTGCTTAGAATCGTCATTGCTTAGAATTTACATGTTTCATTACCTAATACCGCAGAATCACTGTTGACGAATCCTACAAACGGAGTGGACCCGCCCAATGCACGAATTCTCAGGAATATGATCACATGAGAAAAGACAAAATAAGGCCTAAGGCACGGATTTTCTGTCCTTTTACTGCCTTCTAGTGCTTTGCATCACTTGCTAAACGACCTTCTGTCTTCTTTCTTTCTTTTTTGGCGCATGTGAATGAACTGCAGGTTAGAATGGAGAGAGAAAATTCAAAGATGAAAAAGCCCTCCTCCCGCGCCCATACCATTGTTTCTAAGCAATTAAAATTTTACATTACCCTAATCGGAATTGGAATTGAATTGAAATTAATATTGAGTTTATTGGAGAAATAAAGGTAAAGACAAAAAGGACAAATGGCTTCACTCTTATTGTTCTGCAGATGCTTTAGTTTCTGGCAGCTCCAAAAAGTGAGAGAGAAATACATACATATACATGTATATCCTTGCAGTTATAATTATTAAATTTAATTCGAAATTCTTAAAAATACAAAAAATTATATTCCCAACGATATAAGATATGTCAAAAAACAACGAAGCTGTAATTTGTATTATATTATTTTCTCACCAATTGTCCGATCGTTCCTATGACAGCTATGATATAGTCGTCCGATTCTGATCAAATTAAATTTGAAATTTAGAACTAGTTAACAAGGAAGAACGCTATAGTCGAGTACCTCGACTATCAGATACCCGTTACTCAGCTAAAGGAACCAAAGGGAAACGGAGATATTCAATCAGCACAGCGAGACTGAAGTGCGCCACCTACCGGCTGTAGACAGATTTAAGTGTTACGGGTGTTAGAGTGGGCGTGGCAAATTTTTGGATCAATCGATAGGTATTGACGAGAACAATACATCTCAGTTAAATTTTTTTATCTAGCATGAAAATTGTGGGCGCCACAGGCTTGGGCTGTTTGTGGGCGTTACAGTGGGCGTGGCATATTCGCGTAACAAACTTGCGCTGCGTGCAAGGCTACGGAAATTAAATAACGTCTGTATTGCGTTCATCAACACCACGAGTAACGGGTATAAAAACCACGATCGACTCGTCTAGTCATGCTGATCAAGAATATATGTTCTTTATGGGGTCGGAAACGTCTCCTTCACTGCGTTGCAAAATTCTGACTGAAATCAATATACCCTCTGCAAGGGTATAAAAACACCAAAGATATAACTTACAAAAATTGTTTTTCCTGATTATTCCTATGGGACCGGACCTATAAGATATCAAACAAAAACACCTCTTAACGAGGTAAATAGTAGTGGCGAAAGCGCCTTTAACAAAAATTTCTGATATCAACAATTGTGACGAAAAATGATATCACATTCGATAAAATAAATAAACTATATTAAATTTATGATTTCGCCCGCAACAGTAAATATTTATTTACCTACACGTAAATTTTCTGTTGTAGCGTGCCGAATACATAAATTGAATATAGTTTATTTATTTTATCGAATGTAATATCATTTTTCGTCACACTTGTTGATATCAGAAAATTTTGTTAAAGGCGCGTTCGCCACTACTTTTTACCTCGTTAAGAGGTTTTTTTTGTTTGATATCACAAGTTTTTTTTGCACAAGAGCTTAAGTACCCCAATACCATGACTAGGAGTCGTCCCCATGAATATTAAACTTTTAAATAACAAGTTTTATCGCTTCAATTACCTATTTTAATTTCACAAGTTTGGAATCTCAAGGGCTGTATAGTCTCAGATTCCAAGAGAAACCTGTCGTTTCTTATATTTCCCGCCGAACTAGCGGGTTTTTCCAAAGTGGTAGAACAATTATTATCAAGTTTCTTTTTTCGATTAGCTTCATGCAAGTAAAGCACCCTAAAACCATAACAGATTTTCCGTTTGAAAAAATCCAATAAGAACATTTTTTACCTAATTGGTTTTTTTCTTGCTTAGCTGGGAGCTGAAACGAGTTGCACTTTTTATCGCTTAATATCTTCCAAACGGTAATTTTTAGGGCAAAAAGTGTTACATATCAACGGTTGAGGAATGTCAAGGGCTATAAGATTTGAAATTTAAAAAAAAATCGTTCGACTCAATTTTGAGAAAATAGTCAAAAAGTGGTTTTAAAAAATAACTTTTTGTCATAACTTGAAATCTATTATATTCAGCAAATTAAATTATCTTTTTAGAGATATACAGCACGTTTTTGTAGCATTAGTTGTTTAGAAACTATATGCATTTTAAATCGGGCTTTTTCTTTGGATTTTCCGCTAAGCTATCGGGTTTTTTTTAAAAATCGTAGAACAAACGTTTTCTAAATCAAGCTACTTTATACACCCATAGGGTTTCCAAAACCATAAAACTAAGATGGGATGCATACAAGCCCACAAACGACAAACATTTTCATTTTGGGAAGAAGAAGAAAATCTTGTTTTTGAATTACTTTTGAACGGGACATCGGATTTCAACAAATTAGGTGCAATCGACGCGTATTCTCAGTAAGAATAAAACTAGCTAAACAGCCGGCGGCTTTTATCCCCACCGTATCCAGCAGCTCCAAATTTTTAAATTTTTACTTTTAGACTTTCACCGCCTTTTCTCCCAAACAAATCTATATTTCAAAAGTCTTGGTGTGCAATATTCTTAGTTAGTGCGATACCTTTCGATTGGTGTATCACTCGTTACGATCGGACCATAATGGCAGATTTTCAATTCTGCGGCTATATATAGTAGTTGTCTTTGCACGCTCTCTTGCGCGCTTCGCCACTACGTGTACTGCCGTCCACAGTGATAGTTGCCCGATCCGGCTTGTTCCGACTTATATGTATACTGCCTGCAAAAGATATAAGACTTTTAGGAAAGTTTCAGCCCGATAGCTTTAAAACTGAGAGACTAGTATGCGTAGAAACGGACGGACAGACGAACAGACAGACAGACGGGCAGATGGCTGGATCGACTCGTCTAGTGATGCTGATCAAGAATATATATACTTTATGGGGTCGGAAACGTCTTCTTCCCTGCCTTGCAAACTTCTGACTGAAATCATTATACCCTCTGCAAGGGTATAAAAAGGCAAAAACATTCATATTTATGTATGTTTGCTAAACATGAACAATCTTAAAGCGTATTATGTACATATACTTATATCTAAATGTTTGCATTAGTTGTTGAAAAAAATATTTGGTCGAAAAGCTTTGTTTAAAAGAGTTATATTGCCGCGCAGCTTGGCTAGCAACTGTTAGCACACACACATGCATAAACACAGTTTTCATTGACTGGCTCTGGCGTCATTGCGTTTCTTCTTTTAAGGCGAGTGATCTTTAGAGTGGGCGTGGACAACTTTATTTAAATCCATTGATAGGTACTGACGAGATCAATACATTTGAGCTACAATTTTTTTCTAGCATGAAATTTGAGGGCGCCACAGATTTGGGAGGCTTGTGGGTGTTAGAGAGGGCGTGGAGCACTTTATTTAAATCAATCGATTCCAGTTAAAATTTTTATCATCAAAACTGTGAGCGCCACATTTTCGCGCGGCTTTTTCCTGATTATTCCTATGGGACCTATAAGATATCAAACAAAAACACCTCTTAACGAGGTAATTAGTAGTGGCGAAAGCGCCTTTAACAAAAATTTCTGATATCAACAATTGTGACGAAAAATGATATCACATTCGATAAAATAAATAAACTATATTAAATTTATGATTTCGGCCCGCAACAGTAAATATTTATTTACCTACACGTAAATTTTCTGTTGTAGCGTGCCGAATACATAAATTGAATATAGTTTATTTATTTTATCGAATGTAATATCATTTTTCGTCACACTTGTTGATATCAGAAAATTTTGTTAAAGGCGCGTTCGCCACTACTTTTTACCTCGTTAAGAGGTTTTTTTTGTTTGATATCAGAAGTTTTTTTTGCACAAGAGCTTCAGTACCCCAATACCATGACTAGGAGTCGTCCCCAAGCTATATAAGCTATCGGGTTTTTTTTAAAAATCGTAGAACAAACGTTTTTTAAATCAAGCTACTTTATACACCCATAGGGTTTCCAAAACCATAAAACTAAGATGGGATGCATACAAGCCCACAAACGACAAACATTTTCATTTTGGGAAGAAGAAGAAAATCTTGTTTTTTGAATTACTTTTGAACGGGACATCGGATTTCAACAAATTAGGTGCAATCGACGCGTATTCTCAGTAAAAATAAAACTAGCTAAACAGCCGGCGGCTTTTATCCCCACCGTATCCAGCAGCTCCAATTTTCTAAATTTTTACTTTTAGACTTTCACCGCCTTTTCTCCAAACAAATCTATATTTCAAAAGTCTTGGTGTGCAATATTCTTAGTTAGTGCGATACCTTTCGATTGGTGTATCACTCGTTACGATCGGACCATAATGGCAGATTTTCAATTCTGCGGCTATATATAGTAGTTGTCTTTGCACGCTCTCTTGCGCGCTTCGCCACTACGTGTACTGCCGTCCACAGTGATAGTTGCCCGATCCGGCTTGTTCCGACTTATATACTGCCTGCAAAAGATATAAGACTTTTAGGAAAGTTTCAGCACGATAGCTTTAAAACTGAGAGACTAGTATGCGTAGAAACGGACGGACAGACGAACAGACAGACAGACGGGCAGATGGCTGGATCGACTCGTCTAGTGATGCTGATCAAGAATATATATACTTTATGGGGTCGGAAACGTCTTCTTCCCTGCCTTGCAAACTTCTGACTGAAATCATTATACCCTCTGCAAGGGTATAAAAAGGCAAAAACATTCATATTTATGTATGTTTGCTAAACATGAACAATCTTAAAGCGAATTATGTACATATACTTATATCTAAATGTTTGCATTAGTTGTTGAAAAAAATATTTGGTCGAAAAGCTTTGTTTAAAAGAGTTATATTGCCGCGCAGCTTGGCTAGCAACTGTTAGCACACACACATGCATAAACACAGTTTTCATTGACTGGCTCTGGCGTCATTGCGTTTCTTCTTTTAAGGCGAGTGATCTTTAGAGTGGGCGTGGACAACTTTATTTAAATCCATTGATAGGTACTGACGAGATCAATACATTTGAGCTACAATTTTTTTCTAGCATGAAATTTGAGGGCGCCACAGATTTGGGAGGCTTGTGGGTGTTAGAGAGGGCGTGGAGCACTTTATTTAAATCAATCGATTGGTATACATACATACATTCCAGTTAAAATTTTTTATCATCAAAACTGTGAGCGCCACATTTTCGCGCGGCTTGTGGGCGTTAAAGTGGGCGAGACAAACTTGCACTGCGGACAAAGCTAAGAGATCTAAATCTAAAATCGCAACTCTCTAGATCTTATAGCTTCCGAGATCACAGCGTTTACACGGTCAGAAGGAAAAAGTGACTTTGCTAGATCGACTCGGCTAGTTATTCTTATCAAGAATATATATACTTAAGGGGTCGGAAACGCTTTCTTCTACCTGTTACATACTATTCCTCAAATAGAATATTCCTTTTACTCTACGAGTAACGGGGTCGGAAACGCTTTCTTCTACCTGTTACATACTATTCCTCAAATAGAATATTCCTTTTACTCTACGAGTAACGGGCATAAATACTTTTTAATAATAATTAAATACACACTTGATCAAAAATCGTGTATTAACTTAAAGTTGTAGAAAAATGTTCAAAAAATGTACATTTAAAAAAAAGCTTTCACGTTATCAGCGTAGTTCTATTATCCTTTGTATTTTGCATGCCAAGTATAAAACTAAAACGGAAAACTTCTACCGACAAAAAAGGCAAGAATCAAAATATCGTTAGTCCTAAAATGTTCACCACATTGTTTTTTGCTGTTGCGAAAATCTTCGCGTCCCCCCGACTACATCTTATCTCTTTGAATGTTCAAATAATTAGGAATTAAACAAGATCCTGACTGTAAGGACAGATGCTTATAAAGGTCTTTTTGTAGTTATATGAAAAAAGGTTGCTACAAGCACGATTATCAAAACCTTTTTTTGGAAACTGGACAGATTACAGGCATTGTTTGGCATTTTTCCGGATAAGGATTTAAAAAAACACAGATCTCTTCGGAAAAAGACAACACTGAAGCACTGACTTCTGGTACTCAGCCAATTAAATATATATTAATAAGAAAAATATTAGAATATTTTTCATGGTTTATTTGGCGAGATTCTAAAACATATCTTTTTTTTAAGTAAGTAAGATAATGAAATGACTTCTACCGACTTTTATATTTCACTTTTATTTGTTTAACAGATTTTTTTGATCATTTTTGTGTTAGGGCTTGGATTTAGCATTGGTTTTATCGGCGTAACACGGGACGATCATTTTTTCATATAGGTTTGCCAAAATGGAAATATAAAAAACTAACCAATTTTAAGCTGACATGATTAAACCGTGCGGTATGTTATCATCAAATTACTCTTAATTGTGTTTTTGGCAAACCACTTATGATTTTGAAGTCAGCTCGCGGTAATTTTACGATGGCTTATACAATCGCGTGTATTTACTACTTGATTTCCATTTAACCGTAGCGGTAAAAGCTCTGATTGGGACTGAAACAATGTTGAAATGCAGAAAACTGATAGCCTAAGCAGATTTAAAAAGGGTGCACATTGAGTTCTCCAACTTATAAAGACGACGCTCTGTTGCGCCACTCCGAGAGCTGGGGAGAGTAAATAAAATTCTGCCATTGGTTAATTTCAATAATAGGGGTTGGAGGGAGTATACAGTGTGGATATTGCTTTGCATAAATAACAATACTTACCACCACGTGGTTGTGGGTTTTATGTATGCTTAGTTTTTTGAAAATCTACCAAAGTTAGTTAGACAGAAAGTCATCAAGTAGTCTCATAATAAAAGTAATTGTACACTTAAGAATTTTACATACATGTTTTTTTCTTAATCTATGGTCGTGGACTTTCTAAAGAAATACTAACTGCTTAAAAAGTTTATATATAACGAAAACCATAAACAAATAAAGTATATCTATTTTTTCTATAAAATCTATCCGTATGGGTGCAGTGATCTCGAAAACTATAAGCTTTACCGCCCAAAAAACCGCACAAGTTTGTGGCGCCGATATTTTCAAAGATTTATTTTCCACCTAAATGTTACATTATTTCGTTTGTCACTACCATCGACACCTTAATAATTGTTTAAATGAACCATACATTTATCAGTTATGACTTTAATTTGAAGAACATTGTCAGAAGATATGAGTAAGTGTAAGCATCTAAATATGTAAACTATATAAAAATGTAAGCATCGATGTTTCTTCGCCTCCAACCAAATGAAGAGGAGAGTGCGGTAAGGATAGTTAAGGGGTAAGGATAGTTTGTGGCCCTACCGCCTAAGCGCCTCGTTTAAAATGCGCGCCGTTTTTAATGAAAGTACCTTAGTACACCAGAGGCCGACACTACTAATTTGAGCTTTAAGCGCCATCAGTTGAAGAATGTTTTAATGGATTTCTGTAAATGTCAGATTTAATAAAACAAAATTTCGTTCGAGACACTTTATTGGAGATTTAGTCGCTCGCTAGATTTTTAAATGCAAGATTTTTAAAAAGTCAAAGTTGAAGGTAATATTTCGTAATGCGGATTATGTTGAAGTAAGTATACACCATTCGGCATTAGTATTTTGACAAAACAAGAGATAAATACCCTCATAATTTGAACTTACTACAATACATTTTAACATCATTAATATTTCGTCACTTATATTTCGTTTGAATAATTAAACTTTTTCTTAACCCATTTATTACTAATTCAAAATGACGAAATCTTGTGATTGTCTACACTGTACGTTTTTTTTCTAGGCTTGGAAAGAAACATTATATAACGCAAAAGGTTTCTTCAGACAAAACTAACAATAATTGCAAGAAAACAAGGAAGAACGCTATAGTCGAGTACCTCGACTATCAGATACCCGTTATTTAGCTAAATAGAGATATGCAAGTAGCAAAGCGAGATTAAAATGCGCCACCTACCGGCGGTATACAGATTTAAGCGTTATGGGCGTTAGAGTGGGCATGGCAAATTTGTTTTTGGACCAATCGATAGGTATTGACGAGACCAATACATTTCAGTTAAATTTTTTTATCTAGCATGAAAAGTGTGGGCGTCACAGTTTTTCTCGGTTTGTGGGCGTGGCAAACTTTTTTTTGGGTCAATCGATAGGTATTGATGAGAACAATACATTTCAGTTAAAATTTTCTATCTAGCATCAAAACTGTAGGAGCCACAGTTTTGGGCGGTTTGTGGGCGTTAGAGTGGGCGTGGCACTGTACTGAAACAAACTTGCGCTGCGCAGGAATCTCAGGAATCTGCGTGCCTAATCCCAGTATTGTAACTCTCATAGTTCCCGAGATCTCAGCGTTCATACGGACAGACGGACAGACGGACATGGCTAGATCGACTCGGCTAGTGATCCTGATCAAGAATATATATACTTTATGGGGTCGGAAACGCTTCCTTCTGCCTGTTACATACTTTCCGACGAATCTAGTATACCCTATTACTCTACTAGTAACGGGTATAATTAATGGCCGTGGAAAAAAGTTAAAAAAGAAGACTATCAAAATTATTAGACATTTTTAATAAGTGCCAAATGGGTTAAGAATAGGCTTGTATCATTCAAACGGAATTCAGGTGACCTTTCCATCGATGCCATAAAGTACACAAAGTATGTTCAATCTACGAGTATACTTAACTATTGATTCGTCAAAATACTTATGCCGAGTGGTGTATACTTTTCATGGTGCCAGTGTTGATTACACCTGTCAACGAAAACTCAATGACCCAAAATGTAGTAATACTAAGCCAAGCGGATAAATGCGGTCGGGGACGTCCAAAAAGAAAATATGTCACCGCCGAATTTTTAGGGGATAATGATATTCTGAAGATCAATCAAGAAAAAAATTAAATTGGTATAAATGGGGTCCATGAAATGAATTGTTCTCGTCAATACCTATCGATTGACATACAAAATTGTTGTCACTTTAACGCCACTAACACCCATAATCTTCAAAAAATCATATATATGAACAGTGATGTCTCGGAAAGTATCAAAGATAGAGTATTAGGATTTAAGATTAAGATTGGTTATATTCGTAAGCGCCGTACGTTTGCCAGCCCACTCAGTTTTCATGCTAGAAAAAAATTTCAACTGAAATGTTTGTCTCGTCAATACCTGTCGATTGACCTAAAGAAATTTAGCCACGCCCACTCTAACGCCCACAAACGCCCACAACGCTTATAAATGTTTGCCGCCCACATAACCATATATTTAAAACGCGGGTAGGTGGCGCCATAAAATCTCGCTTAGCTGCTTGCATATCTCCACTTCCCTTTAGTCCCATTAGCTGAGTAACGGGTATCTGAAAGTCGAGGTACTCGACTACAGCGCTCTTCCTTGGTTTTATACCCGTTACTCGTAGAGTAAAAGGGTATACTAGATTCGTCGGAAAGTATGTAACAGGCAGAAGGAAGCGTTTTCGACCCCATAAAGTATATATATTCTTGAAACGTATTGTTCTCGTCAATACCTATCGATTGACCCAAAAAAATGTTTGCCACGCCCACTCTAACGCCCACAAACCGTCCAAGCCTGTGGCACTCTACGGTAGCGTTCTTCCTTGTATCATTTTAAAAACTTAAATCGCTGCCCCGATCAAGATTATAAACATTGAATTCAATGGCACAATGGCTAAACTAACAAGGAAGAACGCTATAGTCGTTACTCAGCAAATGGGACCAAAGGGAAATGGTGGTATGCAAGCAGCAAAGCGAGATTAAAATGCGCCACCTACCGGGGGCAGATAGATCTACAGGTATTGACGAGACTCGAGTAACGGGTATACAAATTTAAATTGTTTAGCATTTTTTAAGAATTTTTAATTAATTCTTTAGATTTGTTGCGTAACTGATACAGAGGAAGCCAACAGGGTAGGAGCGATGAGAGCGATCACTACAAGAAAACACCAAATGGATTACTTTTGGCTGGTTGAATTTCGATGGACTCGACTTTCAGATTCCCGTTACTTAGGTAAAGGGTGTGTAAGAGAGAAGCAGGTATGCATACAACAAAGACCCTAGATGGTGTGATTTACAATCTCGGAAACAGAATGCAGAGACTCACACTTTATTTAAAACAAGGAGGAACGCTATAGTCGAGTACCTCGACTATCAGATACCCGTTACTCAGCTAAATAGAGATATGCAAGTAGCAAAGCGAGATTAAAATGCGCCACCTACCGGCGGTATACAGATTTAAGCGTTATGGGCGTTAGAGTGGGCGTGACACATTTTTTGGACCAATCGATAGGTATTGACGAGACCGATACATTTCAGTTAACATTTTTTATCTAGCATAAAAATTGTGGGCGTCACAGGCTTTCGCGGTTTGTGGGCGTTAGAGTGGGCGTGGCATATTCGCGTAACAAACTTGCGCTGCGTATAAGGCTACGGAATCTAAATCTGAAATCTCAATTCTCTATCTTTGATAGTTTCCGAGATATCCACGTTCATATTTACGATTTTTTGAAGTTTGTGGGCGGTTTATGGGCGTTAGGGTGGGCGTGGCAAACATTTTTTTGGGTCAGTCGATAGGTATTGATGAGAACAATACATTTCAGTTAAAATTTTTAGCATCAAAACTGTAGGACCCACAGTTTTGGGCGGTTTGTGGGCGTTAGAGTGGGCGTGGCACTCTACTGAAACAAACTTGCGCTGCGTAAGAAGCTCAGGAATCTGCACGCCAAATCTCAATAGCCTAGCTCTTATAGTTTCCGAGATCTCAGCGTTCATCCGGGCAGACGGACATGGCTAGATCGACTCGGCTAGAGATCCTGATCAAGAACATATATACTTTATGGGGTCGGTAACGCTTCCTTCTGCCTGTTACATACTTTCCGACGAATCTAGTATACCCTTTTACTCTACGAGTAACGGGTATAATTATTTAAGTATACATCGACTGGGTAACAATTATGTGTGCTGTAAGCTAGTTCCGCAGAAAGAGTGGAAGCTATAGATAAAAATACAATTTTTAATATCTGATATCTGGCCAGAGTTTTTTATGTCCACAGCTGTATTCTTTGTTTTCAGTGACTTCGTCGAATGGTAAAGGTAACGAAACCAATTGCAACCGTTGCTAGTTCCAGAACATTGTAATCGATTATATGAATTCAACGGCAGCGAGAAATTTAGGCTTTTAAAGATCAACGGGTATCGCTTTTTCCCATCCATTATGATATATACATACCTTGTCATCTATACGACGAATTTTTTAGTGAGGTCAAGTATATATATGGCTCTTTAGGCTGTTTTTTAACAGACCCAACTCTATTGAAAACTTGTGTACAAGTTTTTATATCCTTGGAGCAAAAATTGTAAGACTTCGTGTGACGGGCTGGTACGTTTAACTGCTTGAATATGCTGACGCAGTCTTTCAGTAAGACGGTGTTGGTTTATTGTACGAAGAATTAATTTGCGAGATGATGATGAATGGTAGTGCCTAAAAGATTCTGAGTAGGCGATTCTTGCAGGTCCGCCTTATAAGTCGAACTCAAACCCAACATTACTGTGGGTAAAAGATCAGGCCAAAGTATTTGAGAGTTACAGATCAGATCCGCCTTGAGGGTGCGATGCCATCGCTCTACCGTTCCATTTGATTGTGGGTGATAGGCAGTTGTTCGAATCCTTTCAGCCTCAATCAATTTGGCAAGATCGTCAAAGAGTGAGGAATTTTGGTGCCCTGATCCGTCGTTATGGTAAATGGGCAGCCGACTTACAAAGCCAAGGGATGTATAAAGCTTTTGTAACAGTTATAAAAAAATGATGTTTTAAATTTTTGATTATGCCAAGCAATTACCTTTGTGCTCATGTTATCGCGAGCGCAAATCACTCTATTTTTTAAAAAATCTTATATATACAAATTTATTCTCAACGAGCATTTAAAACCTAATCAAAAGGTAAAAACTTAGTAATCGTTGCTAGTAAAACAAAATACAATTTTAACTATACTTAAATATGTCAAAATATAAAAACATAAGCAGATTGTAACTCTTAAATTGTCCAAATAATAATGATTAAAATAACTAATAATGTGTAACGTTCAATGACCCTTAAAATCATATAAATAAATATATTTAAATGCTTTCGATATAATAACGATACAATAACGATAACGATTTCGATATCTAATAATATATCGAAATAAAAATTTTTAAACAAGTGCTTTTTTGCGTACTATGTTTAAACAATGGTAAGTATATTGAAAAATTGGTAGGGATTTAGTTTTAGGTTTTTAAACAAGTGCTTTTTTGCGTACTATGTTAAAATAATGGTAGGTATATTGAAAAATTGTTAGGGATTTAGTTGTAGGTTTAAGAAAAGTAGTTTAAAACAAATTTAAGTGTATAAAAATCAAAAAAGAAACTCAGGGACGCAACAATGCTATCGCATGCGTGCGTATTGGCGTGCTGCGTTGAAGTGTACGGTGGACGGATTGTGCCGATCATGTTTTCTGCCATCTGGCATCGCTAAAAACTCCTCAGAAGAGATTGGTATCAAAAAACCTTTTTTTTCACACTCCTTGAAGAACCACGCTAAAAAGCCCACTAAGAAAAGAGATCTCAATTCTGAACAATCACTCAGTTGTAACAAAGTACCAAAATATATATATTATAATCTAAGCATCCAAGTTCTGTGTTTAACTTAAGTGCAAGATTTACCTTGGTTTGAAGACAAACCATAATTGGTTAACCCAGACGATGCGAACATCTGCAATCAAAGCGAACGCACCTCGACTTATTCAGAACTTCAACATAACCTCAAACAAGGCCGGATAACGAAGACTTCGTCGACGCGCAGGAACCACTGCAAATTCCTGATGCGAGTGCTCTGAACTCGGTATTTGCCAAGATGCCCTTCCCTCAACTACATTCCATCACCAACATCGAAATGTTTTTCACCAAATTGAAAAGCTGGTTTTTGCTGCAAGGTCTCGGTGCACGCAAAGAGCAGGAGAAATACGCAGCAGTAATTGCGTATGCTGATCCCAAATACCTGAATCAAGTGCACGATCTTGTCAATAACCCACCACAAACAAACCCGTACTCAACCCTCAAGCAAGCAATTTTGTCCAAATTTGCCGAATCAGAGATGATGCGCCTCGACAGACTTGCGACAGGAATTCAACTACGGTCGTCCAAGTCATCCACTCAGCCAACTACAGCAAACTAACGCCACCAATGACGAATCGGTTGTACGCCGCTACTGGATCAAGCGCTTACCACCTCCAGCGCGTGCTGTAATCGTAGGTCTGCTCGAAAGCTCTCCCAACACCACCCTCGCCCAGCTTGTAACTGCTGCCGACCGTGCTCTTTCCATGCCAACAACAATTCAAAAAACTAAGCTCCACCGTTGGAAATCAACAGGGCAGCTCCATTGCTCAAAGTAAATATCTGCAGAATTTCATCCTCCAACCGTCTCTTCGTTTCGGACTCCAAATCGGGTAAAAGTTTTCTCATCGACACTGGAGCTGACGTATCTGTTATACCACCAAAAACAATTAATCGAGACATCAAAGCTAATAATAATCATACACTATTCGCAGCCAATGGAACAGCAATCCATACTTATGGTACCACCCGCCTTACGCTGGATCTCGGCTTGCGCCGCCCTTTCACGTGGATTTTTACCATAGCCGATACGAAAATCCCAATCATTGGCTCAGACTTCTTGCAGCACTTTAATCTCCTGGTAGATCTTAAAAACTCGAAGTTAGTTTATGTCGAAACACGCTTATCATGCTGCGGTATATTTAGCCAACAATCAATTACGGAGATCAGGACATATAACATTCACTGCAAATTCTCCAAGCTACTGGAAGAATTTAAGGACATCACACAGCTTAACTCATCTCCTTCTCAAGCAACAACCGCCAACGTCACACACTGCATTGAAACCAAAGGCTCTCCACCATTCGCTAGGCCCAGAAGACTTACTCCAGAAAAATTCCAAGCAGCAAAAAGTGAGTTCCAGTATCTGATCAACCTCGGCGTTTGCCGTGCGTCATAAAATCCTTACGCCTCCCAGTTACACATGGTCCGTAAGGCTACTGGTGAATGGCGTCCATGCGGCGATTACCGAGCTCTCAATGCCCAAACCACCCCAGACTGCACTCACATATTTTTCGGGAAGCACGTATTTTCAAAGATCGATCTAAACCGACCATACCATCAAATTCCCATCGAGGCTCGAGACATAACCAAAACGGCCAGAACTACACCTTTTGGATTATTCGAATTCACCCACATGACTTTCGGACTGTGCAACGCGGCGTAAACATTCCAACGATACATGCACTCCGCATTTTCAGAGATGGATTTTGTCTTCGTTTACGTCGATGACATCGCGGTTGCATCAGTTAACATGGGGCAGCACCAACTTCACCTCCGCAAAGTATTTGAACGATTGCGCCAATTCAACCTCACCATTAATCCAGCTAAATGTAGTTTCGGAAAGAAGTCGATCGATTTCTTAGGCCATCATATAGATTCAAACGGCATCAAACCACTGCCAGAGAAGGTAAAGGCCATTTCGGATTTCCCTCTGCCCAAAGTCGCGAAGAAGCTACGCAGGTTCTTGGTAATGAATAACTTATACAGGCGATTCTTGCCAAATGCAATTCAACATCAGGCACCGCTAAACCAACTTGTCTCTGGAAACAAGAAGAATGGCTCAAATCCAATCACTTAGACTGCCGCCACCATCAACGATTTCAATGAATGTAAGCGAACTCTTGCAGAGGCAATGTTACTTGTACACCCAGCACCCTCTGCGCCACTTTCTCTCTGCACAGATGCAAGCGATTTCGCAGTTGGATTAGTACTACATCAAGTCGTGGACGGCCAGTTTCAACCAATGGGATTTTTTTTTTTTTATTTATTTTATTTATTTATTTATATCCTAGCGCTACAAGTGCACACTTATAATTATCGCGCTAGTCACATTGAGTTGATATTTTATATTATTATTATTTTTAAGTTATTAAAACAATTTCTCTCGCTCTTAATTAATATTAATGACTAACATCAAATTTTCGTAGTTTCTTAGTTACAATTATTATTGTTTTTAAAATATATATATTTTTATTTTTTTATTTTTGTTTTTTTTTTTTTTTATTTCATTTTATTTAATTTGTATACTTATGTGTACTGGTATTTTAAAAGATCTTTAACTTTATTGTAAAATTGATTTGCGCTCCTAATTGTTTTGTATTGGTGCGGTAGATTGTTCCATAGCCAATGGGATTTTTCAGTGTAAAATTAACTGAAACGCAACGCAAGTATAGCACATATGATCGAGAGCTGCTGGCTATATACCTCAGCATCAGACACTTTCGCGACATGCTAGAAGGAAGAACGTTTGACATTCGCACAGACCATAAACCTTTGGTATACGTTTTTCCCAAAAACCTGAAAAAGCCACCCCACGGCAACTTCGACAATTGGATTTCATTAGCCAGTTCACTACCTCTATCGTGCATGTGGACGTTTGACATTCGCACAGACCATAAACCTTTGGTATACGTTTTTCCCAAAAACCTGAAAAAGCCACCCCACGGCAACTTCGACAATTGGATTTCATTAGCCAGTTCACTACCTCTATCGTGCATGTGGCCGGAATTGAAAACACTACCGCTAACGCGCTTTCCCGCATCTCAACCATCGAACGCGAAATTATTGACTACAACCAACTCAGCATCGCACAAGCAAGTTGCGAAGAACTTAAAGGGCTACTAAACGGCAACACCACTTCATTGCAATTAAAGTAAATCAGCATTCCCAACTCTACCAACTCAATAATTTGCGATTTAGCGTGCGACCTTTTGTTCCAGAGCCTCTAAGGAAGAACGTCATCAGAAAACTACACAACATTTCTCACAGTGGAGTTGGATCAACGAAAAAACTTTTCAAGCAACGCTTCGTATGGCTCTCAATGCACAAGGAGATTTCTCAATTTGTTAAACACTGTACCATGTGCCAAAAATCGAAGATTTCCAGACACGTCCGCTCGCCTCTGCAGCAGTTTACGCTTCCTACACAAAGATTCGACCACATTAATTTAGATCTCATCGGACCATTACGACAATCAGGTGAATATAGATATTGTTTAACAATCATTGACCGTTATACACGTTGGCCAGAAGCCATCGCAATCGAGGACAAGCACGCCAACACGGTAGCCTCTGCACTCATCGGCTCGTGGATCTCAAGATTTTGAGTTCCAGCCCGCATCACAACGTATCAGGGCAGACAGTGTGAGTCCCAATTGTTCCATGAATTGTCACGACTGCTAGGAATAGACCACCTTCTTACAACAGCATATCACCCGCAAGCAAACGGGATCATCGAACGCTGGCACTGATCCTGCTCGGGTTGCGTTCAGCATTCAAGCCAGACATCCAAACAACATCAGCGCAACTTGTGTACGGAACAACCCTTCGCCTTCCTGGATAATTTTTTCATCAAAAGTCCCATTTCCAACCGCAAACTGACTTCGTAAAGGAACTGGAGGAAATCATGCGAGAAATATGGCCCATCCAGACGGCACATCACGACTTCTCTAAGCCATTTGTTTTTAAAGAGCTGAAACAGGCAACTCACGTCTTCCTACGCAACGACACCGTCCGTGGCTCCCTTCAACCGCCTTACGTTGGACCTTTTGAAGTGAAAGAAAAGCAATGCAAATACTTCACCATAAACACCGGCACTCGATGCATTAAGGTGTCTATAGACCGACTCAAGCCCGCCTTCATCGAAACTCCACAGCCAATTATTCCACCCCCAAATCCATCCAGTGACTTCAGCAACAGGATCGAAGACACCGTAACGACCCCTGCTGTTAACCAATCTTCAAGACCTCGTCGTACAATTAGGCTACCTGTTCGTTTTACATCATGAAGTCTAGGGCGAGTACTGTGGCGATTATGTTTTCTGCCATCTGGCATCGCTAAAAACTCCTCAGAAGAGATTGGTATCAAAAAACCTCTCTGGGCACACTCCTTGAAGAACCACGCTAAAAAGCCCACTAAGAAAAGAGATCTCAATTCTGAACAATCACTCTGTTGGGGCGGGGTGGCTTGATCGCTGAAAATAGTTGAAGCCCCAATACACTTTGAAACATGAACTGCTTAAGCCTAACTTAACTTAAGCGCTCCAGAGCAGAGCGGAGACTTAGGGGAGAGAAGGAGAGGCAGAGCGGACGGCAGTGCGAGCGCGCGAGATGTGGACATCTGGATAAAACTGCCGCTCGACACTGCCTCCTGAAATTAAACGCCCTTTTGACGTAAACACACTCAGTTATAACAAAGTACCAAAATATATATATTATAATCTAAGCATCCAAGTTCTGTGTTTTAACTTAAGTGCAGGATATACCTTGGTTTAAAGACAAACCATAAGATCATAAACAAGAAAGAAAGTTAGCTTCGGCAAGCCGAAGATTATATACCCTTGCAGCTATAATTATTAAATTTAAAAACACAAAAAATGATATTCCCAATAGTATAAGATAATATGTCAAAAAACACCGAAGCTATAATTTGTTTCATATTATTTTCCTACCAATTTTCCGATCGTTCCTATGGCAGCTATATGATATAGTCGTCCGATTTTGATAAAATTAAATTCAAAATTCAGAACTAATTAAAAAATGTTATTTCCAAGCGTAGGAGGTTATATGTTAAGGAACACCGAAGCTATAATTTGTTTCATATTATTTTTCCACCAATTTTCCGATCGTTCCTATGGCAGCTATATGATATAGTCGTCCGATTTTGATAAAATTAAATTCGAAATTCAGAACTAATTAAAAAATGTTATTTCCAAGCGTTGGAGGTTATATGTTGAAAAACACCGAGGCTATAATTTGTTTCATATTATTTTTCCACCAATTTTCCGATCGTTCCTATGGCAGCTATATGATATAGTCGTCCGATTTCGATAAAATTTAATTCAAAATTCAAAACTAATAAAAAAAGTTATTTCCAAGCTTAGGAAATTATATGCTAAAAAACACCAAGGATATAATTTTTATACCCGTTACTCGTAGAGTAAAAGGGTATACTAGATTCGTCGGAAAGTATGTAACAGGCAGAAGGAAGCGTTTCCGACCCCATAAAGTATATATATTCTTGATTAGGATCACTAGCCGAGTCGATCTAGCTATGTCCGTCTGTCCGCCTGTCCGTATGAACGCTGAGATCTCGGGAACTATGAGAGTTACAATACTGGGATTAGGCACGCAGATTCCTGAGATTCCTGCGCATCGCAAGTTTGTTTCAGTACAGTGCCACGCCCACTCTAACGCCCACAAACCGCCCAAAACTGTGGCTCCTACAGTTTTGATGCTAGATAGAAAATTTTAACTGAAATGTATTGTTCTCATCAATACCTATCGATTGACCCAAAAAAAAGTTTGCCACGCCCACTTTAACGCCCACAAACCGCGAAAAACTGTGACGCCCACAATTTTCATGCTAGATAAAAAAATTTAACTGAAATGTATTGGTCTCGTCAATACCTATCGATTGGTCCAAAAAAAATTTGCCACGCCCACTCTAACGCCCATAACGCTTAAATCTGTATACCGCCGGTAGGTGGCGCATTTTAATCTCGCTTTGCTACTTGCATATCTCTATTTAGCTGAGTAACGGGTATCTGATAGTCGAGGTACTCGACTATAGCGTTCTTCCTTGTTTTCTTGCAATTATTGTTAGTTTTGTCTGAAGAAACCTTTTGCGTTATATAATGTTTCTTTCCCAGCCTAGAAAAAAAACGTACAGTGTAGACAATCACAAGATTTCGTCATTTTGAATTAGTAATAAATGGGTTAAGAAAAAGTTTAATTATTCAAACGAAATATAAGTGACGAAATATTAATGATGTTAAAATGTATATGTAGTAAGTTCAAATTATGAGGGTATTTATCTCTTGTTTTAAATTTGTTTGTCCGATTATTCCTATGGGAGCTATAAGATAAAGTTGTCCGATGCGGCTGGTTCCGACTTATATAAAAAAAAAAAATTAAGAACTAATTAAAAATTTTATTTCCAATTTTACGATCGTTCCTTTGGCAGCTATATGATATAGTCTTCCGATTTTGATAAAATTAAATTCAAAATTCAGAATGAATTAAAAATGTTATTTACAAGCGTGGGAGGTTATATGTTAAAAAAAAACACCGAAGTTATAATTTGTTTCATATTATTTTCCCACCGATTTTACGATCGTTCCTATGGCAGCTATATGATATAGTCGTCCGATTTTGATAAAATTTAATTCGAAATTCAGAACTAATTAAAAAATGTTATTTCCAAGCGTAGGAGGTTATATGTTAAGGAACACCGAAGCTATAATTTGTTTCATATTATTTCCCCACCAATTTTACGATCGTTCCTATGGCAGCTATATGATATAGTCGTCCGATTTTGATAAAATTTAATTCGAAATTCAGAACTAATTAAAAAATGTTATTTCCAAGCGTAGGAGGTTATATGTTAAGGAACACCGAAGCTATAATTTGTTTCATATTATTTTCCCACCAATTTTACGATCGTTCCTATGGCAGCTATATGATATAGTCGTCCGATTTTAATAAAATTAAATTTGAAATTCAGAACTAATTAAAAAATGTTATTTCCAAGCGTAGGAGGTTATATGTTAAGGAATACCAAAGCTATAATTTGTTTCATATTAATTTTCCACCAATTTTACGATCGTTCCTATGGCAGCTATATGATATAGTCTTCCGATTTTGATAAAATTTAATTCGAAATTCAAAACTAATTAAAAAAAATGTTATTTCCAAGGAAAGGAGGTAATATGTTAAAAACACCAAAGATATAATTTTTTAACAATTTTTTTTCCGATTATTCCTATGGGAGCTATAAGATTTAGTTGTCCGATCCGGCTGGTTCCGACTTATATACTACCTGCAAAAGATATAAGACTTTTGGGAAAGTTTCAGCCCGATAGCTTTAAAACTGAGAGACTAGTTTGCGTAGAAATGGACGTACAGACGGACAGACGGACATGGCTAGATCGACTCGTCTAGTCATGCTGATCAAGAATATATATACTTTATGGGGTCGGAAACGTCTCCTTCACTGCGTTGCAAACTTCTGACTGAAATCATTATACCCTCTGCAAGGGTATAAAAATTCAGAACTAATTAAAAATTTTATTTCAAAATTCAGAATGAATTAAAAAATGTTATTTACAAGCGTAGGAGGTTATATGTTAAAAAAAAAACACCGAAGTTATAATTTGTTTCATATTATTTTCCCACCGATTTTACGATCGTTCCTATGGCAGCTATATGATATAGTCGTCCGATTTTGATAAAATTTAATTCGAAATTCAGAACTAATTAAGAAATGTTATTTCCAAGCGTAGGAGGTTATATGTTAAGGAATACCAAAGCTATAATTTGTTTCATATTATTTTCCCACCAATTTTACGATCGTTCCTATGGCAGCTATATGATATAGTCGTCTGATTTTGATAAAATTAAATTTGAAATTCAGAACTAATTAAAAAATGTTATTTCCAAGCGTTGGAGGTTATATGTTAAGGAACACCGAAGCTATAATTTGTTTCAAATTATTTTCCCACCAATTTTACGATCGTTCCTGAGGCAGCTATATGATATAGTCTACCGATTTTGATAAAATTTAATTCGAAATTCAAAACTAATTAAAAAATGTTATTTCCAAGGAAAGGACCTAATATGTTAAAAACACCAAAGATATAATTTTTTAACACTTTTTTTTCCGATTATTCCTATGGGAGCTATAAGATATAGTTGTCCGATCCGGCTGGTTCTGACTTATATACTACCTGCAACAGATATAAGACCTTTGGGAAAGTTTCAGCCCGATAACTTTAAAACTGAGAGACTAGTTTGCGTAGAAACGGACGGACAGGCGGACAGACGGACATGGCTAGATCGACTCGTCTAGTGATGCTGATCAAGAATAAATATACTTTATGGGGTTGGAAACGTCTCCTTCACTGCGTTGCAAACTTCTGACTAAAATCATTATACCCTCTGCAAGGGTATTATTTCATATTATTTTCCCACCAATTTTACGATCGTTCCTATGGCAGCTATATGATATAGTCGTCCGATTTTAATAAAATTAAATTTGAAATTCAGAACTAATTAAAAAATGTTATTTCCAAGCGTAGGAGGTTATATGTTAAGGAATACCAAAGCTATAATTTGTTTCATATTAATTTTCCACCAATTTTACGATCGTTCCTATGGCAGCTATATGATATAGTCTTCCGATTTTGATAAAATTTAATTCGAAATTCAAAACTAATAAAAAAAAAAGTTATTTCCAAGGAAAGGAGGTAATATGTTAAAAACACCAAAGATATAATTTTTTAACAATTTTTTTTCCGATTATTCCTATGGGAGCTATAAGATTTAGTTGTCCGATCCGGCTGGTTCCGACTTATATACTACCTGCAAAAGATATAAGACTTTAGGGATAGTTTCAGCCCTATAGCTTTCAAACTGAGAGACTAGGTTGCGTAGAAATGGACGTACAGACGGACAGACGGACATGGCTAGATCGACTCGTCTAGTCATGCTGATCAAGAATATATATACTTTATGGGGTCGGAAACGTCTCCTTCCCTGCGTTGCAAACTTCTGACTGAAATCAATATACCCTCTGCAAGGGTATAAAAAAGAAGGATATTCCCAATAATATAAGATAATATGTCAGAAAACACCGAAGCTATAATTTGTTAAATATTATATTCCAATCAATTTTCCGATCGTTGCTATGGCAGCTATATGATATAGTCGTCCGATTTTAATACAATTTAATTCGAAATTCAGAACTAATTAAAAAATGTTATTTTTAAGCGTAGAAGGTTATATGTTAAAAAACACTGAAGCTATAATTCGTTTCATATTATTATCCCACCAATTTACCGATCGCTCCTATGGCAGCTATATTATATAGTCGTCCGTTGCTGATAAAATTTAATTCGAAATTCAGAACTAATTAAAAATGTTATTTCCAAGCGTAGAAGGTTATATGTTAAATAACACCGAAGCTATAATTTGTTTCATATTATTTTTCTACCAATTTTCCGATCGTTCCTATGGCAGCTATATGATATAGTCGTCCGATTTTAATAAAATTTAATTCGAAATTCAAAACTAATTAAAAAATGTTATTTCCAAGCTTAGGAGGTTATATGTTAAAAAGCACCAAAGATATAATTTTTAAAATTTTTCTTCCGATTATTCCTATGGGTGCTATAAGATATAGTTGCCCGATCCGGCTAGTTCCGACGTATATGCTGTAACGCCCTAAATTAAGGGCGCACAAATCCCATTCATTCATATTTAGTTTATTGTTATCATAGTCATAGTTTCTCTATTGGCTTTAAGATCGGACATGAAATTTAACGTTATGAATTAAATAGGAACTAAGGAAAAAACTAATTAAAGTAGTATTAATTCTGAGCCAAGACACGCACCCTAGACAAAGCCCCCTAACGCGTTATCGCACTCGTGAGGCCCGCAATCGATAGCACCACCGATAGCGGGGAACTGGTTCAGCGAGCGCGACGCTTGACTGAAGTGCGACCTCTGATTGCTAAGCTCGGCCTCTTCCGTTTTGACTTTTCGCCGAGAGCGGACGCGTGTCCGGGCATCGCTCCGGCACGCCGCAACCGACACGCACGTGACAAGATACGCGCTGATCCGCCGGGGACTCAAGTCAGCCTTGCGTCTCCAAACCCGCGCCCGACGCCACACCTTTTCCGTTTAGTGTTTTAGGCTCTTGTCGATCTGCGCAACACCGACCAGCGCACCAAAAAATACACGTAAGCAAGCATACTCATTGGGCAGCAGCCAGGGCCTCTTTATTCTTATCAATTGCAAATACAAACCTGAAACTTTAAAAAAAAAACCCGTGTGTTACCCCTACACTTCCCTCCTCCTTCTCCTACCCTTTCTCGACCTAGATCAACGGCGCGTGTTTTGGTTTCGCATCTACGCGGCGCATCTCGGCCGAGAGTTCCCACTATAGAATCCCCGTAGTCTCCGAGAGTATCCGGAGTATAGAATCCCCGTAGTCTCCGAGAATATCCGGAGTGTAGAATCCTCGTAGACTCCGAGAATATCCGGAGTGTAGAATCCCCGTAGACTCCGAGAATATCCGGAGTATAGAATCCCTGTGGTCTCCGAGAATATCCGGAGTGTAGAATCCCCGTTGTCTTTGAGAATACCCGGAGTGTAGAATCCCCGTAGTTTCCGAGAATATACGGAGTGTAGAACCCTCGTAGACTCCGGGAACATCCGGAGTGTAGAAACCCCGTAGACTCCGAGAACATCCGGATTGTAGAATCCGAGTAGACTCCGAGAATATCCGGAGTGTAGGACCCCCCGTAGACTCCCAGTTCACCCGGAGTAGGTAAGCCCAGCCGTTCACGCCCGGCGGAATCCCCGTAGCCAACTCCAGTCGGAGTCACCCAAGTTCCCCACCAAGCAGCGCGATCGCCCTCCCAGTACCTCGCTCTGCCACCAAAGAGCGTTCTCAGCGGGACTCCCCAAGTTCCCTACCAGGCAGTGCGATCGCCCTGTCAGTACCTCGTGCTGCCACGTCTGTGGGAAATAACCTCAACGAACTAGTGAACCGTACAGTCCACGCGATCGAGTGTCTGTGAAAATACAAACATATAGCCCAAGAAGTTCCGTAAAGACTCCAACCAACGAAGACCTTATTCCAAGACGACAACACATCAAAGACACGCTGCAAACATGGACCCCGACCAGAAAACTTCCGGTGAGTCCGTTCCACGCTTGTTTAAAAATCCTGGGGTCCCCTCGCGGTGGATTTATTCCCGCTTGAAGGCCGAATTACTAGCCTTCGCTGACGAATTCGGGCTCTCCGCCGAAGGAGTCGTCGACGACTTGCGGAGAAACTTTGTTACCCTAGTTAGGGACTCTGAACAAACCCAAGAGGTGTGGGCTCGACTCGCCGACCTAGGAAGGCAATTTACCTCACGTGAGTAGTAAAGAAAGACGGGTTCTGGGACAAATAGCATATTAATGTAATGTATTATTATTTTGTAGCATAATAATACATTTATTCATTTATTTTGGTATTGCGAACATGTTTTATTATGTTATTTAATAATTTTCATTCTTTTTTCTAGATTATAGTATTTATTCATAATGTTGAGAGCTTCCTTTTTGTAATCCGAAATTCGATGGCATACACAAGTATCAACTCCCTCAGTGGCTGCACATTGCTCCACACGCAGGTGTCCATATGATTTCCATGAATAAATGTTTTCATATTACCTCGTTCACATTCAAAGAGTTTTGATTGTATGAACTGGAGCCGTACATAGTGTGCATTGAACAGAATTCCGTCAAATACATTCAAAAAGTTATTTATTTTAACTAAATGCATGTTGTCTATCTAAGTCAACAATCTCGTCTTACCCTTTTCAATATGCTTACACAATTTATAAGGAAATTTTATACAGGTTTTCATCTTCTTCTTTTACCCAAAAACATGCTTTCTCGAAATTCAACAAATGAAAAATCTTTGATTTTTCCTCTTCTTTTACCCAAAAATGTGCATTCTCGAAATTCAACAAATGAAAATCTTTGTTTTTTCCCAAACTCGAAATGATTTTTTCCAAACTGTCCCCTATTGACTGAGTATGTCTAAAAAATGACCTTTCCTTTCCCACCTGCAGCAAAGTATATGCGACCTCTTCTAACCAACACTCTCCTTTATTCTATGATTTTTATCATATCAATTTATCGATTTGATGGTGTCCTATTGGTTACACTTGTATCAAATATTTTTCAAAATCAATACTTCTCATCTCTTCTAACCAATGAATAGTTGATGTAACCTACTAGAATTGCCTATATTGTTTTCGAATTTAAAAAATCTTAAGTATGCATCTCTCATCTTCAATATTATCGCTCACGCCCACTTCAAACACTATAAATGATCGAGGACAATAGTTAGTCTTCCAAAAATAGTCTTGAAGTGGGATACTTTCCTACGTTAAACACAACTTAAGTAAAAGTGAAAAAGTGATCGTGAAAAAAGAATTTAAACAAAACGAATAAAATAAAATGAATAACCAAAATCAGTTTTGCCAATCCTGCAAGTGTTTCTTGCTAAAGAATAAGTGGGCAAATCATGTCCGTTCGGAGTTGCATAAGCGAAATGCAACTCAACCCCTTGACGGAAGAGTCAAAAAAATTTCTGAGGGATTCAAGGGAAGAATACTACATTACATGTATGTAAACGATGGATCGGACTTGATCTTACCTGATAGTTTCTTGAGTGAAGCTGGATTGTCCCTGCTACCTCATCTCAGCATTCTGTTAGAAAGTTATATTTCAGCAAAAGTCAACTTTGAACTGTTTGCTATACTCTGCAAACTACTTTTAAAGATGAATCTGAAGAAATTGATATGCAAAGTTTTCATGAACATACCATGGAAATAATTTCAAAAGCACAAGAATTTCAAGAGAGAGATAGTGGATGGTCTCTTATAAAATTGATTCGCTTGGAAATGAATGTGAATCATTATACACCGATGGCTGGTTCATTTTTCATACCACTACCTCGTTTCCTTTTAAAGAAAAAAACAATAGTTAACGTTTGTAACGAAAATAATCACTATATTTAAATGGGCTTTGATTTCTGCCTTGAAAATTGGTAACAGGCCGCAAAGATGTTCGGCATATACTATTGATATATCGCTGGAGATAATTCGTATAAGTGATGAAATAATATTAGATTTCACAGGGTTGACTTTCCCCCTTGAAATAAAATGTATAAACAATTTTTTAAAGAAGAATACTCATATGAGTTTAAAGGTATTCGGATATAATGAAGAGACGAGGGAAATAATTGGACCACTTTTTCAATCGGAAGTTGAAAAGACTCTTCATATCAATATGATGTTTTTGGAACATTAAAAATATTTCAAGGTAAATTCTTTTATTCATTTTTATCTCTTTTAAGCAATTAAATAATTTGTATATATTTCTCTTTCAAAGACTAATGACTGCTCAGAGAGGAAATCAGAAGAGGGCGCAATATTTCTGCAATGTGTGTTTAAATTTTTCCAAAACTGAGGAAGCTGCATTGAAACACAAAACGCTCTGCAGTAGGAAGGTCTCAAAGATGCCACACCCCCAGAATAATACATTGGAATTTACTCAGGTTCAACATCAGCTTCAAGTTCCATTCGTTGTCTACGCGGATTTTGAATGCATTCTGGAACCGAAAAATCTTGAAGTGAGCCCCAAATTATTTAATATTAATGAACATATTCCAATATCATATGCGTATTATATAAAGTGTGCTTTTGATTATAGACTAGATAATTTTGTTTTAGAAACAGGAAAAAATTCGAAAGTTCGTTTTGTAGATTCATTGATAAAAAATTTAAATAAATTGAGTGATGACTACTTAAATAAAATAGTTCCTATGAGAATGACTTTGGATGACCAGCAAATATTTGATAATTCATTGAATTGTTGTATTTGTCAGACAGATTTAAGGACTGATAGGGTTAGAGATCATTGTCATTTCACAGGTCGCTTTAGAGGTGCAGCCCACTCCAAATGTAACTTGGATTATAAAGTTAACAAATTCATACCAGTATTTTTTCATAATTTTTCGAAATACGACTGTCATTTGATTATTCAAGAGTTGGGAAAGATTCCCGGTGAAATTTCCGTAATACCAATAAATTAGGAAAACTATATTTCTGTCTCAAAGAAAATAAAAAGTTTAAGTGGAAATAGTTTTGAAATTCGTTTTCTCGATACATATAGATTTATGCCATCAAGTTTAGATACCCTAGCTTCTAATTTAGTTGATGATCAATTGAACACTGTAAAATCGTTTTTCAGAAATGATATTGAATTTCGACTAATGCGTAAGAAGGGTATATTTCCCTATGAAAATTTAGATTCCGCTAGTAGACTCGTGGAAACTTCCCTACCACCAATGGAAGCATTCTATAGTAATTAAACGGAAAGGGAATGCTCTCAGGAAGATTATGATCTAGCTCTTAAAGTTTGGTCGCATTTCTCTAGTTCAACTCTTAAAGATTACTTAGAATTATATTTAAAAACTGATGTATTTCTTTTAACCGACATTTTTGAAAACTTCCGAAAAATTTGTATGCAAAATTATTCACTTGACCCAGCTCAGTATTTTACGACACCAGGTCTATCTTGGGAGGCAATGTTGAAAACTACCAATATTTAACTTGAATTGCTGACAGATATAGATATGTATAGATTTATTCAAAGTAGCATTCGAGGTGGTTTAGTTCAATGTTGTCATAGATATACAAAAGCAAATAACAAATATTTGTCAGATTATGATTCCTCGAAGGAGTCTTCATTTTTAATGTATGTGGATGCGAATAACTTGTATGGTTGGGCAATGTCACAACCTTTACCATATAAAGATTTTAAGTGGATGTCTACCACAGATATAGACAATTTTGATATTAATAATATTCCAATCGATAGCAAATACGGTTATTTTTTGGAAGTGGACTTAATATATCCATACCGTTTACATGATCTTCATAATGATTTTCCATTTTGTCCGCCAAACTGTCTGGCCTCAAAAGAGGATAAGGTAAAAAAATTAATTGCTGACCTGGGAAATAAGAAAAATTATGTAACACATTATCGGAATTTGCAACAATGTATACAGAATGGTTAGTATTGAAAAAGATCCATAGAGGTGTTCAGTTTTTACAAAAAGCCTTGGTTAAAGAATTACATTGATCTAAATACTTTACATAGGCAAAATGCAAAAAATAAATTTGAAAAAGATTTTTTTAAATTAATGAATAATTCTGTTTACGGAAAAACAATGGAAGATCCCGAGCGCAGGGTCGATATTAAGCTTGTTAGTACATGGGAAGCTCCGGATAGCTCGAAGACTGGACGAAAAGCACATTGTGCCAAAACTTTAATTTCAAAATCCAATTTTCATAGTGCAACTAAAATAAATGATAATTTCTATGCAATTCAAATGAAAAGATTGTCCGTTCTATTTAAAAAGCCAATGTATTTAGGATTTGCAGTATTAGACTTATCGAAATGGAAAATGTATGATTTTCACTATCAATATATGAAGCCAAAGTTTCAGGAAAAGTTACTCTTAAATTATATGGATACTGATTCATTTATCTATACAATAAAAACTGAAGATTTTTATAAAGATATTCGTAATGATCTTGAAGCAAAATTTGATACATCGGACTATTCAGATGAAAGAATTAATCTATATAACTTCAAAAAAGTTAACAAAAAAAAGTTTAGGGTTTTTTAAAGATGAGCTTTAACTCATGACATAATTTGTAGGTCTGTGCTCAAAGGTTTATTGTTATAGAATAGATCAAGTTGAATCTTCACATAATAAAGCAAAGGGAGTGAGTTCACGAAATCTTACAATTGAAGACTATAAAAACGTTTTATTAACTGGGGCCTCACTATATGGTAATAGAACAATGTTTAGATCAAAAGCACATACAATAACTACGGTTAAAGTAAATAAAAAAATTCTTTGTGGCAAAGATAACAAAAGAAAACGTAATGTTAATGGATTACAATTTTAAGAGTTAAGAAATGAAGACCATGGTACGACATCAATAAAACATCAGAGATTAATTGAAAAAGACATTTTAGAAAATGTTGAATGGCTAGAATCAAATTCATTTTGCTTGGGTGAGATGATACAAAATAATTATGTGAGCGATGGAGAATCATTAGATAGCCTTAAATTTCAAAAGGAACATATTGAAAAAGAACTATTTTATAAATCAGTTGAATTGGAGATGTTTTATTATGATCGAGACTTTGGAAAATATAAATGAAAATGATTTTGAGTTTGTAAAAAGTATTTTTTTTATATTTAATTTTAGTTTAAAACATTGTACAAAAATATTAATATTAAACTTAATATAAAATAAGATAAATATGTAAATAAAAATTAATTTACAAATAAAAATTAATTAAATAAATCATTTATTATACTACAAAATGCCTTCCTTGTTTATCCAGCTAGTCTTTGAAAACCCGAGCCACTTAACCAAAACTTCATTTCCTTTTCGCCTTACAATTTTTTCAACTAGGTATGTGTGGGGAAATCGTGTTTTTTTCAGTTCTTCTTTATAGAAACCGCCCTGAATCGGGCTACCATCTAAATCTTCAAGTAAGTATGTTTTAGGGTATGTATTCTTCACCTTTCTTATTTTAAAGATTTCAGTTGTATAGTTTGGTGTATACCCTTTCTCAAAGACATGTTTATATTTACTGATACGAACGTGGTCCCCCTTACAGAATTTACTTGCAACAAATATTTTCAGGTGATTATACGATGTTTGTAATATTTGTTTTTCATTGGAAGAATTGACTTTACTTGGACTCATTTTTATTGTTCTATGCACTCTATTATTATATTTATTAATTAATTGTTTATACGTATCTATCCACTTATATTTTCCATTGAAACTAAACTCACGCCACATTAATTCTTTAAGAGTTCTATTGAAACGTTCAACTATTGGTACTTTTAGAGTACTAAAGGTTGAATAATGATTTATCCTATAACTTTTCATTAATACCTTAAATTTGGAATTAAAGAATTCAGTGCCATCATCAGTTTGCAGGTTTCTTGGTGTTCCATGACCCGATTTAAATATTCTCTCCATGGCTTGGGAAACATCATTTGCATTTTTTGATTTTAATGCCTCACCCCAAGCATATTTCGAAAATGTGTCTATAACAGTCAACAAGTATCGGTACCCATCTTTAGATTTTGGAAAGGCTCCCATTTCAACCAAATCTGCTTGCCACAGATCGTTGAAAGTGTTTTCGAGATGGTCCGTGCAACTCATTTACGATTTCTCGCTTAATCATATTCTTCTAATAGGCTGAAAAGCGACACCTTCTAACTCAATTGTGGTTTTTTTCGGTAATGATATCGATTTTGTTACATATTTAAATATATAGTCCTCAATGGTTTTAATCTTTTCCAGAATTTTGGCAAAAATTTGGTCTGCGCTGTCTGCCCTCTTATTATTCAATTCAATTTTATTTTCAAAGCTTGAAATTTTTGTGATTCGACGATTAACATTTTGAGTTATAATTTTTCTTAAATCGTCTCCCAACTTTCCGAGGATCTCATCAGTATATTGTTTCGTTGCTAGATCATTGTTGTCTAAAGGCTTAGATCCGTTTCTGATACGTTTATTTTGAGCATTTAGATTACCGTCCTCATCGATGAATAATCCCTCAGTAGAATTAACACGTCTTTTCAAATTTTCTGATCGTTCCTTATCAACAGAAAAATGTCCAAACTTGTCGACAGACATGATGTTTATAAATGTAAAACATATTTGTCCTTCCTATTTATACCCATTCTTCACGCAATTCCTCTAATATTGAAAAATTTCGTTATTGTGGCTAGTGTTACCCGCTCCTTTTGATGCTACTAAAATTTCCAATCGTTCATAGTTTGGATTTGATTTCTTAAGAGTCATGTAACCAAAACCTGTTTTTGAGCGAAGTGGAGTAGACGTTGTAGGACTGAAATCTTTGTCTATTAACCTTTTAATAATATGGCTATATTTGTATGCTCGTGTACCCTTGATTCTGTTATTAGGTTTAAAGCCTACTCTATGTATATTCGTTTAAAAAAAAATTTTTATTCATTTTCAAGTCTTGATCATCATAGTTTTCAGGTTTACTAAGAAAAATTAGAGAGTACAGACCAGGAGTCAGATCACAACTCATTCCACTAGAAAATGTTATTTTATTATCTTTAATTTTGAATTCTTTATCTCCCAAAGTTAATGAATTGCTTGCGCTTTTTTTAGTTCCATAACTTGGCCACTTGGGTCACTTGTTTGTACTGACCATAGTGCACCAACGTCCAAGATAAAATAACCCTTATCCAACACATTTCCTCTGGTCAAGTTACTGATATTAAAATCATAGTTATATCTATGGGTGTGGATGCAGAGCTAGAAGATAATAACTAGCTCTGCATCCACACCCATATCGGCCTCTCCTGTATACATTGGTAAAGGTGTTGTCCCTTCTTCTTCACTCTTTTCCGTCTCCTTTTTCTCTTCTTCTATATCTTCCTCTATATTCGTTTGTGAAAAGAATTGATTATAGGAATCACTATCATCGAAAGACCTTGGTGGAGTTATGTTTCGATTAGACTGCAGATCTTTTTCATTAGTTGTAAAGTAGAAATCATCAAGCTCTCTCTCATCATCATCGTACTTTTTAATTTGCTTCATTTCACGCTTTACTTTTATACTATCTTTTACATTAGAAATCTTTTGTTTTTTATTTTCCTTAACAAGTTCATGTAAGGGTTCAGTAATAGGTTTAAAAGTTTCCTCCAATTGTAATTTCGTATGATTTTTGACTTGTTTGAGATCATCGAATTTTCGCTTCAAAGCAAATCTAGCTTTGGTTAACTGTGACAAAATATTCATTGAAGTATATTTTTCAAGCTTTATAGGTTAAAGATTTAAAATTTCCGAAATTCATGTAGTCCCTCGTCAGTTACTAAACAAATACTGTTTAGGGAACGCCAAAATCTGTAATATTTATATACCATTTCCGAATAAGAGAAAGATTCGATACATTTTCTTCATTATATTTAAAAAAATTTATTTATTGTTATATTCTTAAAATCTTAATCTTTTTAAAGATTACTGACTTATTTCTAAATACAAATTGTCATTACTTTTATAAATATTAAATTTTCCATCAACCATTTCATTGATGATATCACCTTGAAGAGAGGTGTACCTTTCCGGCATGTACAGAATGTGCTCCTCCAACTCGAGAGCAATAGGTTCTCCAACCTTTGTTGTTTTGCGCTCCGCCTTGAGGATCGGGAATCTTACATTTTCAGGCATCCTTGTCTTCGATAGCAAAGTCTTTTTATTAAATTTATTGAACTCTTTAACTACAATGTTCATCTGGTTTTCCTGATTCATGATGCTTGTTGAGGTTTTTGGACTTGGTACAGTTGTTACACGTTGTATTTAGCTGTATTTTGATGTTTACTACCTGTTTAGCAGTTGTTCAGTACTTGTTTCGTAGTTGCTTACTATTTGTTTTAGCTGGTTAATAGCTGTTATTAGATGGTTATTATCTGTTTAGTAGCTGTTAACTAGTTGTTTACTAGTTGTTATAAGCTGGTCACCAGCTGTTTTGAGCTGTTATGAGCAGTTATAGTTTTTTTTTTTTTTGTTAAGAATGATCAAAAATTCTTGTCCTTTAGATGACGTTCGATATGAAGTAAAAACTTAGACTGTGAATTTGAACGCGTGCAGGTCCACTTTTTATACTATACAGAGTTCATACATACACGTACCCATACATTGATTTTCAACCCCCCAAATGTAAATTAACCTTTTAAATATACCGGTTTTGACTCCAAATCTTCTACGAAAGAAAGTAGAAAAGCGAGGCACAGGTGTCCACAGTTGTATGTATCAAAGTCTTGAACTCTATCGTAGTTGTATTGTATTCTGTGTCCCAAGTATTTCACAACTTCTCTAGGTGGCTGAAATTTCCAAAACTATCGAAATAATGTGTATTATTTTTATTTTTATTATATGCAACCCAATGTGTACCACTTGATCGTGAATTATCTAAGTTTACTATACAACACTCCCTACTTTTTGGTGCTTCTGGGAGTAGATCTCTCATAAACACCCCTCTAAAATGTGGGATATATTTCTTAGCAAAATGTATAATGTCGATATTTGATTGTGGTCTATTGGGTAGCAGAGAAATTAGTTTTTTCGCTTCTTAATTCCTTTCCCCTTACTATAGGGCTTAAGAAAGAAACCATAACCCTTTCTATAGGTCTTGAGATATAATCCTTCTCCTACAGCAACACTTTCAATTTTCCTATTGCGTCGTTTTTTCTCCTCCATATCTTCCTTAGCCATTCTCGCATTGTTAATTGTTTTTGCAATTTCTGCACTACCACTTGCTAAACTACCAAGAGCGCTGAGGGCTGTCAAGATCGGCACGATTGGTAGAAAACCTCCAATTTTGGGTACATTAATTACACGAGGTACTTTAACATTTTTCTTTGAACCCATTGATTGATGAATTGATTTTTCTTGGCTTTCATTATATTTGTAACAAAGTATGGTGCTGCTCTTTCACCAAGACTGCTATCTGGTGCCTTGACACGCAACCAGGCTTTGTCATTTCGTTTCTGTAACTTTGTACCCGGTCCACAAAAATTATATCCCGGAATATGGGCTTCAAACGGTAATGTATTAATTAGCTTATCGACAAGACCACCACCGTGTTTACAATTAAAAATACGACTGATGCGATTATAAAAACGTTTCCCCATTTTATTGATGTTTAATCATCAAAGATTTCTTATTGAATGAGGTACATTAGGTTAAAAGATGCGTTTAATAAGTCAAAAGCAAAAAATTGTAGTTAGCAATATTAACGATGAAAACGAGGAAAATCTACCGCCACGACATAGTGCTCTCTTACCGAACACAATAAGGGCTCTAATTGTTGGGCCTTCGAATTGTGGTAAAACTAATATTATGTTAAGTCTAATAGAGAGTCCTAATGGATTAAAATTCGAAAATGTTTATATATTTTCAAAAAGTTTATATCAACCTAAATATGAGTACTTGGAGAAATTAATCAAACCGATTAAAGGAATGGGATATCATACATTCTCCCATAATGAGGGTGTACTAGACCCCAGTAAAGCTAAAAACAATTCCATTATGATATTCGATGACGTAGCTTGTGAAAAACAAGATAACATAAGATCTTATTTTGTATAGGTCGACATAAAAATATCGACTCTTTATTTATGTCAAACGTATAGTCATATACCTAAACATCTGATTCGTGACAATGCCAACTTTATTATAATGTTTAAGCAAGATGATTTAAATATGCGACATATATATCGGGACCATATTAACACTGATATGAATTATGAAACATTTGCGAAAATTGTCAAAAATGATGGGAGGACAAGCACGGATTCCTATTAATTAGCAAGGATAACGATATGGATAACGGAAGATACAGAAAAGGATTTGATCAATTTATTATGATTTAAGCAGTAATTTCAATATAAAACTTGGTTAGATACTTACAATCCCACAGTTTATCAAGAGATTTCAATATGTCTAGATCACTTGCATTATCCTTGAATGAAAATAGTTCCATTATAAATACAAACTTTTTTCCACCTATCGAATTGAATGGTCGATATGAGTGCGCTCTTATCGACTTTAATGTGTATAATTCTATTCCAAATATTGATGAAAAAAATAACCTCTTCCACATCGCTGACAAGGTTGTTACAATTCCAACTGGATCATATGAATTGAATGATATCACCGATTTTATTTACAATAAACTAAAAGACTATAACCTGGAAAATACATTTAAAATTCAAACTAATAATAATACACTTCAAGTTGAAATAACTACCATGCGAGAGTCAGTTTACTTTAATAAGGAAAGATCGGTTGGACAATTGTTTGGTTTCCATCAAAAAGTACTAGAACCACATCCTACAAAAACCTATCGATCAGATCAGACCGTGAACATATTAAAAATTAATACAATTCGTGTGGAATGTAATTTAATCAGTGGTTCATATGTAGATAATGCACCGAATCATACATTACATAAGTTTGGCATTAATGTTCCGCCTGGGTATAAAATGACAGTGACACCACATAACCTAATTTATTTACCAATCAACTGTGACGAAATAAGCACACTATCTATACGCATAGTTGATCAAAACGGTAATTTGGTTAATTTACGTGGTGAAAACGTTTCTATTCGCATGCACATTCGGTCAATAGAATGATTATTTATAATAAAAGACGTAGCTTAAGTCCTCAGCCAAGCATTACTAATTGTAAAGCTATAGAAAGAGGATCGACAGTAAAAAGAAGCTCACTTACTTTGAAAAATAAACTATTTTTGAAGTCGTTAGGCTTGAAGCTTCGAGTATAATATAAAAGGTGGAAAGGAAAACAATGAACGAAATTTTAAATGTTCGAGAAAAGGTTTACTCAGATGAGAGTATTTCGAAGAAAGAGTTTCATACTTATTCATCGTATAATCAAAAATTTAAACCAAACGATGAAATTCGAATTACTATTCAAAATCAAGACTTGTACGTGCTTCCTCACGAAAGTTACCATAATTTTCAAGGAATTATTAGAAAAGATTCACCGAATGGACCTACAACTGATAATGTTATCACTTGTTTTAAAAATAATTGTATGGCTTACTTTTTGGATGAAATTAAGTACGAAATAAATGGATGTGAGATTGATAAAACACGATTTGTCGGTATGACTACAACCCTAAAAAATTATATATCTCTGGATAATCTTGAAAGTCAAAATCTATTAAGTTCCGGATGGAGCAGTGGGGACGAAATTTCTACGGGACCCCACTTTAACTTTTCTGTACCATTAAAAAATTTATTGGGATTTGCTGAGGATTATAAAAAAGTTTTGTTAAATTGTAAACACGAACTAGTGTTGATGCTAACTAAGAATCTTGGTGATGTGTTTGAACAAACCAGAAATGAACATACTTTTAAGTTGGAAATGACGAATATAACCTGGAAAATTCCCCATGTAACTCCGAGCGATTTTGCAAAAATTAAGATGTACGATATTATTAAAAGTGGTGTAAACCTACCAATCGCATTCTGGAGTTGGGATTCATATGTTAACCCCAAATTGGGGTATGGAAGTCAACACAGCTGGAATGTGAAATTGTCGGCTAACCGCGAAAAACCAAGATTTGCCATAATTGGATTTACACTAAATGGAGAACTTATCACAAATAACTTATCAAACTTGAAAGTTCACTTGAATTCTGAGTCATATCCATATGATAATCTGAATGTTGATTTTAGTAAGAATCAGTATGCTAACCTATACGAAATGTATACAAGATTTCAATCTAGTTACTATAATCGTGAGTCACAACCATTTTTGACCCCAAATGAATTTAAATTGAAAGCCCCTATTATTGTGGTTGATCTTTCATATCAAAACGAATCAGTGAAAACTGGTCCTATTGATGTGAGAATTTCAATAGAACTGAAGACACCAAGTCATGAAAATACCCAAGCTTACTGTCTCCTCATACATGACCGTTTAGTTGAATATAACCCATTAAACGGACTAGTACAACGAGTGGTTTAACATTAGAAAAATGTTGAAAGATACTGTTTCGATTGATGTTCAAGGTTTCTTTGATAATAATAATAATTTAATTTTAAAGGAAATTGGAATTGTATTCGAAAAGATCCAAACTAAAAGTATTTCAATAGAACCACCATATGATTTTACTTTGTTAAATACAAAATCTCGAAAGACTGCAATTTGGTTAACCAACACACATCACAAAATTTTTTGGAACGACGGAGAGAACAGTTTTCCACAAACTCGAAAGCATCTAAGGACAATTACAAGCGGAAAACAAATTATTTGTAAAGGTGTGGAAAAGAAACGATTTCTACAGAAGTTTTTTGGGAGTCGTCAGCTCATTAATATCGAGGAAATGGGCTGTCCGTCATTAAACAGGTTTAAAGGAAACCGGTTTCCCTATTGTGAAACACACCTTAAGGGCGGGGTTTGTGCTCTAAACAATGCATACATTCTTTTGACATTTTTTAAAAGTAGCTCCAAAACAATAAAATAATTGTTATACATCATTTTAAAGTTGAGACTAGACGTGTAAAGACCTACAAGAAAATAAAATTAACAAAATGAAATTTCATGAGGAAATTGACCAATTTATTGAACAATTTAAAGGAGATTTAATTGGTCAGCATTTTCAATACCTTCTAAACACAAAAACTATGTTCATGAATCGAGGTGGACATGATCTCAAAACTACGAATTATGGTGAACACTTTACATTTTGTAATCCAGAAATGACGTCGGAAACGTGCGCCTGCTTCTTCTATGCAAATCGCCGGAATCAAAGCAGAAATATAATTTCTATATATAACAAAAATGTTTGCAATACCAAAATAAATGAATAAATGTATTATTATGCTACAAAATAAACTTCTGACTTGTTATTTCGAGTTAAAATTATAGGTACGGAGAATGGAAAATATTTCTTTGACTGAGATATGTCGGCTACTTGCGAGTTGTTGCGCGGTCGTGATTTCAACCCCTATTATGGGAGCTAGCAGTCAGCCATGAGGTCGTTGGCGTGAGGCCCATGATCTTGTCAATGAGCGTGCGCCTTCTGGGTTGTGCATGTGTCCCTTTTATTGCGGTCAGGTAGGTTCGGGTAGCTCTTGCTTGAATCCCTTTTATGACATGTTTATGACCCATTTGTGGAAAGGAGAGAATCTTAGACAATTTACCAGTTAAACGTTCTGGGGCGGAAACAAAAATGTGTATTTGAAAATATTCCACATCTGAGAATCATTAACTTGTGAGATTTATTTAATGGGGGTTCTTTTGATTTCTAAATTAGTTTTACAATCATAGGAAACATTGTTCCCCAACATGATCGGACATGTTCCTCTAAGATAACCATCTTTGAATACTTTGGGTGTGCGACCTTTCACACGTGCACAGCAACACCTGTGATAATGAGGCAAAGGGGAAGGGGGTCCGGGGGCCATTAATATGCTAATTGTCCGTATTTCCCTACTACTCACGTTCGCCGAGCCCTGTACCTTTGGGGGAAGACAAACCTGGTAATAGCGGCCCCGCCGCGAACATAAGCGCAGGATCAAGCCCCAGCGTTTCCGCCGTAGGCCAGCCTCGAACCACCCCTAGCTTTTACTGGCCCCTCTCCGGGGAAACTTTTAAAGACTTTATGCTAGATCTTCGAGTTATCATGCGCCATGCGGGCTACAACGAAACCCAAGAGCTGGATAGGTTATACGAAAATGTCGCGCCAGAATATCAGATGTATATTCGACGTAGCGAGTTCCGGACCACTGGGGAACTGCCCAGTTGGCCACTGAGTTCGAGGCCGTCCAGAAGCGGAGCCTCGAGAGAAACAACTACAACCACGCTTCTACAAATGCGATAGCTTACCGCCCACCCTCACAGGGTCGGACTCAACCTTCGTTCGCTGAAAGAATTCCCCAAGGAAACCCACCACGCGCCAGCTAGGGTTAACCGTGTAGCAGCATCCGACCGTCGAATCAACGTGCGGGATGCTTGCCGGAATTGCGGAGCACCGGGACATTACAGCCGCGATTGCCGAAATCCGCGACTGTACTTCTGTTGGGGCTGCGGACGACGAGACGTCCGGACCGTCGAATGTTGTCGACGTCCACAACCGGGAAACGGGATGGGTCCCCTCGACCGGCGGAGTCCGTCGGGACCCAATCCACCAGAGAACCACCAGAAACCGCACCGCTTAGGATAGAGAGAGGAAGGATCGCCGCTGAGGTCGCCCTTGGCGGACACGTGCGTTTAGCCACCATCGACACCGGGGCATCTAGGAGTTTCATTAGCCACGACATCGCCGACGTAGTCGGTCAGCCACACCAGCTTAGGGAGATTCGCACTCAGATTAATCTTGCCGACACGTCTCGAGTCAAAGTAACGAGGTTACTCCTTGCAGACGTGACGCTCGCCCGGAAGTCAATTCAGGTTCCCCTTCTAATAATGCCCGCCATGCTGGAACCTTTAATCCTAGGGATGGATTTTCTCGCTTCCATTGGCACTACCCTCCGATGTGGTACAGCAAGCCTCACGCTGTCTCGACGAAGACCCGGAGAGCGGGAGACGATCAGACCTAATGAAACGGAGCACGTCAACCAAGGCAATCAATCGGAACCACGACCTCGACCCCGACCACGAAGACCACTCAGCCGCGAAACTATGTCCAGGACATCGAACACGCCATCAACGGAACCCCAGCTAGGCATAGCCAATCATGACATAGGACCACAGAATGACAGGGATGCCAACGCGCCCGAAGAGCCGCACAGGGTACACGAATTGCACAACGCAGCAACACACCAGGAAAACGATGAGAACAACAATACAGGAGGAAACATCAGAGTATCAACAGAGAACGACGAGGCCAGAATAGCTAAGAACAGCGACAGGGAGCATCAGGAAGATCACAACCAGGAGAGACACGCTGAGAATTCACGAGGGATACCCGACAAGGACACCGAGACCCAGGGGTATCAAATAATCAACCAGGAGTACAAGGAACGCAGCTGCGAGACTAATCCGCAGGTCCAAGCGTTCCTTAGCGAACAGCTAACACAATTTGAAGGAATGGCGGGATTAGCAAACATAGCGGAGCACCGGATCACCATGAAGGATGACCGGCCGATTAAACAACGATATTTCCCGAAGAACCCTGCCATGCAGCGGATCATAGACGAACAAGTGAACGCGTTGCTGGAACAGGGATGTATCGAACCGCCACAGTGCCCCTTTGGTTGTGGTCTGGAAGAAAACCGGCCAGTGGCGCATGTCCGTGGACTACCGAAAACTAAACGTTGCCGTGTATCAACCACACCTTAGAGCGACTGAGAAACGCAAAATACATTTCGTGCTCATTCTTCAAGAGGAAACTGGTCTACTTCGGACATGTGATCAGCGACCAGGGCATCCACACCGATCCAGACAAGATAGCCGCCGTACGAAACCTGAGCTCTCCCACGAGCTTACGGGAGTTGAGGAGATGCTTCTGGCGATGCGTGCCCAACTTCGCCTCAGTGGTCCAGCCCAAGACGAACCTGCTGAGGAAGAACCAACGGCGGAAGTGGGAGCCGGAGCAACAGAGTGCCTTCGATCTCCTGAAAAATATACTGACAGACGCACCCGGCTGGCATGCCCAGATATCTCCGTCAAGATGACACTCCAGACTGACGCCAGGAACTACGGCCTCGGGGGAGTGCTAACCCAGAAGATCGACGGCCAGGAACGAGTCATTGTCTACGTCAGCCGCAAGCTCGACACCGCGGATCTGAATTATTCACCCACGGAAAAAGAGTGCTTGGCCATTGTCTGGGGAATACGGAAATTGCGATGCTACCTCGAGGGCTATAGGTTCGACGTAATCACCGACCACTTGGCCCTGAAATGGCAAATAGAAATCCCAACCGGAAGGATTGCCAGATGGGCCTTAGAACTCCAGCAATATCAATACGACGTACATAACCGCCGCGGGAAGTATAACGTAGTAGCCGACGCTCTATCCCGACAATCTTTGGAACACTTACAGAGACTTACGCAAGGCGAACACCAGTGCAAGTGGCTGCAACGAAAAATGAAGAACGTCCGGGACGACCCGCAGAAGTTCCCCGACTTGATCATTGAAAACGGAGAGCTATATCGCCACCTCGGCCACCGCCCAGATGACCAGGACTACGCACCGTGGAAGCTGTGCGTAGCAGCCGAACATCGAACTTGAATCCTACACGAATGCCATGATGCCCCACAGCCGGACATCTTGGCGTTAGGAAGACCATCATCAGGATCTCGCAGAAGTACTACTGGCCAGGGATGTTTCGCGATGTGCAACGACACGTACGTCAATGTATCCCGTGCCAGAAATACAAGTCAGAACAGCGACAACAAGCCGGAAAGATGCTAACGAGACAGGTCAGCTAACCCTTTGGCATACTGTGTGCGGACTTCGTCGGACCGCTGCCCCGCTCCAAAGAGGGGAGTACCATGCTCCTCGTCTTTTTCGACACCTTCACTAAGTGGGTCGAGCTAATACCTCTGCGAAAGGCAACCACGGCGACCCTGATACGAGCCTTCCGCGAACGGGTCATCAGCCACTTCGGAGCCCCGAGGAAACTGGTGTGCGATAACGGTTCACAGTTCACCAGCAAGGCGTTCAAGGACTTCCTTAAGGAAACGGGAGTGGAACCCGAATTCACCGCCCCATACTGCCCACGGGAGAATCCGACCGAGCGCGCAAATCGCACGGTCAAGACGATTATTGCCCAGTACGTGGAGAATGGACCGAACACCTGGGACAGTTTGCTACCATAACTGTCACTCGCAATCAACACAAGTGTCTCGGAATCAACCGGGTATAGCCCAGCCTTTATCCTACAAGCTCGACAACCACGGCTACCCGGAACCTGGTACGACAGCGTGACCCCCGGAACAGCAACATCGCCCCAGAGCCCATAGGAGAGAGCGGAGCGCTTGAAGGAGGTCTTTCAGATCGTGCAGAGCAACCTACAAAAAGCCAACCGAGAACAGGGGAGACATTATAACCTGCGTCGTCGAATCTGGAAGCCCGAAATGGGCTCACTGGTCCTCGTGCGACAACACCATCTGTCTAAGGCAATAGAAGGGTTCGCAGCGAAGCTCGCCCCGAAGTTCGACGGACCGTATAAAATGGTCGCTTTTCTTTCGCCTAACGTCGTTCGAATCCGCCTACCCGGCCAGCGGAAGGGGCGACTTGCAAATATTGGAGACTTAAAAGCGTTCCACTCTTCTTCCACAGGTAACCCCGATGATGAGGACGGCGACACCGCCGGACAGTCCCAAAGAGGCCAGCCGACCGACACTAGCAACGGGGGGTGATCATAAGTACCCCAAACTCCCTTTGTGTCCCCGCTAAGCTTAAATTCGTTGTAAGCCATTAAGACCTTAAGAATGAAGTTAGGCGATTCTTTTGCTGCTGCCAATTTATCGCTATTGTTAAGTATCAATATAACTAAGCCAGTATAGTTACGGACATGGAGACGATAGTACTGTCGTCCGGCGACAGCGATGGGTAGTCTGAACCCGGTTCCCCGGGTAACCGCCAGTCGACGACCACACGCGACCCTCGGCTACGTCCGGGAACGGCGTACGCCGAAAGATCCTCCCGGTCATGCCCGCCGGGTAGGCTCCTGCCCGGAGGCTCTGGAGCGACCTCACCCTCTCCAGGGTCCAGCGCTAGGACACCACCCCGCCGGGCAGCGTCGAACTGCGCACCGGATAGCGACTCAGAGGACGAGCCGGCGTCGACACCCGCTCGAGTCGCCAGGGGAGTCTCTCCCCACTATACGGACGCGGACGGACGTCGCATCTACCCAGAGCCCTATCAAGGCCACCCGAGTCCAGCCGGGTCATCGATGAGCAGCCGGGAGTACAACCCTTGCGGGCGCAACGACGACGACCGGTAGGAACAGGCGCCCTATGTCGAGGACGCCAGCGACAATGAGAACGAGGATGCGTACTCGATGAGCAGCCGGGAGTACGACGACGATCCTCAGGAAGGCGCAGCCCACTATGTATACACGGGCGAGGACCGTTACAGGTACCACCGGGGATCCTGGATGTACCTCATCAAGACGAGCTGGGAAACAATCCAGATCGAAGCACCGTATCGGCCACCCGATGACCCGATCATGACCTTCCCACCGTCCCCCGTACACCTGTACATCATGGAGCCCGATGAGACCGAGGTAGCCGAGGACCTAGGAGTCCAGACGGATTGGTCCGTCGACCTCACCTGCACGCAGGATGAAGAGATGGGACCGGAGTCGATCACCGCGCGACACTCCCCCTTGGGATATCCACCACGCAAGATGAGCCCAGTCCCCCGCGCTACCCCGCAGGCAAAGCAATGCAGTGGGAGTCGGAGCCCAGCGATGACGAGGAGAACACCGAGCAGCGCTTTCGCCGGAAGGAGCCTACACCCGCACCCACATTTAGCGGACGGGGACCAGACACGGAGATAATCGCCCACGACTCGCACCCCCCACCAACACCAACATGCAGCCCATCTGATACTTCGATGGGGATGTCGCCCACGACACTCAACCTCCTGTTGGAAGAAACCTTACCGGAAATGGAAAAGCGATGGTGGGAGTCGCCACCCGAGTGGGATTCGGGCGAGGTCGCCAACCAACAGCCTGAAGCGACAGCTCCGAACGAGGGTAGCCTAGCCCCCGAAAGCATTTTCGCCCCCGGTGGCGAGGGCTATCCGCTTCCGGCTGGGTGGACGTGCAACACAACGGGCGGCTAAGTCTCGACCGCAGCCTGGCAGGCCATCTGCACACCACGCCTGCAGCCTGCGTCTCACGGCAGCGCTTTAGGATTCCGAACGAGGAAGGTTCCTACCAGGTCACCCTGAAGCCGATCGGCGCAGGAAACATCTCTTTTCTTCCCCGAAGTAAGGAGGGGATGTAACGCCCTAAATGAAGGGCGCACAAATCCCATTCATTCATATTTAGTTTATTGTTATCATAGTCATAGTTTCTCTTTTAGCTTTAAGATCGGACATGAAGTTCAACGTTATGAATTAAATAGGACCTAAGAAAAAAACTAATTAAAGTAGTATTAATTCTGAGCCAGGACACGCATTATCGCACTCGTGAGGCCCACAATCGATAGCACCACCGATAGCGGGGAACTGGTTCAGCGAGCGCGACGCTTGACTGAAGTGCGATCTCTGATTGCTAAGCTCGGCCTCTTCCGTTTTGACTTTCCGAGAGCGGGCGCTTGTCCGGGCATCCCTCCGGCACGCCACAACCGACATACACGTGACTAGATACGCGCTGATCCGCCGGAGACTCAAATCAGCCTTGCGTCTCCGAACCCTCGCCCGACGCCACACCTTTTCCGTTTAGTGTTTAGGCTCTTGTCGATCTGCGCAACACCGACCAGCGCACCAAAAAATACACGTAAGCAAGCATACCCATTGTGAGAGCAGTAGCCCCCCCCCCCCCCTATTCTTATCAATTGCAAATACAAACCTGAAACTTAAAAAAAAAACCGTTTGTTATTTCTACTAGAACCCTCGTAGACTCCGAGAACATCCGGAGTGTAGAAACGCCGTAGACTCCGAGAACATCCGGAGTGTAGAATCTGAGTAGACTCCGAGAATATCCGGAATGTAGGACCCCCCGTAGACTCCCAGTTCACCCGGAGTAGGTAAGCCCCGCCGGAATCCCCGTAGCCAACTCCAGTCGGAGTCACCCAAGTTCCCCACCAAGCAGCGCGATCGCCCTCCCAGTACCTCGATCTGCCATCAGAGAGCGTTCTCAGCGGGACCCTACCGAGACCGACCAAGCAGGGCGATCGTCCTTCTCAGTACCTCGTGCTGCCATATCCCATACAAATTCCTTCTACAGGTTTCACCCTTCTATATAAATTTCTTGTATAGGTTCCTTGGCCCCGACTGAGGTTTGTTTACCTGCACCTGTGATTATTGAATTGTTTTAAATAATCGTAACTATTGAGAACGTTGCCGATTGCTTTATTTATTTGTCAGAAAACACAACAATTTTTTATTTATAAGTAATATTTTGTATTAATTGGATTTAATTTACAGTGCTACAAAATGGATCGCACGTTCGATCTAATTGATAATGAACAGGGGAAACAACAGCGGAAACCCTGAAAAGGATGAAACAAAAAATTGACGATATGATGAGTATGAAATTTCTTTATAATGTTGATCAAGTTAATTTACTAAAAATATTTTTCAGAACTAATGTTGCAAACGCAGTCAAAAATAATGGTGACCTTAAAGGCTATGCGTTCTAGTATGGTGGAGCCAAAAGGGGAGCTCCCTGTAAGTTCTGAAGAACAGCTCGCCGCGTTGGACGAAAGAGTCAAGGAGTCTCCCGACTCGCGGACGTGTCCGCGGACTTTAGAAAAATGGAGAAAGAGCAATATCGGTCTGTGATTCGATTCTTGTTTTTGGAAGGGAAATCGCGCAGCGAAATCAAAGAGCGTTTTGGTGCTGTGTACGGTGACTTTTCTCCTTCGATGGCGACCGTCAAATATTGGTTTAACGAGTTTCAACGTGGTCGCACGACGGTGTTTGATGAGCCACGCCCAGGTGCCCCGAAAACGGCCGCCGATTGAAGATACGCGAGATAGCTGAGACAGTAGGCATGTCAAAAGACCGCGTGGGTCATATCCTGCATGAAATTTTGGGCATGAGAAAGCTGTCGGCGCGATGGGTGCCGCGTTTGCTCACTCCGGACAAAAAACGCAACCGTGAGACCACTTCAGAGCAGTGTTTGACGCTGCTTAAGCGCAACCCGAAGGAGTTTCTGCGTCGTTTCGTGACCGTCGACGAAACATGGATCCACTGGTACACACCAGAGACCAAGGAACAGTCGAAACAGTGGACTTCACCCGGCGAACCTGCTCCGAAGAAGGCGAAGACTGTCCCATCGGCCGGAAAGGTGATGGCCACCGTTTTTTGGGATTCACAAGGTGTGATCTACATCGACTACCTGGAGAAGGGCAAAACGGTCGCAGGGCTGTACTATGCAGAACTATTGGGCCGATTCGCCGCCGAATTGCGGAAAATACGAACCCATTTGGCGAAAAAAAAAGTGCTCTTCCATCATGACAACGCACCTGCACACACTTCCGCCCTCGCCAAGGCCAAATTGGTCGAAATGGGCTACGAACTGCTACCCCATCCACCATATTCTACAGATTTGGCACCGTGTGACTTCTTTTTGTTTCAAAACTTGAAAGTCACTCGCTGGATGAGGAGGTCGTCGCCGCCACAGAGGCCTATTTTGCAAACCTCGAGAAAACGTATTTTTCAGACGGGTTAAAGAAATTGGAGCATCGCTGGGTCAAGTGTATCGAGCTAAAAGGAGATTATGTTGAGAAATAAATCGCCACTTTTCCAAATTTTTCGTTTTTCTTTTGGGGGCTAAGTACTTATCGGACCACCCTTGTACAAGTTATCCAACCCGTGAAACGGTTCCACTTATGGAATTTATAAACAAATTTTTGAATTCAATCTCAGCTATGTTACCCTTGCCTTCAGCGACATTGCCTTTGCCTTTGTTTAAGATTTTGCCTTTGCCATCTACTTCGAGGGCCCCGCTGACCGTCCTGCTAAGATAAATAAACCAATCGTAAAGTAAACACAAGCTTCCGTTCGAAGCCCAAACTTTTCCGTTCAAAGCCCACAGTATTGGGTTCTAAGTTCAGAACATATTGCGTTCCGATTTTCAATCGAATTGCATCGGTCAGCATAATTTCATTTCACAACGAGATGCGACAGTTTCAGCATAAGCTTTTATTTAAAAAAAAAATTAAAGTTCTGGAAGCTTAAGAAAAAGAAAGCTTCCTTGCCGAGGTTCATTGGATAATTTTTTAGAATTAAGGGCCAGTCCTATTTTATCCGAGACCGCGATCGGTTCACAATTTTTAAAAAGTGTCTTGTATTAATTGTGTTTAAGAATAAAGGTTTATCACCCGAGTTTTAAAAATAAAAAAATAAATTTTTTTAATTCATCTACTATCGCTGAATTTAATTGGCGCCCAACGTGGGGCCGCGCTAAATAAAAAGTTCCAAAAATTATTTAGTGAAAAATAAGTTAAATACAAACGGAGCTCGCGCGGCCAACAACTCAACATATCTAGTGGAGAAATTAAAAAATCCACCAAACAACACAACAAAGTGACAGTCGTTAGCAATAATTAAATGGAAATTAAAAAATGAAATAATCCATTTAAAGGTGAACTTTAAAAAAAAAGGTGGACCAAATTCTTAAATCAAAAAAAAAAACAAGAACACAAAATAAAGCAAAACCAGAAACGCACTAAACAAAAACAGTTAAACAAACCAGCTCTTACAACAACAACAAAATCACAACTAGCTGAAACAGGAAAAATTAAGGAAGGAAGGAAGGGAATTTCTACTGAATCCAGGAAGGAAGATCAACCCACAACCTCACAGAAGGAAGACCCCATCGGGACAGTCTCGTGAGAAATTAATTTTCAATAATAAAAAAATTAAAGATTATAATCTAAGATCAGGGAATTTAAGACAAAATAATATAAGATTTAAACATTGATAAAAGTAAGATAGATTCGCGATTTAGTAAAAAAATATCGAGAAACGATCTGGAAGATTTTATAAATAGCTTTGGTGAAATAAATTTAACAATGGCTACCGGAGGTTCAGCAGCAAATTTTTCGGCAGGTAGTATAGCCACAGCAGGCGGCTTAACAGCGGAATTAATAAATAGATTGATAAATGTTCAATTAAATGAAGTGAGCAGGAAATTAGAAGGTTTAGAAGGAAAGTTAGCCACAGATGCAAACACTGTGGAGGATTATTAAATACAAATAATCGACCCAACTATAAAATGCGATACAACACTTGAAGTGGTAAAATCTTTACTAAAATTCACGGGGGAACCAACACAATATGTAGGTTGGAGGGAATTCAAAGTGAACAATATTTTATCGCCTTAACAATTTTACGAAATAAAATTTTGGGAGCTGCCCATGATGCTCTTACCAATCATGGCACCGTTTTAAACTTTCGAGCAATCTTATCTAAATTGGACTTTATATATAGCGATAAACGACCAATACATATTCTCGAGTCAGAACTAAGTATCCTCAGGCAGGGACGAATGACAGTTACAGAATACTATAATGAAGTCAATAAAAAAATGACTCTACTAATAAACCAAACCATAATGACATACGGAAAGGACAGCCAAAGAAACGAACAAGACAATAAGGAGCAATGCTTTACGAATATTTATATCTGGGCTAAATGGATCTATCTCAGAAACTCTTTTCTCGTTAAATGCACCAGATTTGCCAAATGCTTTGGCTAAGGTCCAAGAATTAGGATCAAACAATTTCCGTGCTCAACTTGCAAACAGGTTTAATGGATTTAAAAATGAAAATAAATATCAGGGAAACTACTTCCGATTTGATCAAAAACGCCAGAACAATAATACTAATAAAATGGGAAATAATTGGAGTAATAACCAGAATTATAATTGGCCATAAAAGGGAAATTTTTGGCAAAACGATAATCATAATAACAATCAAAAGCTACAAGCCGTCGAGCCAATGGATGTTGATCCATCGATTCAGCTCCAGAATAAACCTAGTCACAATCGGCAGCCGAATAATAATTGGCAGGCAAATAATAATCGAGGTAGATACAATAATAATTACTATCAAAATAATAATCGATCAAAATACTATCGCGCTAATCAAAATAAAAACAAACTCAAGCTCATAAAAGGGAACCAGATGAAACAGTAAATCAGCCAGCTTATGAAGTAACCAGTAACAAGTAAACAATATCAACGAAGATCATTTTTTAGACCAGACCCCTACAGGGGAATGCCTCATTTAAATAGGACAGACCGAAAAACCAAGAAGCAGTTAAAGATTTTAATAGATACAGGAGCCACTGCTTGTTATATAAAAAAGGCAATTTTCGAAAATAAAAATGAGTTATCAATATACAACAAGGGAGAACGCTATAGATAGATTTCAGATACCCGTTACTCAGCTAAATGGAGATATGCAAGCAGCAAAGCGAGATTAAAATGCGCCACCTACCGGCGGTATACAGATTTAAACGTTATGGGCGTTAGAGTGGGCGTGGCAAATTTTTTTTTGGATCAATCGATAGGTATTGACGAGACCAATACATTTCAATTAAAAGTTTTGATCTAGCATGAAAATTGTGGGCGTCACAGGGTTTTGCGGGTCAATCGATAGGTATTGATGAGAGCATTACATTTCAGTTAAAATTTTCTATCTAGCATCAAAACTGTAGGAGCCACAGTTTTGGGCGGTTTGTGGGCGTTAGAGTGGGCGTGGCAGTCTACTGAAACAAACTTGCGCTGCGTAGGAAGCTCAGGAATCTGCACGCCAAATCTCAATAGCCTAGCTCCCATAGTTTCCGAGATCTCAGCGTTCATCCGGACAGACGGACAGACGGACAGACGGACATGGCTAGATCGACTCGGCTAGTGATCCTGATCAAGAATATATATACTTTATGGGGTCGGAAATGCTTCCTTCTGCCTGTTACATACTTTCCGACGAATCTAGTATACCCTTTTACTCTACGAGTAACGGGTATAAAAAGGTAACTACAGTTCATGGGTATTCAATTATTAGGTATTACCATATTATAAATATATTTGAAACAAGACAATTATTTTATGAAATCGAAGGATTAGAATCTGATTTGCTAGTTGGATTTAATTTATTAAGAAATATTGGAGTTATAAGAAATATAGAAAAGGGAGTATTGGAATATAAAGGGAAAACAGAAAAGTTAAAATATTATGATAATGAGGAAAAAAATGAAATAAGTTTAATTTTTTTTTTTTTTTTTAAATGCTTTGCTATTTATTTATTGAATCTTCTCCCTTTGGATACTAACAATAAGTGTATCAAGTCTTAGACTAATTAATCTAACTCACAGTCATATGACTGATGTTGTGCTAAAGGGGCCCGAAAGTTATAGCTGGCTTGGCAGGTCGTTGCGTTGTAGACGGGATCGGCTGGAAACCCAAGTCAAGCCTCTTGCGAGGCGATTGGGGTGCACAGAGAGTTTTTCGTTGTAGGACGCTTTTTGTTTGTCTATTTCATCTTTAACGGTAAGAATGCTTAGGTCCCTGTGGATGTTTTGGTTGCGAATATACCATGGTGCCCCAGTGATAGTTCGCAGGATTTTCGATTGAGCGCGCTGTATAATGTCTATGTTGCTTCTGCTGGCGTTCCCCCATAGCTGGGAGCCATATGTCCAGATGGGCTTGAGAGTGGAGTTGTAGATCAAAACCTTGTAGTCCAGACGCAGGGGCGAACGAGCGTTAAGAATCCAGTGGAAGCTGCTGGCCTTTAGTTTTAGATGTACTTTCTTGCGTTCGATGTGTCTTCTCCAGGTTAGTCGTCTGTCAAGGTGGACGCCGAGATACGTTACATCGTTGACTTGGGGAATCTGCGTATTATTCAATAATAGTGGAGGGCATGTTTGCCTGTTGAGAGTAAACGTTATGTGTTTACATTTTTGTTCATTTATTTTAATCCGCCAATCAGATAGCCACCTCTCTACTACGAGGAGGTGGTTTGCTAGCTGTGTTGTGGCTCGGCCTGGGCACCTCGAGCGACTTAAAATTGCGGTGTCGTCAGCGAACGTAGATGTTGTTAGCTGCTCGTTCGTGGGAATATCCGCTGTGTATAGGAGGAACAGAGTAGGCCCTAGCGCGCTTCCTTGCGGGACTCCAGCTTTGATAATGTAGTCGTCGGATGTTGTTGTATTGCACCTTACTGCGAAGGTCCTGTTGTATAGATACGACTCAAGAAGCTTGTGAGTGTAATCAGGTAAGTGTGTTTTGATTTTGTGCATGAGGCCATCTAGCCATACTCGATCGAAGGCTTGAGATACATCGAGGAATATTGCGCTGCAGTATTCCCGATGCTCAAAGGCTGTGCTTATTTCTGATGTTATTCTGTTAACTTGTTCGATTGTTCCATGGTTTTGACGAAATCCAAATTGATGAGCAGGGATAACATTGTGTGCTCCTAGATATGGTGTTATGCGAGTTAGAAGGCATTTTTCGAACAGCTTAGACAGACACGATAATAAACTAATTGGTCTGTAGGATGACGGAATTGTGTGGTCTTTTCCGGGCTTCGGTATCATAATGATAATAGATTTTTTTCCATTTTTTCGGATAGTAGCCGAGAGTTATAATCCCATTGAAGAGCTTACAGATAACCTCAATGGCAGAGTTTGGAAGTTCAATTAACATTTTTGGGGTTATTTGGTCACCGCCAGGGGCCTTTTTTGGTTTCAGTTCCCCAATGACTTTCGCGATCTCCTTTGGCTGAAACAATGGTGGTAGGGAAATAGATTCAGATTCGATTTGTGGTAGGAAAAATGAACCAGTGGCAGGGTTCGGCTGGAAGACGTTTCTTAGATGTAACGCAAAAGTTTCGGCTCTATCTTCGTCGCTGCGGGCCCAGATGCCAGATGAGTTTCTTATCGGAGTCACTGTTTCGATTGGAGAGCTCAGATTTGGGTGAGCCCTCCACAGAGGATGTTTTGTACTGGTTGGCGATAGTTATACCCGTTACTCGTAGAGTAAAAGGGTATACTAGATTCGTCGGAAAGTATGTAACAGGCAGAAGGAAGCGTTTCCGACCCCACAAAGTATATATATTCTTGATCAGGATCACTAGCCGAATCGATCTAGCCATGTCCGTCTGTCCGTCTGTCCGTCTGTCTGTCCGTCCGGATGAACGCTGAGATCTCGGAAACTATGGGAGCTAGGCTATTGAGATTTGGCGTGCAGATTCCTGAGCTTCTTACGCAGCGCAAGTTTGTTTCAGCACAGTGCCACGCCCACTCTAACGCCCACAAACCGCCCAAAACTGTGGCGCCTACAGTTTTGATGCTAGAATAAAAATTTTAACTGAAATGTATTGTTCTCATCAATACCTATCGATTGACCCAAAAAAAAGTTTGCCACGCCCACTTTAACGCCCACAAACCGCGAAAACCTGTGACGCCCACAATTTTCATGCTAGATAAAAAATTTTAACTGAAATGTATTGGTCTCGTCGATACCTATCGATTGACCAAAAAAAAATTTGCCACGCCCACTCTAACGCCCATAACGCTTAAATCTGTATACCTCCGGTAGGTGGCGCATTTTAATCTCGCTTTGCTGCTTGCATATCTCCATATAGCTGAGTAACGGGTATCTGATAGTCGAGGTACTCGACTATAGCGTTCTTCCTTGTTTTGTAATGTACTGCAGCTGTGCATTTTCTGTTTCTTGCTTTAGAGCTCGATTTAGTGAGCGAGTGGCTTCCTTAAGACGTTGTTTTGATGACGGCGATCTGTTGGCTTGCCAGGCACGTCGCAGGCGCCTCTTTTCTAGGACTAACCGTTCAATTTGCAGATTAGTTTTGAAGTGGTTGGTTTGCGCGTCCCTGCCTTGTGGTGTTGAGATAGTGGCTGCCTCCACGAATACTTCTTCAAGAGCATCGGTAGAGCAGTCGATGTCCGCTTCGATGTTGAAGTGAGGTGTTAATTTGATGTGTGAGCTTACATACTTTTTATATTTTAACCAGTTGGTTCTGTGCGACGTCAGCCTGAGGGGGTGATCTGTGGTTCTTGTGCTTTGAAGAAGAGTTATTAGCACTGGCGAATGGTCTGACGACAGGTCCGAATGCGCTTTGGCGCTTATTATATTGCGGGGAATGTTTTTTGTCACCGCAAAGTCTATTAGGTCTGGAACTTTCCTGGGGTCTGTTGGCCAGTATGTGGGGCTGCCAGGGGAAACGTAGTCTAATTTGTTGTTCGGTTTTATGATTGCATTGTATAATTGCCTTCCTTTGGGAGTCACAAGGCGTGATCCCCAGTGCGTGTGTTTGGCATTATAGTCCCCTGCAGCTATAAAGCGGTCTCCAAGCAAGTTGTAGAAGTCCATGAATTGTCCTTCAGAAATTGTAAAGCGAGGCGGGCAGTAGACAGCGGCTATGGTGAGGTTTCCGTTGCCTGACTGCACTTTGATAGACGTGGCTTGCAGGTAATTAGTTGAAAACCTTTGGTGAAAGTGGTGCTTGATGCGTTCCCTGATTAGGATGCCGGTTCCGCCGTGGGCTTTACCATCTGGATGGTCTGTGCGGTAGAAAGTGTAGCCTCTTATTTGGAAGTTGTATTTGTTTGTGAGGTGCGTCTCTACCAGTAGCATAATGTCGATATGATTTTCATTCAGGAACTGTGTTACTTCAAGGTTGTGCCGTGAAACGCCATTGGCGTTCCACATTGTTATTCGTAGGTTTGCCATCTGATTATTTGGACTGCTTAGCTGCAAGTAGCTGTAACACCATGTTCTGGTTTTGAACCAGTGTTTGCATGGTCGTTTTCATGAATGACATGAGTTCCATCATACTTTGTTGCATGGTGACCATCATAGTTTCCAGAGTGCTTTGCGACTGTTCTTGGATCTGCTGAGCGTTTCCTAGATTAGACTGGAGTGGGTTTTCCGTCCCCGATCGAAGGGCATCGGCGTATGAGAATCCTGTCTGGGTATTTAGTTGACCAAAGGAGGATCTTGCAGCCGTGCCGAAAAATACTTCCGGCGTCGTACGCGAGTAAGTGTACGCATTTTGGGTTTTCTGATGACGCGTTGCTATCACTTTTCGCATGCGGTCCTTCATCTCCTTGTAGACCGGACAGCCCCTGTAGTTTGCCGTGTGGTTACCTTGGCAGTTAACGCATTTTTTCTTTTTGGGGTCTTCTTTGTTGGCAGGGCAGTTAGCCGAATTGTGGAAGTCTCCACAAGCTACACAGACTGTTCGAAGCGAACAGTATGCCCTGGTGTGTCCATACTCCTGACAATTTGTGCATTGCACTGGGCCGTTCCTTTTATGTGGCTCCTCCACGTTAATTCTTCGGTGCAATAAGTATTGCAGGTTATAAATGGGGTGCACTTCATTTTTCTTCAAGAATCTGCTGTCTGGCTCCAGCTCGACCCTGAAGAGTGGTTGCGGCTCCTTGTTCCTGTTTATAATGTTACTGACGTTCTTTGCAGAAAACCCCTTTTCCTTAAGAGCATCGATAACTTCCTTGGCGGTTACGTCGGGCTCGATTCCTTTTATTACCACTTGCAGGCCCTTGCTGCTTTTTAGTTGGTACGTGTAGTAGCTTTTCCTAGCTTCCTCCAGGTATTTGGATACTGCTCGGAAATGTTCTTCAGATTTGGTCTGAAGCTTGGTTTCATGGATATCCCCTTTTGTGACCGGAACAACATGAAAGTTTCCGTCTCCGGTCAGCGCAACAATTTTGTTGACCAGGGCGTTCGAGATTTTCTCCCTAATGTAAATTGGTGGGGGCTTAGGTTTCGGTTGGGTTTCCTGAGCCCGTCCTGATTCATTTTCTGCTAGAAGCGCAAATCGATTGCTGTCGGATCTCCCGGGTAATATATCTTCTACTTGGACACGGTTTATTTTTGACTTGTTACCTACCGCGGTGTTCTGCGGGCTAAGCTTACGCTTGATATGGATGTACCGATCTAGTCCGGTCTGTATGGCCGGACCCGCTTGCTGAATTTTGTTTTGGTTTTGATTTGTTGTCGTTGTTTTTGTTGCCGTTGTATTTAGAGCTGCGGTTGCAGTCGATTCCGAAATAATAGTCGTAGCTGTGGATGTCGTTGGTTTTTTTGCCGTAGCCGTAGTTGTTGCTGACAAATTTAGTGCGGATGCAGAAGTTTTACCGTTGCATGTTGTTGGTGCGCCAGGGGTCGAAACTGATGGTGGGGGGGTTTTGCATTGTTGACTCCACGCCGTCGGAGTAGGGGTAGCCGTAAGTAAGCATGGTGAGCAAGATCGTGCTCTTTGGCTATCGACCGACAGTAGGGTCGTTTTTTGCACTTCGCTATCACGCGTTGAGACACACGAAAAGTAACCGTCTCTTCGGCTCGCGGAGCTGAGTCGCTCTTTATTCTGTTCGTAGCTCATTGAGCTTTATTAGCGTGGCACTTATTTATTATTATAAGATAAAATAATTATGTGCTAGTTTAAGACATTACACCGATTTTGTGGGTTGAAACCTAAATTTCTTTGGGTTTTAGCGCCTTTTCGCTTATTTGAAATTAACCTGTTTAGTTTTTGTGTTTTGTTTGCATTAATTTATCAACTTTCTTGCACTTTTCGCGGAGCTCGCACAAGACACGTCCACTCTCTTCAGCGGTCGCAAAACAAATTGAAGAAAATAATATTCTTCCGTTAAAAGAATTTATTATAAAAAAATATTTTGATGAAAAAAATAGCGAAAACACAGATTCATTATTTGTGGAAAATAGTGAAAAAAGCTTGGGAATTCAAAATCCTGAGAGTGCCGACGAAGTGAATACCGTCAATAAAAATACCAATATCTTGGGAATTCAAAATCCTGAGAGTGCCGACGAAGTCAATACCGTCAATAAAAATATAAATATCTTGGGAATTCAAAAATCGAATAAATAAAAATAGTTTGAAATGTTAAAATTTCAAGCCCGCCGTCGTTGAGTTATCCGACAAACAACAGATAAACAATATAGGTACTGATCATTAGACGGACTAAAGGAAAAAATAGTTTTCTATATTGAAAAAGAGCATTCAAAAATAAATATGCAAATTCCTTTTAGAACAGACATAAAGGGGGAAATAAATCTTATTCACGACAGGCTAATATACGGGAAACAAAATCCGTACGCTTTTTCTGTCACCAACTTCGTGAATAGCGAAATCAGTAGAATGTTAGCAAAGGAAATTATAAGGCCTAGTCGAAGCCCTTATAGTTCACCAGTTCTGGTAGTACCAAAGAAAGGAGAAAATCAAGACGGAAGACGTGAGTTGAGACTCGCCATTGACTATAAAAAATTAAATGAAAGTACCATACCTGACAGGTACCCAATGCAACCCCCATCACTAATTCTGTCTAATTTGGGAAAAGCAAGATATTTTTCAACAATAGATTTAGAATCATGTTTTCATCAGATATTAATGAAAGAATCTGATGTAGAAAAAACATCCTTTTCAATAAATAATGGAAAATACGAATTTTTAAGAATGCCATTCGGACTAACAAATGCACCATGAATTTTTCAGAGAGCAATGGACGACATCCTAAGAGAACAAATAGAGAAAACATGTCATGTTTACATGGAGAACATTATAATATTCTCAAACTTGATTGAACAACATTATAAAGACTTAAACAAAATTATAAATATATTATTTAAAAAAATTAAAGTTTTTTAAACGCGAAACCAGTTTTCTAGGATATATCGTATCTTATAACGTCATCAAGACAGACCCAGAAAAAATTGACACCATAATTAAATATCCGATTCCAAAAAATATTCGGGAACTAAGAAGTAAGAAAATTTGATTTAAATTACGCCTCTATAGCCAAACCTCTAACAAAATATCTTGGAGGTCATAATGGCAAAATTTCAAAAAGCTTTTAACGAGCTGAAAGAAAATCTCATTGCTCAAGTAGAACTAGTTCAACCGGATTATAATAAAAAATTGGTGCAGTATTATCGCAAGAAGGTAAACCAATTACTTTTATTTCAAAAACCTTGACTAAAACGGAACAAGTTTATGCAACTAATAAGAAGGAACTTTTAGCCATAGTATTGGCTCTTAAAAATCTAAGAAACTACTTATACGGAGTGATTGGAATTGAAATCCAAACCGATCATCAACCATTATCTTTCGCAATCTCTCATAAAAATCCTAATATTGAAATGAATCGCTGGTAGTCCTTCATAGAAAGTTTCACTCCAAAAGTCATTTATAAGCCAAGTACAACTAATGTAGTTGCAGACGCCTTATCAAGAATTCAGATCAACCACTTAACTGACAGTAACGAATCGGTCTCAGATCAAAACACTCAGCATTCAGCAGAGAGTAGTTTTGAGAATGTTATACAAGAAACCCGTAAACCCTTAAACCTTAAGCAACAATTGCTATTAGCAACGGGGAGGTATACAATACATGAGTCAATTAATATATTTGAAAATACCAGACATATAATAGAATTTGACACTCCCGAAAATTTGATATCAATCTTAAGAGAATATATTCCGCCTAATTTAACGAACATTGTACTTTAGAGGACTTTTATAGAATTCAAAAACCACTTAAAGATAATTTTCTGAATACATTTTTGTATACAAAAATATTTGTCCAAGAGGACAGAGCACTTATAATCAAAGAAACACATTGCAGAGCACACATGGGACTTGACGAAAATTATAAACAAATCAGTAGATTGTATTATTGGCCAAACTTACTTACAAAATTAAAAGAATACATAAAAAACTGTAAAATTTGCAATGAAAACAAATGTAACAGACACCCAATTAAAATTCCAATTGGAGAAGCCCCAATCCCGAATAAAAAAGGCGAAAATTTACACATCGACATATATTACGCGCAAAGTCTTACTTTCATAACTTGTATTGACGCTTACTCAAAATTTTTAGTAGTAAAAGAAATCCAAAATAAATTAAATATCGAAAACAAAGTAATGGAACTTCTTCAACAACTTCCACAAGCCAAAGTAATAATGACCGATAATGAACCAAGCTTTACCTCGGCCCAATTTAAATCTTTTGCACAAAGGTGTGGTTTAACTTTACATTACGCAGACCCGAGGCACAGTACCTCAAACGGACGGAAAGGGCACATTCTAAATAGAGCACGATAACATTCCTCAAATTTTAAAAAATTCACAAGTGAAAATGTTAGAAACACATAATGAAAACAGAAGAGAAAAAGTATGTCATGTAGACAGGACAGGTATGAAAAGAAACACGGGGAAAGAAATAAACTTAAAACTAGATATAAAAAACAAGTAGTTAAAGAAAATTTACCTAACAAAATAATAATCAACAATAGAAATATAATTATTCACAAAGATAATAAAAAATTCTAAAAATTTATATGTTATTATACCCGTTACTCGTAGAGTAAAAGGGTATACTAGATTCGTCGGAAAGTATGTAACAGGCAGAAGGAAGCGTTTCCGACCCCATAAAGTATATATATTCTTGATCAGGATCACTAGCCGAGTCGATCTAGCCATGTCCGTCTGTCCGTCTGTCCGTCTGTCCGGATGAACGCTGAGATCTCGGAAACTATGAGAGCTAGGCTATTGAGATTTGGCGTGCAGATTCCTGAGCTTCTTACGCAGCGCAAGTTTGTTTCAGTAGACTGCCACGCCCACTTTAACGCCCACAAACCGCAAAACCCTGTGACGCCCACAATTTTCATGCTAGATCAAAACTTTTAATTGAAATGTATTGGTCTCGTCGATACCTATCGATTGAAAAATTTGCCACGCCCACTCTAACGCCCATAACGCTTAAATCTGTATACCGCCGGTAGGTGGCGCATTTTAATCTCGCTTTGCTGCTTGCATATCTCCATTTAGCTGAGTAACGGGTTTCTGATAGTCAAGGTACTCGACTATAGCGTTCTTCCTTGTTTTTTTTTTACGTTTTCCAGAAAATGTTTTATCAGGTGCTCATACTACACCTTCTTTTATTAACAAAATCAGAAATAATTGACTATACAAGTGACGAGTATCTTTTATTCAAGGACAATAAAGACGTGTTGACGTACGATTCATACGCAGAATTATTCAACGTAACTAACTTAAGTTTTTTTAAAGAAATAATAAAATTGGAATCAGATAATATAAAAAGGAATACTAATAAAAGGTCACAATGGGAAATTAAATATGACATAGAAGTAATCGAATTAATTTTATCACAATTAATATCAACTAGATCAAAAAGGGGGATAAATGAGATAGGCACTGTGTGGAAATGGTTAGCTGGAACTCCGGATCATGATGATTTTATTAAAATACAGAATAAAATCGATGAATTAATTGAAAATAATAATAAGCAATTTATTATCAATTCCAAATTGTCCAAAGAAATATAATCTCTTTTTGATTTTAAAAACGTTTTTTTTGATCAAGTTTTACCATTGCGAAAACATTACACAATCACACTAGCAAAAAGTGACGTTTTTAATACCAAAATATTAAACAATGATGACATCATGGTAATATTAAGACATGAACAAAAACCAGTAATTATCGCTGACTAAATGCACATCTCTGAACTAGTAATAATTTATATAAAGTACCCAATAATAAAAAACAGATGCGAACTATATCACGCTAGAGCGATTTCCCAAATCGATGGAAAACTAGTATCAAGCAATCAAGTCGCAAAATGCGCAAATATGTTTTATGAAATGTCTAACTTTAAGAACGAACTTTTTAACAATTATTGCACTTTAAATAATGAAAAAACTTGTTTTACCCGCTTATTAAATGGCGAGAAATCCACTTGTAAAAAAATAAGAGAGACAAATAAAAAAAATAGACATCATACAAGATGGTGCCATTCTTATAAATGGTAACAATATTGTGAACAACTCCCATTTAAACGGTACATTTTTGATAACATTTAATGGTACAAACGAAACTAATAATATTTCATATACCAATTTGGAAAACAAAATTCTTAACTACTTAACTACGAACCACTTCAAAAATTATGAAATATCCGATTACATATAACTCAGAACTTTCTTTAGATAATATACACATTTTAAATCCTTTCATTAAAATTAATAATACTAAAATATCACTTATATTTATATTATTAATTTTAATCATTATATATTTGATTTTTGTACTTATTATAAAATACAAAAATGCCATATTATTTGTAAGCAAAAAACAACGGCCAGAACCAGAAAAACTTACTAACCAAGAAAATTTTTTAACAAAATTAAGAGGTCAGTTAAATGAATTTCATATTGAATCGGGACGATCCATTTTAGAAGGTGGAGAGTTATCCAACCCGTGAAACGGTTCCACTTATGGAATTTATAAACAAATTTTTGAATTCAATCTCAGCTATGTTACCCTTGCCTTCAGCGACATTGCCTTTGCCTTTGTTTAAGATTTTGTCTTTACCATCGACTTCGAGGGCCGCGCTTAGAATTAAGGGTCAGTCCTATTTTATCCGAGACCGCGATCGGTTCACAATTTTTAAAAAGTGTCTTGTATTAATTGTGTTTAAGAATAAAGATTTATCACCCGAGTTTTACAAATAAAAAATAAATTTTTTTATTTCATCTACTATCGACAAATTTAGTTTACATATGTACTTATATGTACATTTGTATCGCTTACAAACATTTTGGTTTGGCGTCGGATTAGTTTAATACCAAATAACAATGGCTAATCTAACAATGAATGTATTAAAGGTATTAAAACTAGTTCATTATTATCATTCGGCAGGTGCAGATATTTAAATACAATATTTGTAACTGGATAAGATTCAATGACTTCAGCAATGGTAAAAATCAACCGAAACAAGAAAGGAAGTTAACTTCGGCAAGCCGAAGCTTGTATACCCTTGCAGTTATAATAAGTAAATTAAAAAAAAAGAAGGATATTATCAATAATATAAGACAATATGTCAGAAAACACCGAAACTATAATTTGTTTATTATTATTTTCCAACCAATTTTCCAATCGTTCTAATGGCAGCTATATTATATAGTCGTCCGATTCTGATAAAAATAAATTCGAAATTCAGAACTAATTAAAAAATGTTATTTTCGAGGTAGAAGGTTATATGTTAAAAACACCGAAGCTATCATTTGTTTTATATTATTTTCCCACCAATTTTCCGATCGTTCCTATGGCAGCTATATGTCCCGGTGACCCGGAACCCATATTAAGCTGATAGTAAACTGATTTGCCATCTCGTGGAGAGATCTGCGACAGTCTGCTATTGTACGGGAGTTGGTGTTTGTCGAGTAGATCGATTTAATAGCCGCTTGGCTGTCAGTATATATGTTTAGGTGTCCTCTCTGGAGGCTAAAGTTCCCTAAACAGGTTAGTGCTTCTTATATAGCGTGGACCTCCGCCTGAAAGCCGCTGCAGCGTTCCGGGAGCCTGAATGACTTTTTGATAACTAATTGTTCGGAGTATACACCTCCGCCAACGTGTCCTTCTAATTTGGAGCCATCTGTATAGAAACAGATTGCGTCCGTCGTGACCGGTCGGCCCTGCTCCCATTCCTCTCTATCTGGAATCAGGGCCTCAAAGGGTGTGTGACTATATTCAATGGATTTGCATAGATCCGTGATCTTCGGAATCGATTTATCATGCTGGAGAATGTTAGCATGGCCATAAAATAGGGGTTACCACTGCCCTGAGTCCCTCAGTCCAATAGCTGCCGATTTGGACCTTTCCATGCCTGCTTAGTACAGGCTAGGGAGGTTCAAGATCGCATTCAGCGCTTCATTCGGGGTGATTCGAAGGGCGGTCTGCCACAGAGCCACTCCGTATAGTAGGATTGGCTTGACTACCGCTGTGTATATCCAGTTGACTATTCTAGGGGACATGCGGCAACTTAGCGCAAGTGCTTTCTTATAGGAGTAAAGTGCAATGGTCGCTTTCTTGGTTCTCTCTTGGTTGTTTAAGCCCCATTTGAGGCGCTTATCTAGTACTAACCCCAATTACCTGGCGTGATCGCTAAAAGAGAGATTACAATTGTTTAGAAGGGGTGGGTTAAGTTGTGGAATTTTGTACCTATTTGTCAATAGAACAAGTTCCATTTTCGAGGGATTTACCCCGAGTCCGTTCGCTATCGTCCATTCCTATAGTATTTTAAGTTTAGCGGTCATAAGATCGCAAAGTGTTTGTGGATATTTTCCATTAAAGATGATGGCGACGTCGTCTGCGTATGCCACAACCTTACAACCTCCTCCTTCCAGAATCCGCAGTAGTTTATTTACTGCGATATTCTACAAAAGGGGTGATAGTACACCTCCTTGCGGGGTGCCTCTGTTCACTAGTCTAGTCTTGGTTGAGGTCCCTAGTGCGGCTGTGACCATTCTGCTTATCAGCAATTTATGGATTAGCCTCACCATTGGCGGCTCAACCCCTAGTTCTGTGAGAGATTCTGTTATAGCAGTGGGGAGCACGTTATTGAAGGCTCCCTCTATATCCAGGAAGGCGATCAGTGTGTATTCCTTGATGCTGAGTGATTTCGGTTGACTTACCTTTGGTGTAAGCGTGCTGTGCTTCTGTGTAGGCTTATCCTTCTTTCAAAGCTCTTAAGCAGGAATGATGTTAGGCTTATTGGCTTAAAATCCTATGCTGTGGTGTGAGTGGCCTTCCCTGCCTTGGGAATGAAAACCACCTTTGTTTCTTGCCATGCTGTTGGTAGTTCTCCTACCGCCAGGATGGGTTGGAAGATTTTTTCAACCAGTTTATGGCTATTTGTCCTGCTTGTTGGATGGGAGCCGGTGTTATCCCGTCCGGTCCCGGCGATTTGAATGGTTTGAAACTATGAATGGACCACTTCATGTTGCGGTCTGATAGGAGTGGATCTAATTCGATTCCCTCTCCTGCTCCTCTTTCAGGAGGATGACCTGCCTGTTGGCTCCCCACGATGTGAGCGTCTAGGAGCAGGTCCAAGGACTCTTTACTGGAGTGTGACCATGATCCATTTGCTTTTTGAAGATAGCCCAAAGGCCCGGCTGTCTTAGAGAGTATTTTCCTGAGCCTTGCGGCATCAGTAGTTTTTTTTATGTCAGAGCAGAAGGCCTGCCATGCCGTTCGTTTTGCTCTTCTAATGGCCTTTTTGTAAGAGGCTAGTTCAAACTTGTAGTTCAGCCAGTTAGTGTCCTCATTTCCCGCCTTTGCTCTATTAAACAGGCATCTGCAGTTGGTTCTGAGGATTGATAGTTGTTTGGTACACCAGGGGGGTTTTTTCCTTCCCCTTGGTTTCCCTGTGGGGCATGCCACTTTGAAGGCAGTGTTGCATGCCTCTGTGGATTTATATAATGTTCCGTCCAGCTCCTGTGGGTTTGTGATGCTTTCTGACGGTTCCATGGGGAGGATATTTGTCAGAACTTCTTTGTACCTGTGCCAGTCGGCTCATCTGGGGTTAGCGAAGCTGACCGGCAAGGGCGAATCAAGGGACAATACAGTTTCTATGAATCTATGGTCCAAAAAGGAGTGCTCGTCAGAGACTGCCCAGTTTTTGACTGCGCCTACGAGTGAATCTGATACCAAAGTAAGATCTATGATCGTTTGGAAGCTTTAGTTATGAATTGCCCCTATTGCATAAGAATAGGTTCGAATTTAGAATAAAATCAAAAAGGGACTCACCTCTGTCATTGTTGTTTGGGCAACCCCTCTCTATGAGGCCAACGCCCAACAGCCTATTACCAAACCTTTTCTGAGCTTTTCGCATTCCTCTGCCCGTCTTCTGACCAGCGCATCTGGGGGGTTTTCCTTTTCAAAGGCATAGTAGGCCGATAGGACCCTTATGAAGCCACTTTGCAGCTCCAGGCTTACTGCGGTGTTGTCTCCGTTGCTGTAATTGCGAAGTAGAAATATACTAAGATACCTTTTGGCTAATATGCAGGTTCGAATTTTACCTTCTTCGTGGTCAAGCATAAGCTTGTATTCCATTGTTCCTAGTCCAGCAACCTTGCCTCCTACTACCCAAGGTTCCTGTACAAGGACTAGGTCAGCTCCGCCTTCGGTCAGGCGAAGCAGAAGTGCAGCAGACGCTGCTTTACTGTGGTGAAGGGTTATTTGTAGAAGTCTTAGTGACATCTACAGCTTCCACCTCCACCACAGTGACTTCGGCCTCCTCTGTATCGCTGAGGTCCTCGATAGCCAGTCTGAGCGCTCGCATCTCTCTGCTTTGCGACGAATCGGTGGAGTAGCCGTCCTCTGGCCCACCAGGTGCCTCCAACTCCTCAGCAAGCACCTGCTCGGCTGGGTTGCCGGCAGAGCTACTAGCGGCGTTGGGTCGCCCTTATACACCTTGATGTGTATCGCACTGAACCCGAAGTTCAGCACTCCTCGAGCAGTCTCGTTCGGAGCAACTGACTCCTTGTTCAGGACCAACACCGCCTGGTTGACGTCCCCTTCATGCTCCTCCCCCTTGGCGACATTCCAGTCCTTCGTGGGGAGGTGCGGGTTGCATTCTTGCAACATGAAGAGGATGTCCTCCCGCGCCTTGATCGCTGCTGGACGCCAGATCCTGGCTCGGGGCCTAGTGGTGACATCGCACCAGTCTAGCGCGATGATTTTCGCCCCTTCGTAGACCTCACCGAGCTTGCTCGTCGCCTGATTATACAAGTCAGCCGACCGCTGACTGTCGCAGGCCACCACCTTGATGCTGCCCTGGTACCAGCCCGCGTCCATGCAGAAGGGCGATGTGCCTGGCTTCTCATCAACTGCCTTCCACTTGTTCCTGGGGATCCTGCCCTCCAGATTTCTCCTGTCAATTAGGCCGAGTAGGTTAGGCACGGTTCTTCGTGATTTCGGAGAACGAGAACGATGGCTGGATCTTAGATCTCTTCGCCGATGGTACAGGTAGTTCGAGGGATCGCTGCCTTTTTGTCTGAGTCCCTTCTTGAGCGCAGAGTCTGGGCAGCAGTCCGCCTTTCTGCGGGTGGCCCGAGCGCCTTGGCAGTGCCTACCGCTGCCTTAGGCGCAGATGCGCTCGTGGCGGAGGCGTTTGCGGCTGGCTTTCTGCCACATGTCATCCCCAGTTTGGGATGCGGCCCTTTCGGGACCGTGCTGGTATGGATGGTGGAACCAGTGTTCAGCTTATCCATGTGTTTTTTGAGAGTTCCCGTCTCTGTGTTTTGTGTTGTGTTGTTAATTAGCTTTTTATGTTCCATAATTGGTCCCACGAGTTGCGGAGAAAGGGAAAAGTCCGCCCGGGCAGAGATCCGCGATCCCCGGGTAAGGCAATAGTTAGAACAGGGGGTCGCCATGTCCCTGAGCACATCGTTTGAGACTGGGAAAGTTTTTGATCCGGGCCCCCAGGGGGGGGGAGTTGGGTAGGTGTTGTGTTGGGAGTGGGTTTGTGTAAAGCAACTATTTAGATGCGGCTGAACAACTCGCATCGTCGGTATTGCTTCGTTGCAAAATACCCGCTGGCTGTCCGTGACTGTTTATTTACTGTGGCTTTCGTCCACGATTCCGTGTTTGACTTCTCCCACCAGCTTATTCACAGTTGGCCTCGAGAGAGGTCGTCCGCTAGCCGCAACCTGTGACCCGCTCGGTTGCCCCAGCTAGGCGACTTTGGAACCATCTCACAATTTCCTCAGCCGAGCTTTCATGTTATTATCCCACCAATTTACCGATCATTCCTATGGCAGCTATATGACACAGTCGTTCGATTTTTATTAAATTAAATTCGAAAATCAGAACTAATTAAAAAATGTTATTTCCAAGCGTAGGAGGTTATATGTTAAAAAACACCGAAGCTATAATTTGTTTCATATTATTTTCTACCAAAAGATATAAGACTTTTGGGAAAGTTTCAGCCCGATAGCTTTAAAACTAAGAGACTAGTTTGCGTAGAAACGGACGAAAGAACGGAACATGGCTAGATCGACTCGTCTAGTTATGCTGATCAAGAATATATATACATTATGGGGTCGGAAACGTCTCCTTCACTGCGTTGCAAACTTTTGATTGAAATCAATATACCCTCTGCAAGGCTATAACAAAGAGTAACCAAGGGCCCTTTGTCTACCTTAAGTAAGTTCCTTAATGAAAAAACAATACACGATCCTTTGTTTACCTGAACCTGTGATTATTGAACTGTTTTAAATAATCGTAACTATTGAGAACGTTGCCGATTGCTTTGTTATTAGTTAGAAAACACAACAATTTTTTATTTATAAGTTATATTTTGTATTAATTGGATTTAATTTACAGAGCTACAAAAAGGATCGCACGTTCGAACTGATTGATAATACAACAGGGGAAACAACAGCGGAAACCCTGAAAAGTATAAACCAAAGAAATGACGATATGATGAGTATGAAATTTCTTTATAATGTTGATCTAGTTAATTTACTAAAAATATTTTTCAGAACTAATGTTGCAAACGCAGTCAAAAATAATGGTGACCTTAAAGGCTATGCGTTCTAATATGGTGGAGCCAAAAGGGGAGTCTCCCGACTCGCGGACGTGTCCGCGGATTTTAGAAAAATGGAGAGAGAGCAATATCGGTGATTCGATTCTTGTTTTTGGAAGGGAAATCGCGAAATCAAAGAGCGCTTCGATGCTGTGTACGGTGACTTTTCTCCTTCGATGGCGACCGTCAAAAGTTGGTTTAACGAGTTTCAACGTGGTCGCACGACGGTTTTTGATGAGCCACGCCGAGGTGCCCCGAAAACGGCTACCACGGAGGATAACGTGACAAAAATCCACGATCTCGTATTGGCAGACCGCCGATTAAAGATAAGCGAGATACCACACCGCGTGGGTCATATCCTGCATGAAATTTTGGGCATGAGAAAGCTGTCGGCGCGATGGGTGATGCGTTAGCTCACTCCGGACAACAAACGCAACCGTGAGACCACTTCAGAGCAGTGTTTGACGCTGTTTAAGCGCAACCCGAAGGAGTTTCTGGGTCGTTTCGTGTCCGTCGACGAAACATGGATCCACTGGTACACACCAGAGACCAAGGAACAGTTGAAACAGTGGACTTCACCCGGCGAACATGCTCAGAAGAAGGCGAAGACTGTCCCATCGGCCGGAAAGGTGATGGCCACCGTTTTGTGGGATTCACAAGGTGTGACCTACATTGACTACCTGGAGAAGGACAAAGCGGTCACAGGGCTGTACTATGCCGAATAATTGGGCCGATTCGCCGCCGAATTGCAGAAAATGCGGCCGCATTTGGAGAAGAAAAAAGTGCTCTTCCATCATGACAACGCACCTGCTCACACTTCCGCCCTCGCCAAGGCCAAATTGGTCGAAATGGGCTACGAACTGCTACCCCATCCACCATATTCTACAGATTTGGCACCGTGTGACTTCTTTTTGTTTCAAAACTTGAAAGTCACTCGCTGGATGAGGAGGTCGTCGCCGCCACAGAGGCCTATTTTGCAAACCTCGAGAAAACGTATTTTTCAGACGGGTTAAAGAAATTGGAGCATCGCTGAGCCAAGTGTATCGAGCTAAAAGGAGATTATGTTGAGAAATAAATCGCCACTTTTCCAAAATTTTCGTTTTTCTTTTGAGGGCTAAGTACTTATCGGACCGCCCTCGTACATATGTACTTATATGTAAATTGGTTTCGTTTACAAACATTTTGGTTTGGCGTCGGATTAGTTTAATACAAAATAACAATGGCTAATCTAACAATGAGTGTATTAAAGGTATTAAAACTAGTTCATTATTATTATACGGCAGGTGCAGATATTTAAATACGATATTTGTAACTGGATAAGATTCAATGACTTCATCAATGGTAAAATCAACCGAAACAAGAAAGGAAGTTAACTTCGGCAAGCCGAAGCTTGTATACCCTTGCAGTTATAATAAGTAAATTAAAAAAAAGAAGGATATTCCCAATAATATAAGATAATATGTCAGAAAACACCGAAGCTATAATTTGGTTAATATTATTTTCCAACCAATTTTCCGATCGTTCCAATGGCAGCTATATTATATAGTCGTCAAATTTTGATACAAATAAATTCCAAATTCAGAACTAATTAAAAAATGTTATTTCCAAGCGTAGGAGGTTATATCTTAAACAAGGAAGAACGCTATAGTCGAGTACCCTGACTATCAGATACCCGTTACTCAGCTAAAGGGACCAAAGGGAAATGGAGATATGCAAGCAGCAAAGCGATATTAAAGAGATTTAAGCGTAATTGGCGTTAAAGTGAGCGTGCAAAATTTTTTTTTATTTTTTGGATCAATCGGTAGGTATTGACGAGACCAATACATTTCAATTAAAGTTTTTTATTTGGCATGAAAATTGTGGGCGTCACAGGCTTGGGCGGTTTGAAGGCGTTAAAGTGGGCGTGGCAAACTTTTTTTTGGGTAAATCGATAGGTTTTGATAAGAACAATACACTTCAGTTAAAATTTTTATTCTAGCATCAAAACTGTAGGAGCCAATGTTCTGGGCAGTTTGTGGGCGTTAGAGTGGGCGTGGCACATTGCTGAAACAAAATTGCGCTGCGTAAGAAGCTCAGGAATCTGCACGCCAAATCTCAATAACCTAGCTCTTATAGTTTTCGAGATCTCAGCACTCATCTGGACAGACAGACAGACGGACAGACGGACATGGCTAGATCGACTCGGCTAGTGATCCTGATCAAGAATATATATACTTTATGGGGTCGGAAACGCTTCCTTCTGCCTGTTACATACTTTCCGACGAATCTAGTATACCCTTTTACTCTACGAGTAACGGGTATAATAATGGTGACCTTGGAGGCTATGCGTTCTAATATGGTGGAGCCAAAAGGGGAGCTCCCTGTAAGTTCTGAAGAACAGCTCGCCGCATTGGACGAACGAGTCAACGAGTCTCCGGAACAATACGTATGTAGGATTCGAATCTGGCGGGCTTATTACACGGCACACTCGAAGCGGCTTAAGTTATATGGCAACTCTTATTCAGTTTGCAATCTAAAATCCTCGATAAAGTACTCGATTCTTTTAATGCCGCCGATACCTACACGAGTGAGCGGGGAGTCGTCGTTTAGCGTTCGTGAACACAAGAATACAATTCATGTGACAAACAGAACTCTGTAAAATTTAATCTCATCCGGGATTGACCCAAACATTAGAGTGCAGAAGTGCGTTTTAACAAACACAACTACAATGGTTGCCAAATTTCAAGTCTGGTGAAATGACAATTTGAGACAACTGCGCAGGTAATTTGTCAGTGTGTCCAAAAGACGACGACAAAAACCAGAATTCGGCAGATGTGTGTGTGTGAAAACGCGCAAGGGAAACGCTTGGAGCCAATAGCGACTACAGTCCAGGAGATAGTGCATCATAGATCCCCAGAGCGTCGGTCTGAGATCCGGCCAGTCACGGTGAACTGGTAACTTGCAGAGGCTGATCTGTGGAAGGCGTTGGGAGCAGCGATAGACAGAGGCGAGCGGTGCAAGCCAGGAGCGTGAAGCGGGCATTAGAGCAAAGGCGGGTTGACGGAATCTGGAGGGCAAAATTTCCAAGAAGAGCAGCACTGAGTTTGGAGTAGCAGATCTTGGTGGAAGGCAACGACGTTAGCGGACAAGCAACGGCAAGAACTTTTCAAGTTAAATAGTCCAGAAGAAAATCCAATTGGCAGGCCAGCAGTCTTGAGAAGCAGTGCATCGATAGGGGTGGTAATCAGAAAGCTGACCCAATTAAATTGAAAGTCAGTCACAAGCAGTAAAAGTAGACTGTATGTATAAAACCAAAATTTGTCATTAACTGTAAAGTTATTCATATAATCTATATTTATAATCATATAATCTTTTTGTTACTGTTAAGCTACTAACAATACATTTTAAGGAAATTTCATCTCAAAATGCAACTCGAAGAGACAATGTTAATGCGATGCGACGATTTGCGCGCAAAGCTACTAGAACTTAATTTACCCACAGCCGGTAGAAAGCACGTTTTACAGGATCGACTCCTGGCTCACTTTGGTATTCAGGACGATGATGATAACAACGACTCGGATGGAGTTAAATCTGTAGCTACCGCTCTCGATTGTCCAGTGCAGGCAGCGCCTATAAGCCGTTCTTTGTTTACACTTAAAGATGTAGAAGGCAGTGTTTCAAATTTTGCAGGTACAGGTAGTCCAGATATAGATCAGTGGATCCAGGAGTTGGATGAATGTGCTTTGACTGTGCAGTGGAGTCAGCTTCAACTATTCAATTATTCTAAGCAGTTGCTCAGTGGGGCTGCAAAATCGTTCATTCGCAGTCAGGTTAACATTCGCAACTGGATTCTCTAAAGGCAGCATTACGTGGCGATTTTGCTGTTAAAATATCATTTGCTGAGTTTCATCGCAAGCTAAGTCAACGTGCACAGAGAAAAGGAGAGACACTTCAGGAATATTTGTATGCTTTGATGGAAATAGCCAAACCAGTTAACCTAGACGAAGAGAGTTTGATAGAGTATTTTGTGAAGGGAGTTCCAGATGCTAAGGCAAACAAAATAATGTTGTATCAGGCGAAAACCATAAGGGATTTGAAGGAGCAGATTGAAGTACACAAGAAGGTTCGCGGCTCATACAAAATGCCCTACAAAAATGAAGCGCGTGTAGCTGAGGCGGAAGGATCCAAAAGCTTCGACTCAAAACACGAGTTTGTACGTAAATGCTTTAAGTGTGGGGATCCGTCCCATTTAAAGAAAGATTGCAAGAAGAAGGATAACAATAATTGTTATCGGTGCGGACAGCCAGGTCATCGTGCTGCACAGTGCAAAGTCGAGGTTGAGGTAAAACAGGAGAGCAATGCTAATGCCGTTCACGTGGAGAACGCAGCCACTAAGCCAAAAAGCGAGTTTACGGCTTGCGGCCTTGAACTAAAACTTATCAAATCTTCCTACGCTCAATTCAAAGGACTCGTTGACACAGGCGCAGATCTATGCCTAATGCGCAGTAACATTTTCCTCAAGCTGGGCAACGAAATTCTTACCGGAAAAGAAAAGTGTTTGACGGAAATAGGCGAGAGTCAAGTTCTAACTTTTGGGAGCATTGTCATTCCTGTTGAAATAGACAACATTCACATGGAGGTGGAGTTTCACGTGGTTCCAGATGAGTACATGGGCTTCGACGCAATTTTGGGCAGAACTATCCTGGATATTGTGGACATGAAAGTTACAAAAGAAGGCACTGAGTTTATGCGACGGAATGAATCCAAAAGTAACGAAGATAAACATATCAATTTCGGGTCCGAGTTTCTGCAAGACTTTAAGGGCATGTGTGCAGAACAGGCAGCAGTTTCGGATCACGTTGATTTATCCAATTTAAATCAGCCACAGCAGTCTGCGGCCAAAAGTATGATTGAAGAGTATGCACCCGAGCGCAACGCAAATGCTCCGGTACAAATGTAAATCATTTTGAAGGATGAAATACCTGTCTATCAGCATCCACGTCGTTTACCTGTCTGTGACCAGAAAACAGTTGACGATCAGGTTCAGGACTGGCTTGCAGAGAAAATCATCCAACCAAGTACCTCAGAATACGCATCGCCGGTAGTTTTGGTGTCCAAAAAAAACGGAAAGTAGAGACTGTGCTGTGACTACCGAAAACTAAATGAGAAAATTATCCGAGACAATTTTCCGATGGCCCAAATGGAGACCGTGCTAGACAAGCTGCAAGGGTCCAAGATATTCACTACTTTGGATCTAACAATCGGCTTTTTCCACGTTCCGATTGAACCAGGCTCTCGAAAGTATACATCATTTGTGACTCAATCTGGACAATTTGAATTCCTTTATGTACCATTTGGAATATCAAATTCACCTGCGGTTTTCACAAGATTTATCATGGCAGTTCTAAGAGAGCTCATCGCCACTAACGTAATCGTTGTGTACATGGACGATGTAATCATACCCAGTCAAGGCTTTGAAGAAGGACTTGCTAAGTTGAAAGATGTTTTGCAGGTTGCTTCTCGGAACGGTTTACGTATCAACTGGAGTAAGTGCCAAATATTGCACAGTAAAGTACAGTTCCTAGGATACATCATTCAAAGTGGAACCATCACCCCAGGTCCAGAAAAGATTCAAGCTGTGAAAGAGTTTCCCACACCACATGACAAAAAAGCGATTCAGCGATTCCTAGGTCTGACTTCTTACTTCCGAAAGTTTATAAACGGGTACGCATTGCCAGGCCCTTGTCAGATTTACTGAGAGGCGATTCCAAGTATGAATTTGGAGAGAAACAAAAATTTGCGTTTGAAAAGCTGAAGACTGCTCTTATTAGCGAACCAGTCCTAAAGTTATATAATCCTAACTTACAAACGGAAATCCACACAGACGCGTCCAAGTACGGTTTTGGCGCAGTCTTACTGCAGAAGGACCCCGAAGACAGTGCTTTCCATCCAGTCCAATACATGAGCCGAAAGACATCACCGTTCGAGGAAAAGTACGATTCGTATGAACTGGAAGTACTGGCTATTATTGGAGCTCTAGTCAAGTGGCGTGTCTATGTGTTAGGCATAAATTTCACAATCGTAACTGATTGTAATGTACAAAAAGGAAGTTCCTCCTCGCGTAGCTCGTTGGGCTTTATACTTGCAGGACTTCAACTACAAGATCGAACATCGCTCAGGGACCCAAATGAAACATGCTGATGCCCTGAGCCGAGTCTCATGTTTCTTTTTGTCAGACACTATTGCTCATCGCTTAAAGGAAGCCCAGATTAACGATGATTGGACAAAAACAGTTCGGAACCTTGTAGAAAAGGATGCATACCAGGACTTCTATGTACAGAATGACGTTCTCTTCAAAGATCCGACTCGTGAGCTGCTCGTAGTACCTTCGACTATGGAAAGTGAAATAATTCCGAGCGCGCATAGCCAGGGGCACTTTTCTGCCAGAAAGACAAAGGATATAATCGAAAGGTCATATTTCATTCCCAAGCTCAAAGATAAAACCGATCGAATCGTCGAGAGTTGCATCAGATGCATTATCGTAAATGCCAAAGCCGGCAAGAAAGAGGGATTTCTAACTTCAATTGACAAAGGCGATTTACCCTTCATTACATACCACATCGACCACGTCGGGCCCATGGAAATGACGACCAAGCGATATAACCACATCCTTGTCATAGTAGACGGATTCTCAAAATATGTCTGGCTCTACCCAACTCGTAGCACTGGTGTAGACGAAGTCCTAAACTGTCCGGATAAGCAAGCCGTACATTTTGGAAATCCTTACCGCATAGTGTCCGACAGAGGCACTGCTTTCACATCTCTCGCATTGAAGGAATACTGCGAGTCACACAACATACAGCATCTGCTTATAGCGACAGGTGTACCACGCGGAAATGGCCAAGTCGAAAGACTTCACAAGATCGTCGTACCAATGCTAGCAAAGTTGAGCTATGAAAGTCCATTAGCTTGGTATAAATACGTGGGACGAGTTCAGCAAATTATCAACAGCACTGAGCCGAGAAGCACCAAGATTACGCCATTCAAGCTTTTAACTGGAGTTGATATGCGATTAGCCGGCTGCCATGAATTGAAGGACTTGATGCAGGAGTTTGCGATAAAAGATCTAGATGAAAAGAGAGAGAAGTTTCGCCAAACAGCCAGGGAGAACATCAAAAAGGTACAAGACGAGAATAAAAAAGCGTTTGATTTGAAGCGGAAACAAGAAAGAGTCTATTAACTCAATGATTTGGTAGCAATCAAAAGAACTCAGTATGGTGTCGGATTGAAGCTTAAGGGGAAGTTTTTAGGGCCCTACAAGATTGTTGCAGTAAAGGATCATGGGCGGTACGAAGTAGAACGTATAGGTGATTCAGAGGGTCCATTTAAAACATCTACGGTTTCCGAGTATATGAAACCTTGGTCAAGTCCATTCGAGGCGAATGAACAGTCAGGAGGGCCGAATGTAGGATTCGAATCTGGCGGGCTTATTACACGGCACACTCGAAGCGGGTTAAGTTATATGGCAACTCTTATTCAGTTTGCAATCTAAAATCCTCGATAAAGTACTCGATTCTTTTAATGCCGCCGATACCTACACGAGTGAGCGGGGAGTCGTCGTTTAGCGTTCGTGAACACAAGAATACAATTCATGTGAAAAACAGAACTCTGTAAAATTTAATCTAAGCACTTCTATGTTTAAACTTTATCCCAATAAAACATTGTGAATCTAACGATTCCCACACGTATGTAAAACTTCTTATTATCTTCGGTTACTGTTACTCTAAATTTTACATTTATTAGATTACTTTATTAAGAAAGCTTTTGATTCCATTAGGACTTGTCAAAAACTTGGAGCGCATTATAAGTCGCGATTTGATTTTTGAAATGAATTACGCTGGATCTTGTGGGCAGATTGGTTTTGTAAGCTATGTCAATGTAAATAATGCACTATTTGGTAAGGAACAGTTTTAAATGTTGGGTTTTAAAAACATTTTTTTTACTACATTTTGTATTTATTTTACAGAAGCCACCTGGTCTGACGGCTCTAATATAGTAAAGTTATAATAGATTTCGAGTTATGACAAAAATTTATTTTTTAAAACCACTTTTTGACTATTTTCTCAAAATTGAGTTAAACGATTTCTTTTTAAATTTTAAATCATATAGCCTTTGAGATTCCTCAGCTTTTGATATATAACACTTTTTGCCCTTAAAATTACCGTTTGGAAGATATTAAGCGATAAAAAGTGCTACTCGGTTCAGCTCCGTATACGAAATATTTCATACTTATTGGAATAAACAAAAAGTTTAATATTCATGGTATATGAAATACTAACTATGCCCTTTTTAATATATTTTGGTGCTGCGTCACACTTTAGAGATTTTTTAGGACTTACTGTTAAGACTACAACTGAAAGCATCGGACACACAAGAAAATGTGACAAGTTTAATAAATGAAATACAGTCCACTTAAACCGGGAAATAAAACGTTTTTATTCTACACCATATCTTTGGTCCTTCTAGCCAAATTTAGTTACTGATTAACATGGATCAGCTGAAACTTTTGAAGGCAGCTAGAAGTCGTGCGGGATCAAAATGAGCTTGATGAAATACAAGTTTCATTGGAAAGGCTCAACATCGTATGGAAAGAACTCGAGTCCATTAGCGACCAAATTGTCCTTGTTGACGAAGAGGAAGGGTACGTCGATCCAGCCATCGACAACGAAAGGTAACTGGACAAGTACTTAAAAGCAAGTACATTATTTCGCAACCTCATACGCACCTGTGAAGAATCTCCGGAGAATGAAAGAGAAGGCAACAACTTCAGACAACCTGGCAAACCTGATGAGGCCGCACCATTGGCGTCAGGAGTGGGAAACGAAAACCTAGTTCGTTTTCTGGACCAACAGCAGCAGCTCAACGAGCGTTTGGCTGAGCAACAAACAACGCAACAACTCGGCAGCAAATGTATTGCATAATGAACTGGCAAAAATCCACATCAAGCTATTCACTGGCGACTACAAGGAGTGGCCAGCCTTTAAAAACATCTTCGAGCAAGCAGCATTTGAGAGCAATACAAAAGTTGCACTACTTGAAATCGTACATCACTGGAGAAGCAGCTGACTTGATACGACATATGCCAATAACGGATGCAGCTTACGAGGCTGCTTGGACTTGCCTAATTGATCGATACAATAGACCACGTCACATTGTTAGCACTCTGCTGGAGACATTTGTTAACTTTCCTTCGAACGCCAGAGCAGATTCTGCGGTTCTGCGCAAGGTGACGGACGGAGCCATCGAAATTGTACGCGGCCTGGATGCAGCAGGGCAAACTAATAGGGACTGCTGGATTATACACTTCATTCTGGCCAAGATCGATGCTGAAACCCGTCGCAGATGGATCGAAGGAAGCCGGGAACTGGAATCTTTGTCTGTGGATGATCTACTCAAGTTTTTAGACCGACGTTGCGAGGAATTTGAGCTCAGCAAAAGAGAGTCAGACATAGACTCCAAGGTTGGCCCACAACATGGCAAGGCAAAACGATCGTCACACGCTTTAGTAGCAATGGAAGCAAACACTTGTGTGAAGTGTAACTCCAAGGAGCACAAGATCTACGCCTGCTCAAAGTTTGATGAATTGTCAATCGAGCAGAGACGCACATTTGTTAAGGCTAAATCCCTATGTTTTAACTGCCTTAAGCCTGGACATGTGTCGCGAAAGTGTGATTTCAAATTCACATGCAAGTTTTGCCACAATCGTCATCACTCTCTGCTACATACAGATATTCTTAATTCGCAGGCCGCTGTCACTTCGACACACTCACGAGATGATGAAAGGCACATCCCAAGCGCTCCCGAAGATGCTACGGTTACCATCAGCCATATCGCACAGGCACAAGCGGCTCCCACAGCTGAATCCTTGTGCAACGGATCAACAACCGCAACACAGCCGCAAGGGCTACGAAAAAGTGCATTGCCAACAGCACTAGAGTTAGTTAAAAACGCATCAGGATCGCACACTACCTGCTGGGTGCTTTTGGACAGTGGTTCGGAACTATCGTACATCTCCGAGCGGTGCGTAAAGGCACTCGGACTGGCACGCTCACCGTCACGAATCTTGGTGACCGGAATTTCGTCAATCAAGGCTGAAACAACTAGAGGCTGCAGCACACAGAACTTGCAGTCAAGGATCTCAGATCACACAATGAAGGTACGTGCCCACGTACTCAGCAAAATTACCTCCACGTTGGCAAGACACGATATCGCCGCCTCAGCACTGAAGGCATTCGCTGGCTTTGAGCTTGCGGATTCTGACTATCAGTCGTTGGCGCCAGTTGATATACTCCTGGGCAGCGACTACGTTTGGACCGTGTTAACCGGTCAAAAGATGTTCGACAACCAGGGCAACATCATCGCCATTTCGACCATATTTGGATGGGTCATAGCATCTATCGTTACTACCGGATGTTCATCTGCAACAAAAATGCACACGGCTATTGAGCTATTGAGCTGGAGAATGTCAACCAGGAATTCCATGGGAAACCAGAGGACGATGAAGTTGAACAGCACTTTGTGATGACGCACACTCGGGACTCTAAGGGGCGTTACATCGTCGAACTTCCGTTCAAAAACTCCAAGGAACAGTTTTCGGATACTTTGCAGGGAGCGCTAACAAGATTCTGGGGTGTAGAGCGCCGCCTTAAGAAAGACCCCAATCTGCATTCACAGTACGTGCAATTTATGCGAGATTATATTCAGTTGGGCCACATGCGAGAACTATCGCCAGAAGACATTGACAAAAAAACGTGCTTTTACTTGCCACATCATCCTGTAATTACCCAAAAATTACGGGTCGTATTTGACGGCTCATTCAAGGACACGAATGGACGGTCCTTAAACGAAGCTCTGCACATTGTACCCAGCATTCTACGAAACTTTTTCTCGATTTGTATGCGTTTCAGAATGTTCAAGTTTGTCTTCTCAGCAGATATTGTCAAAATGTACCGACAAATCTGGGTGGCGAATTGTTTGGAGAGAGAAGATGAAACGACTCCTATTAAGCACTATGAACTGTTTTTGAAGGAGCAGTTTTATGTGGACGACGTACTGACCGGAGCACATACCGAGGAGGAGCTCATTCACAATCAAAATGACTTGATCTAGTTGATGAAATGTGCAGTCATGGAACTTGGAAAATGGGTTTCCTTTTCATCACGTGTCGCTGACAGATCTCACGCTACAACTGACGTACAAGGCATAGGGTCCAATTCTACAGCAAAAGTTCTTGGCATTCACTGGGATCCAGAAGAGGATATGATATCCTACAAAGTTTGTCTCACAACAAATCCGCACAACACCAAACGCCAAGTGCTATCAGATGTGGCACGCATTTTTGACCCGCTGGGTATTCTGTCGCCAGCCGTACTGCAGTTTAAAATTCTGTTCCAAGAATTGTGGCTACTCGATCTCGGCTGGGACATGGAGCATCCTCCAAAAATTGCGGACTGGTGGAATAAATGCCGTGACGACCTACACATCTTTCGAGATCTACGCCTGCCACGGTTTGTTCAAAACAATGAAGATCACATCGAACTGCATGGATTTTCAGATGCCTCCATCAAGGCATATTCTGCAGTCATCTATAGCAGAGTAGTGCGAGCAGATGGCACCGTATCTGTTTAACTCATAGCTGGAAAAACCAGAGTTGCTCCGCTGAAGCAGCAGTTTCTACCGCGTCTCGAATTGTGTGGCGCTTTGCTACTGAGCCGACTGCTCTTATCAGTCAAGGATGCGCTACTACACAAGGACATTGAAGTACATGCGTGGTGTGACTCAAGCATAGTCTTGGCCTGGCTTTCACATCCACCATCTAAGCTTAAAACATTTGTAGCCAACAGAACCTCAGAAATACTCGAAGCCTTACCGCGCAACGCATGGCATCATGTAAACACAAAGGAGAATCCGGCGGATTGCGCCACACGAGGAATGCTTGCTTCGGATCCTCTCCATTTCGACTTATGGTGGATGGGACCTTCATGGCTGCAAGATCCAGAAATGCTTGCGGTAAAGTTGACCTCTAAAAAATTCTGTTCTTCCCTTTTAGGAAACCATGGCGGAGAAGAAGTGAACACCTCCGCATTAAACGCACAGGAAAGCTGCTCATTGTCACCAATCGAAGCTTTGACTCAACTCGTCTCGTCCTGGACGAAGCTGGTACGCGTTGTAGCTTACTCCTTGCTCTTTATCCAAAAGACCAAGGCCATTAAATCTGCAACGCTGGCAAATGGAAAGATGCTCACCTTTGAGGAGATTCAGGATGCTCGCAATCTTAGCCTGCAAGAGGCTCAGAGATGTTTCATGGAGGACCGCAAACTACTGACGGAAAATAAGCCTCTTCACAGCCGCTCCCAGTTGGTCAAGCTCTCGCCGATAATCTGCAGGGATGGCCTCCGTCCAGTTGGCGGACGACTGGACAACTCACAATTACCAGCTGATGTAAAACACCCTATTCTATTTCCGAAGTCGAACCGCATCACAAGAATGATTCTGGAACACGAGCATACGACAAATCTTCATCCAGGAGTTTCTGCACTTCTTATTATTGTTCGTCAAAGGTACTGGATCTTTGGTGCGCGCAATTTGATAAGGAATCTGGTTCACAACTGCATTAACTGATTCCGCCAACGTAAACTCACGGAGCAGCAATTCATGGCCGATCTACCAGGCATCCGTACAACAGAAGCTTTACCCTTCCAGTACTCAGGCTCTGATTACGCTGGACCATTTATACTAAAGGAAAGGAGAGGGCGCAATCCACGAAAAACTAAGGGCTACATATGCCTCTTTGTTTGCCTTGTAACATCAGCCATACATTTGGAACTGGCTACCTATCTTAGCACAGACACATTCCTGCCATGTCTTCGGCGTTTCATGTCCCTTCGAGGAAAATGCTCACAGATCTTCAGCGACAACGGGACGAATTTTGTTGGTGCCAAACGGGCATTAGATGAGATGCAGAAATTTTTATCTTTGCAGGAGCATCAACGCAATCTAACACAATCGCTGGCCGATGATGGAATCAAATGGAGTTTTATACCTCCACATTCGCCACATTGGGGAGGAAAGTGGGAGTCATCAGTACGTTCCGTTAAATTACATCTGCGTCGAGTTGTGGGAAAAACTGTTCTTACCTTTGAACAAATGCAAACTCTGATCAGTGCAGTGGTAAACTCGCGACCGCTATGCTACACACCGGACACTGACCTCACCTACTTGTCTCCGGCCCACTTTTTAATTGGGCGCCCATTCACAACTGTTCCAGAGGGAGATCTGACTCATTTGCCGATCAATCGTCTGGACTATTGGCACCAAGAGATTTTGACATCTCTACAGCAACGTCGAAAGTGGAGCAACAAGGAACGCAACATCGCAGTAGACAATGTAGTCCTCGTCAAGGACTCAAATCTCCCTCCAGCAGCTTGGATACTAGCCCGTGTAGAGGAAGCTCATCCTGGACCAGATGGAATTGTACGCGCTGTAAAACTTAAGACGTCTACTGGAGAGATGACCCGGCCCATCACCAAGTTAGCTGTACTGCCTAGTTCTGAAACATTGTTTCAGGGCGGCCCGTGATGTTGATGAACGCGTTGCAGCCGTTATTTAATTTTGAATCTTATTCTATATTTGGTATATGAAATACTAACTTTGCCCTTTTTAATATATTTTGGTGCTGCCTCACACTTTAGAGATTTTTTAGGACTTAGTGTTAAGACTACAACTGAAAGCATCGGACACACAAGAAAATGTGACAAGTTTAATAAATGAAATACAGTTCACTCAAACCGGAAGTTAAAACGTTTTAATTCTACACCAGGGGTACTTAAACTTTTATGATATATGATATATGATATATATGATATTACATTCGATAAAATAAATAAACTATATTAAATTTATGTATACGGCACGCTACAACAGAAAATTTACGTGTAGGTAAATAAATATTAACTGTTGCGAACCAAAATCAAAAATTTAATATAGTTTATTTATTTTATCGAATGTAATATCATTTTTCGTCACAATTGTTGATATCAGAAATTTTTGTTAAAGGCGCGTTCGCCACTACTTTTTACCTCGTTAAGAGGTGTTTTTGCTTGATAATTTTTAGTGCCAAAAAGTTCCTTAATAGTCTTTAATTTTGGAAGTAGATTAAAAAAAATAGCTAAATAAAAAATGTAAGCTAATTTATTTTAAGATTTGTTTTGAGGCAATTTTATAGAAATTTTTCCTACCAATTCCATAGGAATTTCCTATATACAATTCCATAGGAAATTCCTATGTAAAAAGGCGAGGGAAATTCATGGGTCAGGACCCGAAAAAATAAGACTCCCTGAATTTCCCTGGCCCTTTTCCATAGGAATTTCCCATGTAAAGCGGTCGCGCACGTTTCAGTACTGAACATTTTGGACAGCCGTAATAAAAGCGAATGGACTTTGTCCATAATAAGGATGTGAAACCTGAAGCCCTTTTCCATAGGAAAATGAACATGTCCGACTGGGTACTGTTGTTGTTGTGGCTGCATAGACCACGCTGCCTGCAATCATCTTTTTCAAAAAAAAGTATTATATTTGATGAACCCTTCCGCTAATGTCTTAAACGCCTATGACAGCACTGAGTTTAACGTGAATAATTTAGTTACTAAACATTATAATATTTATTACTAAAAATCAAAAAGATACACGAAACATAACGGTAAGATAAATAAAAGGCACATTAAATTTATGACTAAACTCGGAACATCAAACGCAAACCTAAATCAAATTTATAATTAACAAATGGACTAAACGAAAAGCTTTTAAACGCGCAGCTGCACTTCAGAAAAGGTAGACAAATCGAACTATTGGTGCGCTTGAGAGTGCATCTCTTAAATTGTTTATGCTTAGCTTTGCCGAACGGCATCAGATACGCTAACTGGCGCGCATGCGCCGAAGCAACCTCGCTTAGACGAGGCTAAACTCAAAAAAAAAAACATTATAGTCGCGGGGTGAGGGGCATGCAGATAGGCCCTATAGCGTTCTGTTTTCGACTTCTAGGTGTTATTGCTTTCTGCGTTTGTTTTGGCATAGGGCCGCCTTATATTTTTTTTTGTTTGAATATCTTTTGCATGGTTACAAAGTGACTTACATGCTTTGTTGCGATCCCCGATAAAAGCGCTTCTAGTCGAGTTCCGCTGTAAATCTGTTTGGGGGGAGAAAAATTAAAGGCCTAAAGCCCTTATTTGCCAAGCCGCACAAAAGTACAACCTTGACACAAAAAAAAGGAAGTCGACAGCTTATTATACCCGTTACTGGTAGAGTAAAAGGGTATACTAGATTCGTCGGAAAGTATGTTACAGGCAGAAAGAAGCGTTTCCGACCCCACAAAGTATATATATTCTTGATCAGGATCACTAGCCGAGTCGATCTAGCCATGTCCGTCTGTCCGTCTGTCTGTCCCTCCGGATGAACGCTGAGATCTCGGAAACTATGGGAGCTAGGCTATTGAGATTTGGCATGCAGATTCCTGAGCTACTTACGCAGCGCAAGTTTGTTTCAGCAGAGTGCCACGCCCACTCTAACGCCCACAAACCGCCCAAAACTGTGGCTCCTACAGTTTTGATGCTAGAATAAAAATTTTAACTGAAATGTATTGTTCTCATCAATACCTATCGATTGACCCAAAAGTTTGCCACGCCCACTTTAACGCCCACAAACCGCGATAACCTGTGGCGCCCACAATTTTCATGCTAGATAAAAAATTTCAACTGAAATGTATTGGTCTCGTCAATACCTATCGATTGATCCAAAATTTGCCACGCCCACTCTAACGCCCATAACGCTTAAATCTGTATACCGCCGGTAGGTGGCGCATTTTAATCTCGCTTTGCTGCTTACATATCTCCATTTAGCTGAGTAACGGGTATCTGATAGTCGAGGTACTCGACTATAGCATTCTTCCTTGTTTTAATTTGCTGTCCTACAAACTTTCTGGATAGGGTTTGCCCTATCAGCGGACTGGTTGCTATTGAGCCCAAGATCCGTTGATTTTATTGAAAAAGATCAATACAAAACACAGAACTGAAAACTTTCCGCTTACCGAACTTTGCACTGCCACTATGAAATCACTTTTTTGAGGCTTGTGCGCGCGGTGCACAGCTTTTATAGGGACGCTGCTTGACCCATTTCCCCACAATAGAAGGAGAAAGCCTATCATCCCTTCACTCCTTTTAGACCATGGGGTGTTTGCTCACCCACACTTTGACCCTTAAATCTCGCGATCTCCACAAGAGAGGGGACAGGCGCCCAGAGAATTCCCGCGCTTGAAGGTTGTGTTAGGCACATTCCTCGGGAACATATTCTCCGGAAACATTTTATGGAAACTCGATCAAATCGATGTGGATATGCTCAAATCGGTTGTTAGGAATGCCAATCTTTATCAAAGCACTCTGTGTGTGTCGATGCATTTTTGCACGTTGGCGCGAAGCACATTGTCGGGACCATAATGATGCATATTAGTTAATTCCAGGGCAAACAAACCGTTGCTTGAGTAACTCGGCTGTTGCGCGGCTGCTTGGGTGTGCTAGTCCATGCCCTGCATGGAAGTCCTCGCAGGTAAGTGTGGTCGGTCACGTCCAATCGAAACATGGCGAAGGATATCGTGTTGGTCGATTTGTCGAATTTAGACATTAGGAAATATATTAGATAACTCAGCAGTTTCATTATCGGCTTGTTGTGCGTCAAAATCCGCTTGGAAGCTGAAATTGGTCGTTTATGCGTGATATTGATATCTGCGACTGCATTGTTCTCCCCGGGGTTATAAATGGTTTCTGAACAAAATTGGGATATGAAGTCCAACTGCCGAAGCTGACGTGGTGATATATAATATTAAACAAAAACACTTCTGAACGAGGTACAAATCTAGTGACGATCGCACCTTCAACAAACAAAAGTTCTGATATCAACTTTTGTGACGAAAATGTATTATACGATCTACTACACACTTTCTACATTTTTTTTCATTCGACATGCTTTACCAAAACCGTACAGCTAAACACAGGTATATTGAATTACAGCGTGCCGAATGTAAGCAAGGAAGAACGCTATAGTCGCGTACCTCGACTATCAGATACCAGTAACTCAGCTTAACGGACCAAAGAGAAATGGAGATATGCAAGCAGCAAAGCGAGATTGAAATTGAAATCAATATATAGTTATTTGGGCGGTAGACTGATTTAAGCGTTGTGTGCGCCACACAATCGATAGTTATTGACGAGACTAATACATTTCAGTTAAAATTTTTTATTGAGCATGAAAATTGTGGGCGCCACAGATTTGGGCGGCTTGTGGGCGTTAGAGTGGGCGTGGCATATACGCGAAACTTGCGGAAATCAATACACAAACGTGTTTCTGCAAGTAACGCATCGAGTTTTTTCCTATATATCGGTTTTCCAATGGCATTACCGTTGATGGTATTCCGTAGGCAATTGCTTTAAAAATTCATCTCGGTGAAAATAAAAAAGTGAATTTAAGTGTCATTGGTGCATTATTAGCCTTAGTAACCCAGCATTGATGTAACTATTTCCTGAGTCTTTTTTGGATTACCCAAATTTTTTCCCTACATTTTCAATGCACCCACGCGCCCATGACTATCCGACAAAACGATTGCGATACTTTGGCTTTTCATTAAATTTCTGATGTCTGGTCCAAAGGTCAAAAGATAACACAAAATGGCGTTGCGGATGAATCCAAATGTGCCGATAACAACGATTTAGACATAACATTATACACTTTACTTACTACAGACGTACAAGAAAAATCAGAGATATCACTTTTAACCTCAACAGAAATAAACCAAGGATTTAAAAATGCTGGCTAAAAGGCGTTTTGGCTTTTTAGTTCCTCGGGTTCATATCTACATAATCGCTGAAGACATGAGTTTATAGTTTCAATTGGCTAAAAAGATATGGCCAATATAAAGAAAATTGGTATTTAAAACTATTACTCGCTATAATAGGTAAATGCGAGCTAAGCCAGACAAATTTAAATGGATTTTAGTTAGTTTCGATAAGTGCTTTTCGCACGTGAAGTCCAAATTGCGGTTAGATTGCGTAACCCTAAAAATGTTGCACACTGTCTTAAAAGGTCAGTTTAGGCAGTTTTACTTTTAGGGTAAGGACTTTTGTAGTATGTCCAAACACAATTTCTGAAAGGGGCTGTGAGACACGCTCTGTTGACCCGTAGGTAGTCGTAGAATGGAATCGGGTGCTTTAGTTTCCTTTAAGGTGTCGCACGCACGAATGTAATTGTGAATATCCATTCAGAGACCTGGCTAATAATTTTGTGCATTCTTCCATGGGCTGATTATACGTTATCATGTGCCAGGCTGATAACCTTCGCCGGTACCCACAGTTGCCAATTATTCAAATCGCTCGAGTAATGTCAATGTCGATTTAGCGTCGCTTGTGACCGGTTGTGTTTGTCAATTTGTCATCAATATCTGTGATACTGGTGCCTTGCTTTGTGACTTAGTCCAACATAACCAGCCATGCTTGTGTTTTAAATCGTCTGTTTATGTTTAATTGCCTATTTTATTGTAGCAATTTTATCAAAACCTAACTCTGTTATTAGCCTGTGCATTTTGTTATTGTAACTTCTGTACGCTGTGGTGCATTTCTTTCAATAGCTTTTGTTGTTGTTTCTCTCTCCCGTTTCTTGTCGTTTATATTGATGTCGTGTATATTTTGTTTGTGTTTTGCAAGCCATGCTCAGTCGACAGCCACTCTGTCGCGCTCTCTCGCTCTCGCAGTCTCTACGCGCTCTTATACTATTGTGTTCTTGTGTGTCTACATTTTTGTTGTTTGACCCCAGTGTCAAATTATGTGAGGTATTTATAATTCTTTCGATTTTTGGTTTTAAAAAATTTTTATTTTAAAACTAAAATACTTACAAAATGGCTCTTTTCTGTTTCAAAAAAGATTGTCAGTTTTGATCGTCACCTAATGACGTTTTTATTTACTGTCGACTCTGCAACGTTGTCATACATCCGAAATGTACTGGACTTGTTGGCAGAGTAAAAGACTATATTGATCTGCGTGTTTGTTTTTTGTGGACTTGTGCCTCATGCGTTCAAATAAACGGTAATTTGGATGGCTATGTAGCGGTGACCAATGATCGTTTTATGAAACTGTTTGATAAACCTATGAGCGTAGTTGCTGATTTCAAAGAGTTTAAGGCGGACCTTGATAATAAAAAAATGTCAGTAGGGTCACCAAAACGCAAAATGACCGCTCCTTTAAAATCTGTTGAAGTGAAGGCATCAGTTCCAAATCCCAACTTAGCTTCAAATATTTTTACCCGATCGGTAACGGCAGCTATGTCGGCATCCACTGGCGCTGGGGGACCTAAATTAGCTTCACTGCCAGCATTACCCATAGGTATCAAAAGCTCTGAAGGAGTCCTTGTTTCTCCTAGTCAGCCTAAGGGGTCAAACACCCCGCAGCTTTCTGTGCCTATAGGTGAAGTTTGCTCTATAGGAGTCCCTAGTCTTGATAATCAGACGAACGATGTTCAAATTGCTGGTGGTAGAAGAAAGAGCCTCTCGGTTGTTCCATATAGGAAGCAATTATTTGTGTCTCGTTTAACACCTGAAACCACATCTACAGGTGTTTTGGAATTTATACAACAGGAATTCCCATCTCAAAACATCACAGCGGAGGAGTTTAAAATTCCATATGTTCGTAGGATATCTTTATTTAAAATATCTGCCCCTCCGGAAGTATTTAATGTACTAAATTCTAAAAGTTTTTGGCTTAATGATGAATTGGTCATTAAAGAATTTGTTCCAAACAGACGGAGAACTAATAGTAGGCCTTCCACGACTGTACCTGCGCCAAAAAACTGAGCAGTTTATTTTTGGCCTATCAAAATGTTAGGGGACTTAATATGAAGCTACTTAAGCTTTATGCTGACTCCTCTGCCTGTTCTGAAGACATTCTGGCCTTTACTGAGACTTGGCTGAAACCGGAGATATCAGACTCTGAAGTTCTGTCCAAAAAATGTAATACATATAGAACTGATCGCTCTCCTCGTTACCTCTACTTCAACGTCGGAGAGAGTATACTTTTTTAATCGCAATAACATAGAATTCGTTGGTGTTAAATTTTTTTTGAAATCTTTTTCAATTTATGTAATTCGTTTTTATTTATGAGCAACATTTGTCTGCAATAAAAACTGTTCTATCTCATCTTTCCGAAAGGAATCTTTTAATTGTTTTTGGTGCTTTCAATCTCCCTGACATTTCTTGGTCCCCTTCCACTGACTCACTTTTCTCTACCCCTTTATCTGTCCATGACTTCGTTGACGGTCTGTTAGAATTATCATTACAGCAATTTAGCTTTATACGTAATTCACTAAACAGTTGGATCTTGTATTTGTTTTAGATCCATCGGAAGTCACGGTATCTAGAATTGACCCACTAGTTGTGCCTGAACCCCAGTATCATCCCACATTAGAATTTACAATTTGTCTTCCATGCGTTGATACCCTCTCTCCTTCACTTTCTCCAACTAAAAGTAGATGCTTTCGTAAATGTGACTTTAGTAAACTGAACGACTTGATTTCACAATATAACTGGACAAATTTATATAATGTGCTACGGAACTACTTTATAGTGTCCTAAACTCTTTTTTCTGTGAATGTGTTCCTGATAGTTTTCCTCCTAAGTTACACAGGCCTCCTTGGTTTACCAATGAAATGGAAAGACTTAGAGACCTTAAAACAAACTTCTATAAAAAGCACGAAAAGTCGGGTAGGCCATCCGATTTATCAAGATATGTGGTGGCTCGTACTAATTTTAATGTACTGTTACGTACGCCCTCCCCCATACCAAGATTAACCCCGGCAAAACAACTGCCATTAGTTGAGGGTAGGGGCCGTAATGACTAACCACACTGCGATTGATAAAAGCAAAACAGCAAAAACAATTCGACAACTCATGGGTGTCGCGTGGCCAGAACAACGACCACGATCGACCTGCTCGTAACCGTAATCCAGTAAGGTGGCAAAGTGCACCAGCCGGCCATTGACTCCTAAAATAGGGGAAATGGAGAAACAGTACCCCTAGGTGGGAACACCTAGTTAATTCATCCAATATGGGGGGCTAGCGAAAGATCTAGTCCGGTATAAAAGACCCCAGCCAAATGGAGAAGAGACAGAAATGGTTCTGATCTCTCCATGACGGTGGTCTAGAAGTGCAACTCCCATCAACACAGACCACGACTGGAAGAAGGCTGGTGTCCAGAAGGATGTCTTGACGTTTCCCTAGAATCAAATTCACCAGGAGGAAGTCCCAGGAGGAAGTCCCGATAACCGGTCCTGCGATCGACCACAATCTGGAGATAGTCAACCTGCAAAATCCCGAAGGACGAAAAGGAACTAGCGAACCAAGTGAATGGCCTAAGGACTCCAAGATGGGTAGCAAAACGTCTAAAGTGGCCGGCAGCACCGCCAATGTGATTAACACAGTAGAGATCGTTGACCACCAAGATGATATTCAGGATGTCAACAAGACCATGAAGCACATCGTTGGACTACTCCTGGTTATAGTGCTCCTTAAGGTTGTAAAGATCTACAAGCGCTCTGTCCAGAGACGCCGCGACCAACATCATGCCCTGGAGAAAGTGGTGACCCACATTGGAGCATAAGCCGAGCCGATACAGTGAAGTGAAACCACAAAAAGACAATAAAAGCAGCAAAAAGACAATAGAAACAATACAAATAATAATAAATAAATGGCACTCCAATATTATAAACAAAAAGGTGAATCGCCAAAACAATCAAAAACAATTTGCGAGTACATGCATTTCTGAATGCAAGTGTAAACAGAATCCCCAATTACATACGCTGAACAAGAAATTAGAGCTGCACCGACCAGCCCAGCCCGAGCATTGGAACTGACGTGTGCCTCAGTGGAACTCTCATACAATGCATACATACATACATATCTATACAGCGATAGTGTTATTTTTTTTGTGTAACGTTATTTTTGTGTTTTGTTTTTGTAAGCCACCATCAAATCTTGCACGTATATATATGTATAAACCAATTCTAAAATCTCCCAAAGCTCGTATTGCGCGGCCCGCGACGATCCATTGGCACACGAATGTGTGAAGGGGAGGGAATATGGCCAAAACACAGCCCGATCGTATTGCGATCAAGCGACAGCTAAGCTTGTTGGGCAGTGTGGACTGATGACTGACGAACTTGACTATTATTATTTTTCCAGGCACTTTTAATATTTATTCTCGTTATGTTGGAGAGGAGAGAGGCTTACCAAGATCCCACGACCCGAATACGACGTAGCTTATGCCGGCAAATGGTGCCTGAACCTCGGACGCCTTTCCCTCGGCCCAAGTCCTTGTCAGGACTCGGGCACTAATATGCCCACGTAACAGTACTTAACCGTCATTGCTATTCCATGTATTTGAATCGATGTAAATTTGAATTTTCAAAGGATCCAAAGCAGTTTTATAACTTTGTTAATGCTAAGCAAAAGTCTTCAGCATTGCCATCATCAGTACGATTAAACTCTATTGAGGCATTTACGGATCCCGAAGTTGCAGATTTATTTGTTGAATTCCTCCAATCTACTTATAGTTCTGTTTCTTTGTCTCATTCTAGCTACCCTAATCACTTAAAATGGGCAAATTGTATCCTGTAATCACCGAAAGTTCTCTCTTAAGGGGTTTACAAACTATATCGCCAACCTATTGTGTGGTGTGTGCTTAAGTTTTGCGGCCGAACTATTTGTAAACCCATTCTTGAACTTTTTCATTTCTCTATCTCATCATCTGTTTTTCCTACTATCTGGAAATATTCTCGTATTATTCAACTCCACAAAAAGGGTGCTAAGGTTAATATTCAGAACTATATAGGAATCTCCAAATTGTCTGCAATTCCCAAAACATTTAAACGCATTATTACCTCTCATTTGCATCATTTATGCTCCTCTTTGATATCTCCGTGTCAACATGGTTTTGTTAAGCGAAGATCGACCACTACTAACCTACTCGAATTGACATCTTTTGTAATAAATGGACTTAACCAAAAATTGCAGACAGATTTTATATATACAGATTTTAATAAAGCCTTTGACTCTGTTAACCACTCTCTTCTTTTGTTCAAATTAGATAAGCTTGGGCTTCCGAATAAGCTGTTAACTTGGATTTCAAGTTATTTGAATGGTAGATCTCAGAGGGTTTTATTCAAAAACGCTGTTTCCAAGACGATCAACGTGACATCTGGAGTGACTCAGGGCAGTCATTTAGGCTTTTTTCTGTTTACTCTGTTTATAAATGATCTTCCCTCTATCGTAACTTACTTTCGTGTACTAATGTATGCTGATGATGTTAAGCTTTGTTTATCGGATAATAATATTGATTCTGGTTTCTGCTTGCAGTCAGACAATAATAGACTCCAGGAATGGTGTCAGTACAACCTATTGAATTTAAACTATCTTAAATGCAACGTTATGACTTTTTATAGGGATACGCCAAAGTTCATGAGTTACTTTCTTCAGATCATGTCCCTGGACCGAATATACTCAGTAAACGATTTAGGTGTTCTCCTAGATCATAAACTCAAATTTGACTCCCACGTCAGGTTGCCTTCTTACTCGAGTAGATTGATATTAATTATTTTGCCTAGTCTAGTAAACCGTAGAACTGGGCTTGATACTATTTTTATGAATAATCTTATCAGAGGCGATATTGATTCTGTAGATTTGGTAAGCCGCCTAACTTTTAATGTTCCTGTTAGACTAATGCGAAACTACTATCCTATCAACTTGCCACGATGTTCATCTAATTTTAGTCAGCACGAGCCCTTTCGCGTTCTTTCTAATAATTATAACAACCTATATCAGCGGTCGGGAGTGACCTATTAAGTGAGCTCTCGCTCTCGTATAACGTAGATGTTCGTGTGACTTTGGCATGGGTCTTCGGGTAATTTTTTTCTCAGCTTCGACGCGCTTTTTTGTTGCTGCGGTAGAGAATCTCAGTGCAAAGCAGAGAAACGTGAGGCTTCAGCACGCCGCGCGCAAACTTCGTGTTTGTTACCCTTACACTATTGCAAGGCAAACTTGTGATGGTATGTGTGTTTTATGTTTATGTGCAACTGTTATTTTATCTTTAAAAAAGCTATGCGTATGAGAAAGCATAAATTCCTTTCGGTTGTCTTCACTCGACGCGGCCTTGTACATTTACGCTGCACACGAAAATTGGGTGTCTATTGTATCAAGAGTATTTAGGAACTTTCACTAACGTCCGATAATCCTCTCGTTCGTCTCTCTAACCCCCCAATAACGTATTCCACTAGGGCTTCTGCCCTACTACTACTCACTTAGGTAAGATAGGCTTACAAATAATTTACTATGAGAAATTTCATATTTACGTTTTAAATATTGTTTCGAGTGATACATTAATTTAAGGGTATTGCAAAAACTAAAAGGATTGCATATTAAGACTTTAAAAAAATCAATTGGCCTGGGAGAAAGAGCGGTGATAGTGAAAATTTCATTTGATTTGATCTGTTGGGGCCGGTCTGGACCTATTTGTTAACCTATTTGTATTCTCACCTAAAATACGCGTCGAATGACCTTTCAACTGTCAAAATCGAGTGCTCCGTTCAAAATTAATACGCTAAACAAGATTTTGAGGAACTTCTCAAAATGAAAATTTTATTTTGTTTGTCAGTTTGTCCCAAAACGTTACTTTAGAGTCCTGAAAATTCTAGACGATGTTAAACAGATCAATATTAGAAACATTACTTCCAGCGCTTTGAAAAAAAAACAAGTTAGTTTGGCGACAAAACAGCTATAAATAGCTACGACTTTCTAAGATAATTTGTCTAAATATCACCGTTTAAAAATTATGGCCCAAAGTTTTATTTATTTAGATTTTTTAGTTTTTTTTCTGATTTTTTAATTCTTAGTCAACAAAAATGGTAACATTTACCGGTTTAGAACATCTTACACTGCTTTAGAACTATTTTTTTTTTTGTGCGTATCTAAGCTCTATTTAAAGGTCCTGGATGTTTAAGATGATGTTAAACAGCTTAATAGAAGAAACTTTCCTTCTACCACATTTGGAAAAACTAACTGGCTTGGCGAAAATACAGCCATAAATAGCTCAATTTTGTATACACGTAACTTGTGAACTACTAAAGCTACAAGCAATATGTTGTTAAAATTTTAAATACTTTGTACGCCTTTCTAACAAAATTTATCTAAATACCACCGTTTCAAAATTATGTGCAAAAATTTTCTTTAAAGTTTAGATCTTTTTATACCCGTTACTCGTAGAGTAAAAGGGTATACTAGATTCGTCGGAAAGTATGTAACAGGCAGAAGGAAGCGTTTCCGACCCCATAAAGTATATATATTCTTGATCAGGATCACTAGCCGAGTCGATCTAGCCATGTCCGTCTGTCCGTCTGTCCGTCTGTCCGTCTGTCCGTCTGTCCGTCTGTCCGTCTGTCCGTATGAACGCTGAGATCTCGGAAACTATGAGAGTTACAATACTGGGATTAGGCACGCAGATTCCTGAGATTCCTGCGCAGCGCAAGTTTGTTTCAGTAGAGTGCCACGCCCACTCTAACGCCCACAAACCGCCCAAAACTGTGGCTCCTACAGTTTTGATGCTAGAATAAAAATTTTAATTGAAATGTATTGTTCTCATCAATACCTATCGACTGATCCAAAAAAAAGTTTGCCACGCCCACTTTAACGCCCACAAACCGCGAAAACCTGTGACGCCCACAATTTTCATGCTAGATAAAAAATTTTAACTGAAATGTATTGGTCTCGTCAATACCTATCGATTGATCCAAAAAGAAATTTGCCACGCCCACTCTAACTCCCACAAACCGCGAAAACCTGTGACGCCCAAAATTGTTATGCTAGATAAAAAATTTTAACTGAAATGTATTGGTCTCGACAATACCTGTAACTCGAAATAAAAAGTAAGAAGTTTATTTTGTAGCATAATAATACATTTATTCATTTATTTTTGTTATATTAAATATTGAAATTAGTTTTCTGGCTTCATTTCGGCTAGAAGCATAGAAGAAGCAGGCGCACGTTTCCGATGTCAATTCAGGATTACAAAATGTAAAGTGTTCACCATAATTCGTAGTTTTGAGATCATATCCACCTTGATTCATAAACATAGTTTTTGTGCTTAGGAGGTATTAAAAATGCTGACCAATTATCTGTCCTTGAAATTTTTCAATAATTTGGTAAATTTCCACATGAAATTTCATTTTATTAATTTTGCTTTCTTGTAGTTCTTTACACATCTAGTCTCAACTTTAAAATTATGTATTAAAATTATATTATTGTTTTATAGCTAATTTAAAAAAATGTCAAAAAAATGTATGCATTGTTAAGAGCACAAACCCCGCCCTTAAGATGTGTTTCACAATAGGGAAACCGGTTTCCCTTAAAACTGCTTAATGATGGACAGCCCATTTCCTCGATATTAATGAGCCGACGTCTCCCAAGAAACGTGTGTAGATATCGATTTTATTTTACACCTTTACAAATAATTTGTTTTCCGATTGTAATTGTCCTTAGATAGTTTCGAGTTTGGGGATGTGTATTGATTAATCAAATTACAGTCTTTCGAGATTTTGTCTTTAGCAAAGTTAAATAATATGGTGGTTCTATTAAATAATTATTATTCAAGTTTAGATATTTTTCGAATGCCAATTTCCTTTAGAATAAAATTTCTTTGTGCCTAACCGAATTACACACTTGTGGGTCACGATTTGATGGCAGGACGATGGTGTCGCTGCAATGGTATCGATGGTTACTATAATGCCGGACCACAGGCGATGCTGGAACTGCGCTGCGATTGAGCTGCTAGTTGAGGTAGTGTAGGATTTTGTGCTCATTCCCGGCGGTGGAAAGTAGAACCGCGGAGTTTTGAGTTGCGTTGATAATTGATTTACTCTTAATTTGATACATATGATATATGTGGGGTTTTTGTTATTTTTACAGTATAGAAGTTTAAGTGTTTATTTAAATGATTAAATATGGTATGTCATAATGTGAGTATAATTAAGACCGTCGTCGCGTCGTTTTGCTTTTCACACAAGCACGTCTTCTTTGGATCAGATCTCGTCAAATACTGCCTCTACTCGTCTTTCTCGTTTTATCGTCGTTGTTCTCGTCCTTTACTTCTTGTGGGTCGTCTTCTTCTGGAATGTGTGTTACTGCTCGTCGTTCTCGTTGTCTAGATCGGGGTTGTTAGGGCGATTCTCGTAATATCACTCCCACATGTTGGGCCCTCCGCCTGAATTCTGTTTAATAGATACATTTGCATCCCAGAGATGCGACTTTGCCTCTGTGGCCATTATGATAAGGCTCTCTGGCGTTTCGGTCCGTTCGGGCATTTTTCGAGCTGGCTGCCTGCCTCTGCCTGAGTGGAAAATTGTTTTTGGTTAATTCCTTAGTTCTACAAAGGGGGCTTCCAAAAGGGGGGCTCTAAAAGGGGGGCTACGAGATGTCTGGCGTGTTTGCGGTGGGGCAGCCGGTCGGTATGCTGTGGGTAATGATACTTGGCCGAGATGCTGCTCACAAAAGGCCTTAATCGATTAGCGGATTGCTTTAATGGCTTTTTTATTGGGAAAACACCTTAGTAAAAAAAGCATAAATGTTAAAAGGGATTCAAATTAAATACTTCGTCAAGTATTGTAACTACTGCTAATTTTATATTTCTTAATTACAAGTAATAACATTTATGTGTTCAGAAATGTTACTGGTTTAATAGTTTATTCCAGTTTCATTTATCAGTGCATTAAATAAAATGTTAATCAATGGGGTTACCTTAAAATATTACAGAGATATCTGGTTTATATATACCATATGGATCTACCTTTTCAATAAGAGAACTTTCAAACTTTCGAGAGTAGGTCAGGGAATTTTGATTACGATCGCAGATTGCGTAGTTGGCTCGGCTGAAACTACAAAATGTGCTGACTGCATTGGCGGGTCAGTATACCGTTGAGTCGGTGAGTTAGTGAGACATATTATATGAGACATATAATAATGCTGATCTCATCGGTGACGATGTCTCCTTGAGATATTTACCTGCGATCCAGAATTTATTACAGCGCGACATGTTTGTAGTTGACCGCCCTTGTTATGATACCTTGGCGGTCGCGAGCAGAACATAACCTCTAGGGTTGTCGTAGCCTGCAATGGTTACTGCGCCGAATTCTGGATTGCTAGTCGGTGTAATAGTGAATGATGCCGTTGCTGGTAAACTCGAAAGCTGGTCGGTGATCCACAGTTTTCAACCCTATGAGCTGTAGACAAATAATTTGTGCATGCTCCTACTTGAATAATAGCTTGGCGCCGTGCTTTGGGGTCCATTTGCTGGACACGGCTACATGCTCTAAGATTATGTTGTCTTAGGTAACAAATCTTACAGCTCTCTTCGTTGTGAACTGACTGATGGCGGAGTGTTGCTGTAGACTGTGCGCCTATCGTCTCCAGCAACCACACCGCTCAATAAACGTCAGTACACTCCTTCCTACACTTTTCCAGTGCCGCTGGAGTCTGCTGGTCTAGTTTTCTTCTGATAATAAAACACAGAACTGGATCCTAGGATTTTGTGATGATATCGAGGTTTTTAAGGGTACTCAAAGTGATATAATCGACGATTTCTCCTATTGGAGCAAAGACTAATATTAATTCGTTTTGGTCCTGAATTTAAGTCGTTGCCAGGTGTCGTTGTATCCGCCTTGTAAGTAGGCTGTATCTGTCAAAATGTTCCTTTCTTCACCGCGGAGTGAGCCTTGTAGAATATGCAGCTTCTGGCTGGCTGAGTATAATTTATTATGCACTTATTCTACAAATAAGTTGTGAAACCGGGGCCAATCTATATATTCGCCATCAAACTTAGGAATACTGATTGGCGGTAGTGATAGGTTTAGGATCATTCGAGCTTCGTTTTCTCGAAGCAAGGTTATATTATATTCTTCATATAACGTCTAGAATAAACTAACTTCTTCTTTGGCGGCTGACTCTGCCCCAGGCGTATTATCGAAATCATCATGGGCCTGTCTGAATAGTTCCCATTGAACCTCCACGTGGCGTTGTGTTGCTGGGGTGATCGTGGGCGCATTTGACGCCAGAACTAGAAATGATTCTATTTCGTTTCTTCGTCTCTTTAGTTGACAAATAACTGCGTCGATCGATGGGTCACTCTTGATTTGCTTGAATAACGGATCCTTTGGATTGTTCTGGATTTGCCGAGGTGCCTTTTAAGGGCCCCTTGCTGACGCAATGTTGTCTGTAAATAACCGCTGATGTTTCTCGACCAGCTCTGTTAATCCTGTTAGTCTTGAGGCATACACAACTCCAGCGGGTAATGCCGCTTGCTGGACTTCTTCATCTAAGTCGCAAAACTTATGCCAGAGATTGTTCAACTGACTGAGCTTATAAAAATAGCCGTCTCAATGGCGTCGTTTGACCGAATCCTTGCCATAACTCTTTATGAGCTGTTGGGTTCCTATTTATAGCTCATTTTGGTTGTCTAGTAATAGATTGCGTAAATCGATTCTTGTGTGTTTCCTCTATGAAAAATACTCTCTAAAGCTCGTGTTTTGGAAACGAAAAATCCTGTGAAGCCGGATAAAGCTGTGTGTCCTGTAAAGCTGGATGAAGCTGTGAGTCCTGTGAAGCTGGATTAAGCTGACGATCCTGCGAAGCTGGATCAAGCTGCGTATCCTGTGAAGCTGGATGAAGCTGTGAGTCCTTTGAAGCTGGATTAGCCTGACGATCCTGTGAAGCTGAATCAAGCTGCGTATACTGTGAGGCTGGATCACGCTGCGTATCTTGTGAAGCTGGATGAAGCTGAGTATCCTGTGAAGGTAAGTGGCTTGGGGGCGCTTTGATAGCAGGACGGTCGCGTCCGTAGTTGGCTCGGCTGATAGTGCAAAATTTGCCTACTGCATTGGGGGATCTTTGTACCGTTGAGTCGGTGAGACGGTGAGTTATTGAGACATATAATATGCTGAGCAACAATTTTCATCTGCAGTGGGTACTACTGAGCACCTGGTTCTGTTCCCTACTTGCCTACTGCCTGATTTGTTGGGTGCTGGTCATGTTGAGCACCCTTGGGTACGAACAAAATTATTATTATTATCAAAGAAACCTTGAACATCAATCGATACAGTATCTTTCAACATTTTCCTAATGTTAAACAACTCGTTGTACTGCTCCGTTTAATGGTTTATATTCAACTAAACGGTCATGTATGAGAAGACAATAAGCTTGGGTTTTTTCATGTGTCTTCAGTTCTATTTAAACTAACACATCAACAGGACCAGTTTTTACTGTTTCGTTTTGATATGAAAGATCAACCACAATAAATTACTTTTATTTCACTTATTTCATTTCATTCAAAAATGGTTGTGATTCATGATTATAGTAACTAGATTGAAATCTTGTATACATTTCATATAGATGAGCATACTGATTCTTACTAAAAACGACTTAGAATTTAAGTGAACTTTAAAGTTTTATACATTTTTGTGATAAGTTCTCCATGTTCTCCATGTAAAGCCTAGTACTCAGATCGGCTAAGAGTTTCACTAGTCGAAAAATCTTATTCTTTGTAGTGTGACCGAAGTTTTCAAGGTTCACCCGCAGTGCATGTAGCATGTTTTTACTGTCAAGCAGCTGGGGTTGTTGCCAAACGGAAAACAAATCAAATGGATAAATTTAAAAAGAAAGGGTCTATTGGTACACAAAGAAATTTAAATAAAAATAAATGGAATGTTCAACGAATGTTTTCATTTATGTAAATTAGTAGTTTAAAGCTTCCTTCTCGTCCCACGGATGCTTCGCCATCTTTCCCCCTCCACGGCAGTACAGCTCCGAGTCCCGATAGGCATATTGGACCTTGAGGAAGTAAGAGAACGGGGTTGATCCGCTGATGCTGCAGGAAGCCGCCCAGCATCCTGGCAGTGGCTGGCTATGTCTTCTCCAACTGTTCCTCCTCCTTATAGAAGCCAGCGGGTCCTCCAGCTCCGCTTAAGCTGCCAAGTAGCTGGTGGTGGTGGTGTCCGAAGTCCTAATGGAGAGGTCGTCGGAGATTGTATTACTGGTGGTTCTGCTAAAAAGATACTTCTATTAGTACAACGCAACCAAATTATTTTGGCCAGATCTTACTTTCTTTGTGAGGACGCGCCCGGCAGGATGTCCATTTAGAGATCGAAGTCCTACTCGGCATGTTCCTTCACACTGGGATTCTCTAGTGGATCTCGCCCAGCACTTCAACTATTTCCGAATTTGCCCTTTTTGGGGAATTGCTTCCTGGCGGAGAAATCCTACAATAAAGGGCATAAGCTTGGATTTGGCGCCTATTTCATCTACTCTAACACCCTGCATCCGACTTTGCGGTTTTCATTCCATTTTTAAATTTTGGTTTCCACATCGCCTTTGCACGAACACCGCCAAAGATTAAATTTCTTATTCTTTGGACCGCGGCTAACGGCGTTCATCGAAAATTCACTCGCGAAATCTGGTATTTCCTTAGCTCATCTGTGTACCGCGCTGAAAAACAGACCCGGCGAAAAACGTTAGCCGGGTATTTGCCTCTCGCTCACTCCTATGGTTAGCTCGCGGTTTTCGGCGATCTGAGTACTAGGCTTAAATCCAAATATTGCATATCTTGGTTTTTCGCGGTTAGCCCACAATATCACATTCCAACTGTGTTGACTGCCATACCTCAATTTGGAGTTACCATATGAATCCCAACTTCGGAATGCGATTGGTTTTACACCATGGGTTATTCTCCAGCTAATATTCATCATTTACAGCTTAATAGCTTGTTTACTTCGGGTTTGTTCAAGCCAGAATCTGGCCAAATCTTGGCGATAGATTCTTAGTAAGCATCCACACTAGTTCGTGTTTCAAAATGAACAAATCTTATTTATAATAAGCAAAACCCAACAAATTGTTTAACGGTATAGAAAAGTTGAAGTCTGGTCCCGTAGAAATTTCGTCTCCACTGCTCCATCCAGTATTTAATAGATTTTTACTTTCAAGATTATCCAGAAATATACAATTTTTTAGGGTAGTAGTCATACCGAAAAATCGTGTTCTCGCACTCACATCCATTTATTTTGTACTTAATTTCATCCAAAATGTAAGCCATACAATTATTAAAAGAAGAATGGTAACATTTTCAGTTGTAGGTCCATTTGGTGAAACTTTTCTAAATAATAATAATGCACGTACAAGCCTTGACTTTGTATAGTTATTCGAATTTCATCGTTTGGTTTAAATGTTTGATTATACGATGAATAAGTATAAAACGCTTTTTTCGAAATACTCCAACCTGAATAAACTTTTTCTCGAACATTTCAATTTTCGTTTATTGTTTTTCTTTCCACTCTTTATATTATACTCGAAACTTCAATTCTAACGACTTTAAAAATAGTTTATATTTTAAAGTAAGTGAGCATCTTTTTACTGTTGATCCTATTTCAATAGCTTTACACTCTTTTATTATAAATAATCGTTCTATAAACCGAATGTGCATGCGAATCGAAACGTTTTCATCACGTAAATTCACCAAATTCCGTTTTGGACAACTACTCGTATAGATAGTGTGCGGAACATTATGCCAAACTCATGTAACGTGTGATTCGTAGTATTATCTACATATGAACCGCTGATGATATTACAGTGCAAACGAATTGTATTAATTTTAAATATGTTAACAGTCTGATCTAATCGATAGATTTTTGTAGAATGTGGTTCTAGTACTTTTTGATGGAAACTAAACAGTTGTCCAGCAGATCTTTCCTTGTTAAAGTAAACTGACTCTCGCATGGTAGATATTTTAAAATTTTTAAAGGTTTTTTTCAAGGTTATAATCTTTAGTTTATTCGTATGATTCAGTAGAAATTGTAATAACATTGTCACCGATGTTAAAGAGATATTTGAAATCGAATAATACATATTAAAGTCGCTAGATGCGCACTCATATCGACCATTTAATTCGTTAGGTGAGAAAAGTTTATTTTTAAAGTCTAGTACTTACATCGACGAAAGCCACGAGCTAACTATAGGAGTGAGCGAGAGGCAAATACGCGGCTAACTCTTTTCGTCTGGTTTGTTTTTTAGCGCGGTACTCAGATGAGCTAAGGAAATACCAAAAACTTACCAAATTTTATATTCTTGGACGTTGATGCACTATGGTCAGTACAAACAAGTGGCCCTTACGACACCAAGCAATGCTTGTTACGCGCGGAGCCCTAAACCGATTTGGGCAAGTAAACGAAATCGCGGACATGGAAAAAGACGACATAAAAATAGACAGTTTAAAATACATGCTCACATAGAATGGCTAGAAACATAGAAATTTACAAATTATTGGAAGATAGAAAATACATAAGTTTATCATAATTAGTTGCATTAGGGCTATCAAACAGTAAGACGTGACACAGTGCATTATAGTCGTCACAAAGAACCCGAAAAGGATCATGAAGGGCATAATTGGATCTACAAATTGGCAGGGACAACGGACGAAAACGACGAACTGTTCTACAGGGTACATTCCAGTTGAGGGAACTAAGAAGGAAGGGAGAGTCAACATCACCATTAATTAATTTATGCAAAAACATAACTCCATGACACTTTCTACGATGGTTCAGGGTTGGTAAGTCCAGCAGGCGCAACCTCGCATGATAAGAGGGCAATCGACTTCCTGTGTCCCAGCTTAAACCTCTCAAAGCAAATAAAAGGAATTGTTTTTGAACGGACTCTAACATATTTTGGTAACAGCTAATTTGAGGTGACCATATACACGAGCAATATTCCATTGAGGGACGAACAAGAGAAACATACAAAAGCTTTGTTGTGTATGGATCATCAAACTCCCTTGACCAGCGCTTCATAAACGCCAGGAGACTTCTGGCTTTGTTAGTTATAGTAGATATATGGTCTTTAAAACTAAGTTTATGATCAAATAGAACGCCAAGATCCTGAACAGAAAAAATACGTTCAAGGGCGTTATTACCGATACAATAAGAATACAGAGATGGACTTCTACGATAAAAGGTCATAAAGTTACATTTAGAATAGTTCAAATTCAACTTGTTAATCATGCACCACGTATACAAGCAATCAAGATCTAATTGAAGGTCATTATATGAATTAGGTAAACACATGGACAAACATAGCTTGACATCATCTGCATACATTAAAACAGTTGACGATTTTATAACATAAGGTAGATCATTAATCATTAAGCAAAAAAGTAAAGGTCCCAGGTGGCTACCCTGTGGCACTCCAGAAGTAACATTAATTATTTTGGAAATTTTATTATTAAAACAGACCATAAAAGGGACAATTTATAAATAAGAATCCTATGGTTCACTGAATCAAAAGCTTTAGAGAAATCGGTATAAATCACATCAGTTTGATGATGTGTCAGAAAACCTCTAGTGATTAAAGACGTAAATTCAAGTAGGTTTGTAGAAGTAGAGCGACATCTAGTGAAGCCATGCTGACAAGGTGAAATAATAGACCTGCAATGATGCTGCAACTGACAGGTAATAATTTTTTCAAAAAGTTTAGGAATAGAACTGAGTTTAGCAATACCGCGATAGTTTGAGATATCAGACTTGTTTCCTTTTTTAAACAATGGGATAATAAAGGATTCCTTCCATATGGATGGAAATCTACATTGACTTAGGGACAGATTAAATATCAATGTTAAGGGAAGAGCAAGATGAGATGAACAATTCCTAAGTATACAACTTGGTATTCTATCAGGACCCGGTAAAAATGAGAGCTTGAGAGTATTAAGACTCTGAAGAACATCAGATACATCAATCACTGGTTTGAAGATAGAGTTCAAATGAGGTAGCGGGTATGGATAATCTTTGATAATGACATTATTGCATTTCGTATAAGTGGATTGAAAAAAGTCTGCGAATAAGTTGCAAATATCATTATCATCAGATGCTACCTTATTATTGAGAACGAGAGAGGGAGGGAAGCAGCTAGATTTTCGTTTAGAATTGACGAAAGAAAAGAAAAGCTTAGGATTGCTTTTGAAATCCCGCTTACAACGAGACAGGTAATTTTTGTAACAATCAGTATTGTACTGGACAAATTCCACCTTAGCTGAGCTATATTTGGTGAAGTCTGTCTGTAAGCCGGATATTTTGAAACGTTTAAATAGTCTTGTTTTTTTATTCTTCAGATAAGATAGTTGACGGGTAAACCATGGAGAGCTGTAAGAATTCTTCATGGAGGAAAGAGGGACATGTTCTTCAAACAGACGGTAAAGGATCTCATAAAAGTGCCTAACTGCATCATCAACAGGAAGGTCAACTAGAAAGGACCAGCTTACTGTCGATAAAGATTCCACTAGTCTGCCGTAATCAGTCCTCTTAAAACACAAACTAGGCTGTACATTTATTGCAGTCCTAGGATTATTAAAAAATCCATTAATACAGAGCTGAAGGGTAGGATGATAACAATCTTCAGGTAAAGATAGTGGCGAAATACGACTGACTTCAGCATCGCTACTATCAAAAACAAAGATTAAGTCAAGAAGACGACCAATATGATTGGGAATCCTGTTAACTTGCTGCAAAGATAGTTCAACAAGACCATCAATAAAATCATTTTGCATCCTAGGAATCATTGCCAATGAGTCCTTACTCTCCAACCAAGAGATATTGGGAAGATTAAAGTCCCCAAGCACAATAAGTTGGTCAGTTTCAGTAAGCAACAAGCAGATAGAATGTATGGCGGACAGGTGCAGTAGATACACGTTATACGTGCATATACGAGCAGGTTAAAAAAATGTTTCTTTTTGGGAAAGATAATTTTACGGAAATAAATTCAATACCTGATGATTCAGAAATATCAACAAACTCAGAAGTTAAATTGGATTTGACTCCAATAAGAACGCCTCCTCCTCGACGGGTCTGACGATCCTTCCAATAAACAAAAAAGTTATTAGACAAAATCTCACTATCGTGTACGGATGGTTTAAGCCAGGTCTCAGTGAGTACAATAACATTGGCCTCAAAAACTGAACTATTTATATAAAGCATAGAGAGTTTACTAAGAAGCCCCCGAACATTCTGATAGTGAATTAGGAAATTTAGTTTTTTGAATTTATATCAGAGCTGGGCGCCGACAAAGAAGTCATGGAAAGGGAGCTATTTTTTTTTATATACTCGTGGACAATTATATCAGCAGGCCAAAAATTGGGGCAAAGAAGTTTAGAGAACAGCCCGTCCGGAACAAGTATTTTAAATGAAGAGTAATCTCTTTTCTGTTTAAAATTAAATTTGGTGATGTCAATACCATTTTGATTGGGAAGGGAGAGGTTTGTGACAATATGATGCATAACGTCATTTACTGTTATTGCTGCATTCAACCTAGACACAAAAATAGATTTCCTAGGTACCATGACAGTGAGTGGTACCGGAGAAGAAAGAGCAGGGCTATGCGTGTTTTTCCTAGGGATCATGCTAGTAAGTGGGACAGGAGGAGGTGCGAGGGTATTAGCTATAGGAAGTACAAGGTGCGGCAGAGCCCCGGAAGTGGCAACAGCCGGTGAACGGTTAGTAGGCCTTAATGACTCAGGCGAAACTACAGTCCCTGAATCTGGCAGCGATTGCCCCGTGGGGTCATTCGTTGATGACTCGATCCCATTGGGATCATCCTCGTCGCACGTCAGTGGGGCTGGGAAGAGAGAGGTTAGTCGAGAGATCTGGAACGTGTAAAGAAACATTAGGCAGTGTAGGACTACGATTTATATTTAATGAAGATTGACTTAGAAGAATCCGACCTTTAAAGTTCGAGTCGCAAACATTAAATCGACTTAATAAGTCCGTAAATCCAGCACGTAATTCCTGGAACTCCAGCTCCGTTTGCCTCATAAATGCTCTTATATCGATTTTGATATGTAGGCATGTAGGGCACGTCCAGTCCAGGTTAGCATTAGATCTAGTGCGATCAGCAATTTGGGCAGCACTATGCCCAAAGTCTGCACATTTTGCGTGCGCAATGTTCTCACATAACCAGCAACTAACAATTGGCTGCCGAGAAGTGATTTTACCAACAAATTGGCAACCAACAACACAGCAGGCAGACATTGTTTACAAGTTGAGGTCAGTTAAATGTAGAATGTAGAAAAAGTAGAAAAAGTAGGAAGCTTTAGATGAGTGCCAACAAACAGCTGTGTGGCTTTGCAAAACGCAGAGGAAAGATAAGAAAAGAGAGCGGTAAGACCAATTCAGCAAAGACCCGTTAACTCGAAAATGAGAGCCGGTGACTGAAGTTGGGAGAATGTAGCAGATCGAACGGTGCGAGAGAGCGCCAAAACAACACTGTAAATAAGAAACAACAACAATGCACAAAGCACCCGCGTCTTTAACTATTATCCAATATAATAATACAGATAATGGTTTTAACACAAAAAACTAAATTGCATGCAAACGGCGGTCTCAACCGAGTTGAAAATGAAACTTTGGGAATATATCAGATCGGTAATTTAGACACTAGGCGAATAAATGTAGGAGCAAATATAAAACGCGTCCGTGTACAACAGAGACCGAATTCGAAAATTTCGAGTGAATTTCGTTGAACGCCGATAGCCGCGGCCCAAAGAATAAGAAATTTAATCTTCGGCGGTGTTTGTGCAAAAGCGGTGTGGAATTTAAAAATTAACAAGAAATAAAGTTATGTTAAAGAATAAAATAATATGTCAAAAAACACCGAAGCTAAAATTTAAATCATATTATTTTCCAACCAATTTTCCGATCGTTCCTATGGCAAATTTATTATATAGTCGTCCGATTTTGATAAAATTTAATCAAAAATTAAAAACTAGTTAAAAAATGTTATTTCCAAGCCTAAGAGGTTATATGTTAAAAAACACCAAATATCTAATGTTTTAAATTTTTTTCCCGATTATTCCTACGGGAGCTATAAGATATAGTTGTCCGATCCGGCTGTTTCCGACTTATATACTACCTGCAAAAGAAATAATACTTTTGGGAAAGTTTCAGCCCTATAGCTTTAAAACTGAGAGACTAGTTTGCGTAGAAATGGACGGACAGACGGACAGACGGACATGGCTAGATCGACTCGTCTAGTCATGCTGATCAAGAATATATATACTTTATGGGGTCGGAAACGTCTCCTTCACTGCGTTGCAAACTTCTGACTGAAATCAATATAACCTCTGCAAGGGTATAAAAATTCAGAACTAATTAAAAATTTTATTTCCAATTTTACGATCGTTCCTTTGGCAGCTATATGATATAGTCGTCCGATTTTGATAAAATTAAATTCGAAATTCAGAATGAATTAAAAATCGTTAGTTACAAGCGTAGAAGGTTATATGTTAAAAAAAAACAAAAAAAAAAAAACGCAGTACCACTTCAACCTCCGAAGAGACAAGTCGTATTAAAACAGCATCGGTCCCGCGCTTGCAAAACCCATTGAGCTTATCAGCAAAATTTCGAAAAACAAATATTAACCACAAAACAAAACAAAAAAAGACAACAACAAAAAACACACCATTTCTTACCACTCGGGCGCAAGCCCTTTACAAGCAACCATGCACGAGCCATCAGACATAGCAAAATATCAACTAGGAGAACCCAAATTTATTGTAATTAAAAGTAAAAATGAAACCTCATTTCAAACTGTTTCACCTTTAATTATCGAAAAAACTGTGGACTTTGCCTGCGGAGGAAGAGTTCAATCCGTGAAAAAAACCAGAGACGGCGGGTTTTTGATAAAAACTAAAAACAACACACAAGCCACAAAACTTCTAAAACTTACCAAATTCGCAGATATGGAAATAACAGCAACCGAACACAAGACACTTAATTTTTCAAAGGGCGTTATCTACTGTAATGACCTTAGATATATAGATGAAGAAACAATCCTCCAAGAATTAAAACCACAAAAAAATATCATGAAGAGACAAAACACCAACAATAACACCAACAACTACAGCAACAACAACAACAACATCAACAACTACGGCCTAACCGAAACCGGACTCATAATAATTACATTTGAAACCCTTCCACTTCCTGAAATACTGCGAGTTGGCTACGAAACTGTTCGCGTACGCAACTACATCCCTCTCCCACTACGTTGCAGAAAGTGCCTACGTTTTGGACACTCTGCACCCATATGCAAGAGCACAGAAAAATGTTTATGAGAACTCTGCAAAAACGACAAAAAATGCCTAAATTGCGTAAACAATCCCGAACTTGACTCTCAACACAGCCCTTTGGACCGCAAATGCCCCACATTCTGTAAACAACAAGAGCTTACTGCCATAAAGATTACCGAAAAAGTCGATCATAAAACTGCTCTGGGTATATACTTTGAGCGACACGGATACAAAACAAGAAATTCTAATGCAAACACACTTACAAACACCACAACCACAATAAGAACCCGATCTTTAAACACTCTCGCATAAACATCTTCAAATGCACAAACTACATCCACATCCTGCGATCACAACCGATCAAACACACCTACAACCTCATCTGCATCAATCAAAACAACACTGGCACCGAAAAAAAATTCTCCAAAACCACAACCAACACGACCAAGACGACACCGAAGCCATGTAAACGGACAACATGAACCCCACCAAAATAACAACCGCATACGGATCTCAACTCACAAAGGACCTTAAACTAAAAATATTCCCTAATGATAAGTCAAACCCCCTCTGTACTAACTTCAAACCAACTAAATCAAAAGCCAAATCCTCTAAGAAAAACAAACATTCCACTAACAGCGACAGCGAATCAATTTAACAGCCACAGATCTCCCCTGCTCTAAGGTTCAACCTCAGAACTTCAAAATGTCACTAACTTTAATTCAATGGAATATTCAAGGATATACAAATAACTATAATAACCTCCTAATCCTGATTAAAAAATACTCTCCGCATATCATTACGCTTCAAGAAACACACATACAACACACTAACAACATACCAACTCCAATAAATTACATACTACTAACAAACATAGCCACCAACAGATTTGGCGGCGTAGCGCTATTAGTACACAAGTCAATTCAATATTCTATAGTAAATATTCCAAACGACCTTGAAGCTCTAGCAATACACATTAAATCCAAGGAGAACATGCACATAAAGACAACATACATTGCCCCAAACAGAACCGTCACAAACCAAATGCTTGAAGACACTTTGTACAATAATCAAACACCCTCACTAATTCTAGGAGACTTTAACGGATGGCACCCTGCCTGGGGTTCCCCGAAAACTAATTCTCGAGGAAAAACAATACAACAATTTATTGACAACACACAGCTAATCTTACTAAACGACAAATCTCCCACACACTTCTCAACACACAATACATACACACATATCGACCTTTCACTTTGCTCAGAAACACTAGCCCCACATGCCAAGTGGGAAATACTTAATGATCTCCACGGCAGCGACCATTTTCCAATTGTTATCTCGCTGTTATCTGCAAACAAGATAAACAAATTTTCAAAACCATTTTTTATATTAAAAAAAGCCAACTGGGAGCAATACGAGACTCTCACACACAATCATAACGAAATATTTCTCACTTCAGTAAATGTCAATAAAGAAGCCGCACAAATCAACAAAATTATACTACATAGCGCAAACATTTCCATCCCACAAACCTCAGTAAATACAAAACCCTACAGGGTCCCCTGGTGAGAAATGCAATTAGCTTGGAAAGCACTTAATCGCAACATCAACCTTACAAACATTATACACTACAGACGCTTAAACGCCAAGTACAGGTTTGAAATAAAAAGAAGAAAAAGCGAAGCTTCCAGCTCCTTTACATCCACCATACAATTAGAAGCTTCTTCATCCAAAATATGGGGCAACATAAGACGCTTCTGCGGCCTTAACCCAATCAAACAAATTCACGCCATACTTAATCCCAAAAACAACACAACAACAACAGATACTATCGAAATAGCCAACTCCTTCTCCCAACACTTCTCACAGCTCTCAAGCTACCTAAACTTTTCAGACGAATTCCAAAATAACAAATATAAAATCAACACAGCCAATTATACACCCACTTCAACAGCCAAATCTATCGAGAAAAACATAACTTACCTTGAACACTTAAAGGATCCACTCCAGGATTAAACAGAATTTTATACGAAATGATACGCAACAGCCCCCTTACCACAAAAAACAGAATAAAAAACCTTTTCAACCAAATTTTCGACAGCCACATACCTCATGCCTACAAAATAAGCCTAGTCATTCCGATTCTTAAGCCAAAAACTGACAAAACAAATATCTCTTCATACAGACCCATTTCCCTTAACTGCTGTCTAGCAAAAACACTAGACAAAATCATAGCAAAAAGACTATGGTGGTTTGTGACCCACAACAATCTTTTAAATACAAACCAATTCGGCTTTAAAAAAGGCAAATCGACTTCGGATAGTCTACTATACGTAGACCATCTTATTACGAAGTCAAAGAGGCACACCTCCCTCGACACTCTTGACTTTGCAAGAGCCTTTGATAGAATAGGGGTGCACACTATAATTGATCAACTACAGGAATGGAAAACCGGCCCAAAAATAATTAATTACGTCAAGAACTTCATGCTGAAACGTAAAATAATTGTCAGAGTCGGTCCGCACATGTCAAATTCACTCCCATTATGCAATGGTATTTCTTATAGCATTCAACAAGCTCTCAAACATAATAACTTTACACAGAGAAATTAAATATCATATCATATCATTAAATGCCTCTCCAACCCTAAATTCAACTGTAATACACAATGAACCACTTATGAACCAGTAAAACTACACAAATACCAGCCACCTTGGGATCTCCCAAATCTCATAGACACAACATTTAGAGCGTACAAGAAACAAACCACACCACCAGAGACATACAGGAAACTATACGAACATACCAAAGACAACCATAAAACTCACAAATTCATATTTACAGATGGATCAAAAATGAACTCCACCATATCATATGCAATCACAACAGATACTTATATCATTAAATATGGTATCCTACCCCCATACTCATCAGTACTCTCCGCAGAAATAATAGCCATCCTAGTAGCGATCGATCAAGTCAAAAGCACAAGAGGAAAGTTCCTGATCTGCTCTGACTCTCTCTCAGCAATTGACGCCATAAGAAACACAAACAACAACAATTTTTACTCTAAAAAAATCAGATCACTTCTTACAAAACTATCCCCAAAAATTAAAATATTGTGGATCACTGGCCATGTAGGCATAGCAGGCAACGAGCTAGCCGACCAAACCGCAAAATCGACAAGCAATGTGCCCCTTATTTACACCCCAAACATCAACTTAACAGACATAAACAGGCACTTAAGACTAGAATTCCTAACAAGAAATAAACTAAACATAGAACACTGCAATCAATGATATAAAAACATTAACAAAGACAATTCAAACATCGACAATTATTGCAGATCCTTCCATCCCAAATCGAGCAGACTCGATCAAATTAAAATAATACGCCTCAGACTAGGCCACACAAAACTTACACACGAGCACTACTTTAATCAAAACCAAACTTCAGCCTGCCCCTTTTGCCAAGGCGACAATAACATACCCCACCTATTAAATTCATGCCCTTCACTCCTCCCTACAAAACTATCTATCTTTAAAAACACAAATCCAATAAATCTCCTCAATGAACTCAACCCAGATAATTTAGAAAAAATCTTACTTTTATTAAAAGCTTCAAACCTATACCACAAAATTTAATAAAATAACCCAAACGTACATAAATAAAAATTTGCCAACTTAGTAGCCAAAATACAACGAACAATATGTAATCAAACTAATAGACTTAATATCATTAACCTTAAAAGCCGAAGACCTTGTTGCCAGCGCTTTACCAACTAAGTTAGTCTAGTTTTGTAAACTTCTCTATCTGTAATAATAATAATAATAATGTTAAAAAAAAAACATCAAAGTTATAATTTGTTTCATATTATTTTCCCACCGATTTTACGATCGTTCCTATGGCAGCTATATGATATAGTCGTCCGATTTTGATAAAATTTAATTCGAAATTCAGAACTAATTAAAAAATGTTATTTCCAAGCGTAGGAGGTTATATGTTAAGGAACACCGAAGCTATAATTTGTTTCATTTTATTTTCTCACCAATTTTACGATCGTTCCTATGGCAGCTATATGATATAGTCGTCCGATTTTGATAAAATTAAATTTGAAATTCAGAACTAATTAAAAAATGTTATTTCCAAGCGTAGGAGGTATATGTTAAGGAACACCGAAGCTATAATTTGTTTCATATTATTTTTCCACCAATTTTACGATTGTTCTTATGGCAGCTATATGATATAGTCTTCCGATTTTGATAAAATTTAATTCGAATTTCAAAACTAATTTAAAAAAAATGTTATATCCAAGGAAAGGAGGTAATATGTTAAAAAACACCAAGGATATAATTTTTTAACATTTTTTTTCCGATTATTCCTATGGGAGCTATAAGATATAGTTGTCCGATCCGGCTGGTTCCGACTTATATACTACCTGCAAAAGATATAAGACTTTAGGGATAGTTTTAGCCCTATAGCTTGCAAACTGAGAGACTAGTTTGCGTAGAAATGGACGGACAGACGGACATGGCTAGATCGACTCGTCTAGTCATGCTGATCAAGAATATATATACTTTATGGGGTCGGAAACGTCTTCTTCACTGCGTTGCAAACTTCTGAAAAATAATCAATATAACCTCTGCAAGGGTATAAAAATTCAGAACTAATTAAAAATTTTATTTCCAATTTTACGATTGGTCCTTTGGCAGCTATATGATATAGTCGTCCGATTTTGATAAAATTAAATTCGAAATTCAGAGTAAATTAAAAAATGTTATTTACAAGCGTAGGAGGTTATATGTTAAAAAGAAACACCGAAGTTATAATTTGTTTCATATTATTTTCCCACCGATTTTACGATCGTTCCTATGGCAGCCATATGATATAGTCGTCCGATTTTAATAAAATTTAATTCGAAATTCAGAACTAATTAAAAAATGTTATTTCCAAGCGTAGGAGGTTATATGTTAAGGAACACCGAAGCTATAATTTGTTTCATATTATTTTTCCACCAATTTTACGATCGTTCCTATGGCAGCTGTATGATATAGTCGTCCGATTTTGATAAAATTAAATTTGAAATTCAGAACTAATTAAAAAATGTTATTTCCAAGCGTTGGAGGTTATATGTTAAGGAACACCGAAGCTATAATTTGTTTCATATTATTTTTCCACCAATTTTACGATCGTTCTTATGGCAGCTATATGATATAGTCTTCCGATTTTGATAAAATTTAATTCGAAATTCAAAACTAATTTAAAAAAAATGTTATTTCCAATAAAAGGAGGTAATATGTTAAAAAACACCAAAGATATAATTTTTTAACATTTTTTTTCCGATTATTCCTATGGGAGCTATAAGATATAGTTGTCCGATCCGGCTGGTTCCGACTTATATACTACCTGCAAAAGATATAAGACTTTTGGGAAAGTTTCAGCCCGATAGCTTTAAAACTGAGAGACTAGTTTGCGTAGAAACGGACGGTCAGAGGGACAGACGGACATGGCTAGATCGACTCGTCTAGTGATGCTGATCAAGAATATATATACTTTATGGTGTCGGAAACGTCTCCTTCACTGCGTTGCAAACTTCTGACTGAAATCAATATACCCTCTGCAAGGGTATAACAAGGAAGAACGCTATAGTCGAGTACCTCAACTATCAGATATCCGTTACTCGGCTAATTCAGGGACCAAAGGGAAATGGAGATATGCAAGCAGCAAAGCGAGATTAAAATGCGCCACCTACCGGCGGTAAACAAATTTATGCGTTATGGGCGTTAGAGTGGGCGTGGGAAATTTTTTTTGGATCAATCGATAGGTATTGACGGGACCAATACATTTCAGTTAAAATTTTGCATCTAGCATGAAAATTGTTGGCGTCACAGGTTTGGGCGGCTTAAAAAAACATTTTTTTTCATTATTTCTCTGACCGTTTCTTTGGCAGCTATATGATATAGTCGTCAGATTTTGATAAAATTAAATTCAAAATTCAGAACTAATTAAAAATAGTTATTTCCAAGCGTAGGAGGTTAGATGTTAAAAAACAGCAAAGATATAATTCGTCGGAAAGTATGTAACAGGCAGAAGGAAGCGTTTCCAACCCCATAAAGTATATATATTCTTGATCAGGATCACTAGCCCAGTCGATCTAGCCATGCCCGTCTGGCCGTATGAACACTGAGATCTCGGAAACTATAAGAGCTAGGCTATTGGGATTTGGCATGCAGATTCCTGAGCTTCTTGCGCAGCGCAGGGTGCCACACCCACTCTAACGCCACAAAGCGCCCAAAACTGTGGCCCCTACACTTTTGATGCTAGAATAAAAATTTTAGATTGAAATGTATTACTCTTGTCAATACCTATTGATTGACCCAAAAAAAGTTTGCCACGTCCACTTTAACGCCCACAAACTTCCAAAAATCGTGAGTATGAACGCGGATATCTTGGAAACCATAAAAGATAGAGAATTAAGAATTCGGATTTAGATTCCGTACGCAGCGCACGTTTGTTACACGAACATGCCACGCCCACGAGCCGCCGAAATCTGTGGCTCCCACAATTTTCATGCTAGATACAAAATTTAAACTGAAATGTGTAAGTCTCCTCAATACCTATCGATTGATCCAAAAAAAGTTTGCCACGCCCACTCAACGCCAATAGCCCCTAAATCTAACTACCGCCCACATAACCACATGTTGAGATCGCGGGTTGGTTGCGCATTTCAACCTCGCTTAACTGCTTGCATATCTCCATTTCACTTTGGTCCGTTTAGCTGAGTAACGGGTATCTGATAGTCGAGGTACTCGACTATAGCGTTCTTTCTTGTTTTAATTTTTTTTCCGTTTATTCCTATGGGAGCTGGATCCGACTTATATACTACCTGTAAAAGAAATACGACTTTTGGGAAAGTCATATAGCTTTAAAAGAGACTAGATTGCGTAGAAACGGACGGCCAGACGGACATGGCTAGATCGACTCGTCTAGTGATGCTGATCAAGAATATATATGCTTTATGGGGTCGGAAACGCCTCCTTCACTGCATTGCAAACTTCTGACTGAAATCATAATACCCTCTGTATGTTTAAAAATGGAAGGAAAGCCTTAAAAACGCCTTTAGGAGGTCAGTGCAGATGAAAAGGACGCCTTATCCAAACTGTTGCCCATTTTTGTGGGATTTCACCGACACGAAGCAATAATACGACAGGGCCGATCCGCACAGTAGTTGATGTGCTGCAGGAGATCCACTAGAGAATCCCGCTATGGGACAGCTGGAGGAGCCATCACCAGCCATTACCAGGATGCTAGGCGACTTCATGCAGCATCAGGCGGAACAACCCCGTTTCCAATCCGGCGCCCACTTCCTCAAGGTCCAATATGCCAATTGGGACTCGGAGGTGGACGATGAAAAAGCTTTATACTACTAAATTGTCAGTGCAGATGAAAAGGGCTCCTTATCCAAACTGTTGCCCATTTTTGTGGGATTTCACCGACAGGAAGCAATACCACGACAGGGCCGATTCGCACAGTAGTTGAAGTGCTGGAGGAGATCCACTAGAGAATCCCGCTAAGAGACACCTGGAGGAGTCATCACCAGCCATTACCAGGATGCTAGGCGACTTCATGCAGCATCAGGCGGAACAACCCCGTTTCCAATCCGGATCCCACTTCCTCAAGGTCCAATATGCCAATTGGGATTCGGAGGTGGACGAGGAAAAAGCTGTATACTACTAAATTGGACAAATAAAACATTCGTTGACCATTCCATTTATATTTAGTTAACTTCTTTGTGCACCAGCAGTAGCGCGTACTGGGTCTTGCTCGCGCCACTCGCCATGAGGGGACCGAGAGGGAATCGATTAGGGACACGCCTAGGGCATGTGGCTGCCTTACATGGAAATCCGCCAGCACTCGCTGTCGGGCCAAGCTATGCGGCCTGCTGAGCCTGACCTAGGACAAAACATCTTGTTAAATAAATCAAGGTATTAATGTTGGAGGGCAATTTTGGGCCGGCTCAAGTGTGGGCAAGAAAATATAGTGTATTTCTAAACTTCAAGTTGATCTTTGCTTTTTAATAGATTTTTGGACATTTGTATATTTGCTTTGATTTAGCTTTGACAAAATATATATATAAGTTTCGTTGTATTTTGGGTTTTATTTAAATGTATACATCGAATTTGGTATGTGGGTTCTTTATATTTTTCTACAGTGTATTTAATTTCGCATTTTCATTTTGAGCTTAGGCTTTGTGCGAATTTCTCATTCCCATTATATGTGTTACATGTGTTAGGTTTTCTTTAACAAGGGTTATGGCTGATCTAGCCTGTTTCTTCCAAGCGAAGGCCTGCCGAGATTTCAAAATACACACACAGCCTTTTGGCCGGACTTGCCTCGCTGGCCACTCGTTGCGGTCTCACTGATTTGGCACTCACACGCAACCGCGCGGGAGAGTTGGTGCTCCGCCGCTGGTCCTAGGCCGGCACAACTACTCCCAAATCCTCTGCTGCTCCTTCTCCGCGTCAGTCGTCCCTCGACGACTGGGTCTCCTCGCCTTCAGGTGGGGCGGGTGTCCTGGGTATTTTTCGTCGCCTTCAGGTGGGGCGGGTGTCAGTCGGCCTGCGCTCGTTGAGCGCTTTTCTTTACTCCTCGCTTGGTCACTTGCCCGGGAGTGGCAATCGCCCACTCTTCACGCACAAAAATTCTTCGTCCGTGCCAATCGACCTCGTTCAAAGAACTCCACGAGTTTCGTTTAGCGAAACTTCTCGCCGTTCTGTTTTCTTGGCTTCTCGAAGTTTCGGCATCGCTCCCTCTCGCTCTTTCTCATGGCCGCGTGTCAGTTCTCGGGGGTTGATTTCTAACGCGATCGTGCGCTCTCTCGCTCGCTCTTATGCGAGGCTTGCTCATGTGACCGCTTTTCGTGGTGAATTTCTCGTTTCTGTGCTTCCAGGCTAGCGATGCGAGTCTCGGTGGTGGTGATTGTTTTATTAACTATCGTGTGTGGCTTTGCAGCCTTAAACCTAACTTATAATAATATTTTACATTATATCTAAGCCTTATTTAATTACCTATAATATTTATAGTGCATTCTAGGTGTAGTTATATATATTTATGTACATGTATGTTAACAAGGGCGCCAGGCTGGAAAGTGTGTGGCTATTTGTGTGGAGTCAATCGACTCCTCACATTCCCCTCCTTCTTTGGGGGACGTGACGAGATGGCGATCTCGTCCCTCTTGTTAATGTGGACCCGGAATTCCTCGCCTCCGGCATGGAAGAGGAACTTCCGATCCACTCTACGTCGTGTTGTCTCGTGTGGGCGAACGTGCTCGACGAGGGAGCGGGGAATTCGCCCCCCGTTCACGTGAACACGCCAATGCCGCGGCGGCAACACCCAACCTTCGTCGGGCGGTGGATACTGGTTGCGTCCTTTAGCGTCGTTGTCCTCCTTGGCTGGTGGCTTTGCTGCTAGCGCTGGCCCCGTTGATACAAGGGCGGCTGCTGCCGTCTTCCGCTCGCGAAGCCGGCCTTCCCACTCCATTTCCGCGACCCAGCTCGCGAACGTGCGCGGAAGCTCGACCTCGTAATTGACAACGGGCGGAGGTGTGGCGGGCAGGACTAGCCCCATCACCTCATTCTCTTCGGTGGTGTTGATCGGAACGAGGGCCGGCATCTCACCACCCGATGACGGGTCCAGCGCGGCACTCAGGGCCTCCACCCCGGTTCAGGTGTCCTCCTGTAGCTTGGTCCGGTCGTCGGCTTTGCGCCATGGGCAAAGAGCGTTACGCACCCATATCTGCCCCTCGGTGGCCTGGTCGGCGCGGTTGTCGTCGAGACGTGGTAGTGCACGGATCTGCTGCTGCGAGCCCAACTTCAGGCCGCTCGCCTCTCTTGCCATCTCCTCTTCCTCGGATACGGACGGGTCGGTGGAGCCCGGGATCTTGGGGTGCACCTCTTCTGCATCGTCGCATGTGGCGGACCGCGGGGATGCCACCGAAGCCTCCTCATCGGAGAGCTCAATCGTCTCCAAGGGGGTTGTCGACGCTGTAGTCACCGACACGCTGCCCTTCTCATCCTCGTACTCGAGTACGACCCCGTTAGGGTCCAGTCCCTCCAGGACTGCGCTGGGTCCGTCGACCTGCACGCGCCATACATGGCCGGTGGAGTCGTCTACGACTGGGGCCTCGTCCGGCTCCATGGTGTAGTCCGGGCTGGCTGCGTCTTGTCCACGTCGGGTGGCTTCCTCCAGTGTGGCGGCGTGGTTACCTGGCTCCATGTATTGGCCAGGGCACGGCCCAATGGCCTCCTCCACGCACCTCACCAGGTGCCTCCAATCGGGGAAGTCGCCCGATGCCATATCTGTTGGGGAAAATAACCTTTTAGTTTGTGAAAAAGGGCTACCGTTTTAGTTTTGGTTAGTTTGTAGTTAGAGGGGCTAAGCTACGGTGGGCACTGGAAGCATTGAGTTTCCCCTTAGGGGAGTGGGGACGTTGGGATAGCACACCGTCCAGCAAGCGGCAACTCAAACTTGGCTACTGTCACAGTGGCTCTTGCCTCGGCCTGGGTTTTTGGGCGTCACGAGACCGCTGGCTTGTTTTATTTTTCTCTACGATGGGGCCGCGGTGCGGGCTTTCTGCGTTGGAGTTTAGGGTCACCCGACCACTAAACCTGCTCTGTCGTCTTGGCTTCGTATGGGCTGTGCTGTTCTACCGGTACCGGACTCTGGGTCTCCGGATCATCGACTGCTTCCTTCAGGTCTCCGAGCGATGCTGTCCTGCGTTGTTTAGTTCGTGTGTGCTGCAAACGCACGATCGTGTTCGAAATGAATTTAACCACCTGTGCTAACTTTGCAGCAAAGTTATCCGCCGCCTTGGACAAGTGATGCTGCTGTGCAAGGACCAGCGATTCCAAAGTTGGTCTCCAAGCGCGCCGTCTGAGGTCGTAGTGTTTTCGCTGCTCCATCGAAGCTCGCTGGGTGTTTGCTTGGACCACCTTAAACACGTCGCGCATCAACTCCGCTTTCGCGACAGGTGATCTCGGAACATGGCTTGGCCCCGGAGTGACTTCATCGTACAAGGCCCCTGGGAGCGGGGCTCCCTCTCTGCCTTGTATAATGCTCTCTGCCTTGTATAATGAACGCCGATCTGAATCGGGTCGAGATCCGGCCAGACGGACATGGCTAGATCGACTCGTCTAGTGATGCTGATCAAGAATATATATACTTTATGGGGTCGGAAACGTCTCCTTCACTGCGTTGCAAACTTCTGACTGAAATCAATATACCCTTTGCAAGGGTATAAAAAATGTTATTTCCGAGGAAAGGAGGTAATATGTTAAAAAACACCAAAGATATAATTTTTTAAAATTTTTTTTTCCGATTATTCTTATGGGAGCTATAAGATATTGTTGTCCGATCCGGCTGGTTCCGACTTATATACTACCTGCAAAAGATATAAGACTTTTGGGAAAGTTTCAGCCCGATAGCTTTAAAACTGAGAGACTAGTTTGCGTAGAAATGGACGGACAGACGGACATGGCTAGATCGACTCGTCTAGTCATGCTGATCAAGAATATATATACTTTATGGGGTCGGAAACGTCTCCTTCACTGCGTTGCAAACTTCTGACTGAAATCAATATACCCTTTGCAAGGGTATAAAAAATGTTATTTCCAAGGAAAGGAGGTAATATGTTAAAAAACACCTAAAATATAATTTTTTAACATTTTTTTTTCCGATTATTCCTATGGGAGCTATAAGATATAGTTGTCCGATCCGGCTGGTTCCGACTTATATACTACCTGCAAAAGATATAAGACTTTTGGGAAAGTTTCAGCCCGATAGCTTTAAAACTGAGAGACTAGTTGGCGTAGAAACGGACGGATAGACGGACAGACGGGCATGGCTAGATCGACTCGTCTAGTGATGCTGATCAAGAATATATATACTTTATGGAGTCGGAAACGTCTCCTTCACTGCGTTGCAAACTTCTGACTGAAATCAATATACCCTCTGCAAGGGTATAAAAAGGTGACCTGCAAAAAAATTATTTCACTTGCGACTAATTAACAAAAATTTATTTTTATTTTTTATTCACTAATTTACAACTTTACAACTTTTCCTTAATATCGAATTTTATTCAACTGTTCAAAATTATTATTTTATTGAACCGATCTTCTCGGATGCAAAAACGGACTGCTTGCCAAGGGCCGATTATCTGATACACAAACCTTGGTTTAAGGGAATTGGGAAACTTATTAAGGGTTGGCAAGCCTGAGCTTTGACAACATGCAAAAAGAGGCCCACCCAAGATAAGAAAACAGCAGCGCTGACCCCGAGACCAAGCCAGTCGGAATATGCAAAGGTCGCTAAACAGGTCCGCGAATGGTCGTTCAGGTTCGACGATGCGGAAAAACCCTGGAGCAGCTAGAATGGTCCGCCAACACGTACGGCTTGGACCATGATATGATCCCTCGAGCGATGCCGGGGTTGCTTTAAGGAAGGGCTTTGAAATGGTTCATCGCCAACAACAAGCAATGGAGAACCTAGGCAGAGTTCACAGAAAGCTTCCAAACATATTTTCTGCCAAGAGATCTCTTCACCAGGCTAGCGGACCAGGTCCGGCAACGGAAGCAAGGCTTTAGCGAGTCGTTCAAGGACTACATGATCGACATGCAGACGATGGTGAGGCCATTTAACTACTCTACGAAAGAGACGTCAAGGGTCATTAAAGAGAACGGCACCCCAAGCCGACGGATTTTATTAAGAGCATACAAAGTGTCGGACCTGGAAACGTTATGATCCAAGCCGATGAGTACGAAGAACTTGAAAAGGAACGGGAAGTTTTCGCACAGGAGAACAAGTTCTCAAAGACCAAGTCGGCGTCACCAACGCAGGTTACATGCAGAATATGCGAGGAGACAGATAACCATGACACACGAGGAAATGACCAATGGTCACCACCACACCAAGCCAGACGACAGCAGGAAACAGACGCACCACGCGGAGGCCAATGGACACCACCCCCACTGCAACAGAGAGAGCCAAGCTATACCATGTGGAGGCCGCCAAGTAACACACAGAGGCCACAAGACGCCACCCATATCACAGACCCGCAGGAGGCCTGTCGGAAATGCGGTGGGAACGGACACTGGGCTAGAGGATGTCGAAACCAGTTGCTGTTATTTTGTTGGATTTGCGGCAAGGTTGGTGTCAGGAGCGTCGATTGCTGCCAACGATCGGGAAATGGCCAGCGATCTCAGTCGCAGAGAGGCGAGCGGGGATCGCACAACGCCACCTCTCCAAACTAACGGGCAAGCTAATCGAGGAGGATCAGCAGTTGTCCGCAGCTGTGATGATTGGTGGGGACAGCTACAAAGAGACAATCGACGCCGGAGCAACGGCAAGCTTCGTTAGCGAAGAAATGGCGGACAATATTGCTGCTCTAGGAAGGATTATAAGGACAAGACGGCAAGTTAGGTTGGCATACGGAAGGTGCGGCGGAATTAATGCGCAGCGCGAGGTGGAGGTCGAATTCGGCAACAAACAAGTGGCTATGATCCATTAGTGTTGGGATGGAACTTCCTGAAACAAGTCGGAACCGAGATAAGGTGTGCTGGACACGAGATAATAATACCAGCCAGGAACCGACACAATGGGTGGCCCAAGGAGAAGCTATCAGTAGCAGTCGTGCAATAAGTAAATGAGTTGGACGATATTACAACGTTCCTTGAAGCAGAGCTGGCAGCCTTCAGCACAATGACGGGAACATCGAATATGGCAGAACACCAGATCAAAATGAAGGATGACAAGCCAATCAAGCTGAGATACTACCCCAAGAACCAAAAAATCCAAGGGGAAATCAACGCAAAGGTGGTCGAGCTTCTCCAAAGGGGGGTTCATAGAGCATTCAACGAGCCCATACAGCTCCCCCATCGTGATGGTGAAAAACAAGACAGGCAAGTGGAGGCTGTGTTCGACTTCAGACAGATCAACGCGAAGCCAGTGAAGGTTGCCTACCCAATGCCCCGAATAATCTACATCCTAGATCAACTAAGGGAAGCGCGGTACATCAGCAGTTTGGACCTGAAGGATGGATACTGGCAGATCTCACTGGAAGAGAGTAGCAGGCAATATACGGCGTTCACGGTACCAGGCAAAGGTCTGTTTCAGTGGAGAGTAATGCCGTTCGGACTTCACTCGGCGTCGGCAACGTTTCAGCAAGTTTTGGACCAAGTAATTGGCCCCGAGATGTCACCGTACGCATTCGCTTACCAGGATGACATAATAGTGATCGGTCGCACGCTGGAAGAACACAAACGAAACCTTAGAGAAGTGTTCCGGCGTCTAAAGGAGGCGAACCTGAGGCTGAATCCAGAAAAATGCCAATTCTTTAAGAAGGAACTGCTGTACCTGGGACATCGAGTGACTAGCGAGGGAATAGGAACAGATCCTGAAAAGGTTGCCGCCATCGCTGAACTGGAACCGCCATCGACCGTCAAAGAGCTCCGGCAATACCAAAGAGTGTCGTCGTGGTACCGCCGATTTGTACCAGAATTTTCCAGAATCGTCAAACCCCTGAATGACCTGCTGCGCAAAGGCAGTAAGTGGGAGTTGACACCTGCGCACCAGATAGCGTTTGAGGAAGTAAAGGCAAGACTCGTGGCAGATCCGGTGCTAGCATGCCCGGACTTCAGTATAACTTTCATCCTGCAAACAGACGCCAGCGACTACGGCATCGGAGCAATACTGACCCAGGACACCGAAAAGGGCGAAAGAGTAATCTCCTATTCGAACCGAACACTGAACGGCGCGGAAAAGAACTACTCAACAACGGAGAAGCAGTGCTTGGCGATCGTCTGGGCGATCCGGAAGCTCAGGCTATATCTGGAAGGCTACCACTTTAAGGTAGTGACCGACCACAAGGCCCTGAATTTGCTCAACAGTATCGAATGCCCTTCAGGAAGGATCGCCAGATGGGCCCTGGAGCTACAACAGTACGACTTTGAGATAGCGTACAGAAAGGGTCAGCTAAACGTGGTGGCCGACTCATTACCAAGACAACCACTACCAGAGACGCTACGAGGATTAAAAGAGGCATCGGCAACAATAGCTTCAGGAGGGTGTAGCTGGATCAAGGACTTGGTCGAAAAGATAAGAACCGCAGAAGTACCCGGACTATGTTATGGATGGTGAGACACTGTACAGAAACATACCTCACCGAGCAGGCAGTAAGGACGTCGCGTCATGGAAGATGTGCGTTCCAAAGTCGCTACGGGAAACAGTGTTGAGGGAAAACCACGACGCACCGTCTGCGGGACACGAGGGAAGCCGGAGGACAATTGCACTGTTGGCTGCCCGATACTACTGGCTAGGCATGCATAGAGACGCCCGAGCTCACGTAAGAAAATGCGAGATTTGCATGTTGCTTAAGCCCAATCAGATGCAGGCGGCCGGGAAGATGTTGACCCAAGTGCCGGAGGAACCATGGGCCACGGTATGTGCAGACTTCGTTGGACCCCTACCAAGATCTCAGCACGGGAACCAAATGCTGCTGGTCCTGAAAGACAGATTTTCGAAATGGACGGAACTGGTGCCCCTGCGCAGTGCGACAGCAGAGTCGCTCAGGAAGTCGTTTAGGGAATGCATAATCGCAAGGTACGGGGTCCCGAAGGTGGTCATAACGGACAACGGAGTGCAGTTTGCAAGCCGCAACTTTAAAGGTTTCCTGGCTGAGATGGGTATTAGTCAACAATTCACCGCAATATACACACCACAAGAGAATCCGACCGAACGAGCAAACAGAACAGTCAAGACCATGATTGCGCAATTCGCAGGACAGGACCAGAGAAACTGGGACGAGAAGTGGCCGGAGATTATGCTAGCAGTGAACACGAGCACATCGGAATCCACCGGCCATACACCGGCGATTCTTACCCAGGGCAGGGAACCACGTCTACCCAGCAGCCTTTATGATAAGGAAACACTAGGCACTGGACGAGCTACGGAGACCCCTGAGGAAAATGCCAGCAAACTGAGGGAGGTATTCGTCCCAGGACCAAGCCTCACACTATAATCTGAGAAGGAGGCAATGGTCACCAGCGGTGGGCGACATAGTGTGGGCCAAGAAACATCACCTGTCCAAAGCGGCTGAAGGATTCGCTGCAAAACTAGCCCCGAGGTACGATGGCCCTTACCAGGTTGTAGATTTCGTCTCTCCAGTGATCTGCAACATTCGCCACACACAGTCGAAGAAAGAAAGGACAGTTCACGTTGGCGAGCTCAAGCAACAACAAAACGAGCAGACCGCAAAAACGTCAGATGTCTTACAACAGTTACGAGGCGACAGGATTAGGCGTCAGGCCGAAGCGAGAGTCATCCATACGCCACACGGAAAGGACAATCAGGATAGCACAAGGACATGGATAAGGATTTTACGTTGATCCAGACTGCGAGGCCACAGGATTATGCGTCAGGCCTAAGCGAAAGTCATCCACACGCCACGCAGAAAGGTCAACCATAAGGATAGGTCACAAGGACGTGGATAAGGATGGATGGTGATCCCGACCGCATGCCAACAGGATTCAGCGTCGGGCAGTTGCCAGAGTCATCCGCGATTACGCCAGGCGGAAGGGACACTTACTAAATGGCACAATGAGACGGATAACGTGTAGGGATCCAACCGCAAGGCAACAGGATTCAGCGTCGGGCAGTTGCCAGAGTCATCCGCGATTACGCCAGGCAGAAGGGACACTTACAAAACGGCACAATGATACGGGTAACGTGTAGGGATCCAACCGCAAGGCAACAGGATTCAGCGTCGGGCAGTTACCAGAGTCATCCGCCATTACGCCAAGCGGAAGGGATACTTAAAAAACGGCACAAGGATACGGGTAACGTGTAGGGATCCACCCGCAAGGCAACAGGATTCAGCGTCGGGCATTTGCCAGAGTCATCCGTGGTTACGCCAGGCGGGAAGGACACGAACAAGGTCGGCAACAACAGTAGCAAAAGCACATCATTTCAAACAGAAGGGATACCCAAAGGACACCCGAAGGATACCCTAGGGATAGCCCAACGATACCCCAAGGATACCCGAAGGACACCAGGAGGATACCCCAATAGTACTCGAAGCACACTCCAAGTATACCCCAATAATACCCCAATGATACCCAAAGGACACCCCAATGATACCCCAGGGATAGCTCAACGATACCCCGAGGATACCCGAACGACACCCAGAGGATACCCCAAGGATAGCCAAAGGAAACCCGAAGGATACCCTAGGGATAGCCCAACGATACCCCAAGGATACCCGAAAAACACCCGGGGGATACGCCAAGGATACTTAAAACTACTCAAAGGACACCCCAAGGATACCCCAATAATGCACCAAGGATACCCCAAGAAACCACCCAGGGACGCCCCGAAGCAAGGTGTAGGCCCAAGGACAACTTCCAGGGATACTCACCAAGGGTGATCAAATTAGGGTCTCAAGCAAGTTGGTTAGGGAACTCAGAGGAACAACGAACCGCAAAATGAGCACACGTGTCACGAGGTCTGAGGCGCGCAGGTGAATGGCGGCCCTATAGGGACCCCGCTCGGGGAAAGGATGGTCGGAGACCCGGCCTACCCAAGCTCCGCGGAGGGCCCTGGAGTGGACCCACGCCGAGAACTCCGCATCAGAACCCGCGGTGAGCTCCGATAGCGACGTGGAGGTGGTCGGCGATCCCGTCGTCGAGGAGAGAGAGTGGCGGCTCAGGAGAGTGGCGGCGGGCAACCAAATACCACGCGGGACGATGGACGTCGAACGATGCGAGGAGCGAGGACGGGGACGAGCCCTGCGCGCCATCCCCTCCGCGGTGGCTGCCGGAAGTGCAACCCACTCCCCGCTACGAGGTGGAGTGGTTCGCAAACGAGGTCGGGGATAGCGACGGAGGAGCCCGTTGGCCACGCCAGAGCGACCGAACGCGCAACCGCAACCCGAACCATCGACCGCGCAGGCGCAACCACAACCGCACGTGGAGGCAGCCCACCAGGCACAGGCGGAGGAGCAGACGGTGGTGCGGACGGAGGTGCCGGCAGCCCACGTAAGCCACAGCACGCGGGCATTCGTGGCCGATGGCGTGCGGTGGCGGCAGCAGACGGTGGTGTGGACGTGGCCAGAGGGGCCCGCGATGGTATTGACGAGGGAGGAGCCCAGGATATGGGAAGAGGGGGTCTTCAAGGTGAGTCCTCGGGATCCCCGGACGAGAGGCCGGCAGGATGCGTGGGTCCCGCCGACACCGAGCACGGGCCCGACAACACCGGCGACGACGGTACCGACGAGAAAGGACCCTGGGTGTGGCCCGAGCCACCAGCCACCCAAAGACCCACGCTGCAGCGACAGAAATCGACGGCCGGAGCGACGCGCCCGCGGCCGCAGTTCACGCGGCAAGCGTCGGCCCCGGAGGAAGGCGGTTGGCGCGAGATCGCTAGGAGCGAATGGCCGGAGGGAATCGAGGAGGCACCCGCGGTCGCGACGGCACGGCGGAAGGGCGGCAGGCGTTGCGTTTTGGTCACCGAAGGCGGACGGCCAAGAAGTTAATTGGGGACGTGGCTGGAAAAAAAACGGGGCATGCACGGGCCTCACCAGCAACCTGAAATTCAAAGGGGGCTTAATTCAGGAAGCAGAAACGGACATCATAATACTAACCTGCTGTCCCGGTTGCAAAGTGAATGCGAAGTCCTCTCCGCACCCGCTCTCGAAAGCTACCAATATGGAGTCAGATGCAGCCAACAGAGGACGAGTGAAGGGCGAGAGAGGACGAAAAGAGAGAAAAGGATGAGATGAAAAGGAGTAAAAGAAATGCAAAAGAAACTTACCTATGAAAGTTGCACAATCACCACGAGCCAGGGAAGGGGGCGCGTCGATAGGCGATCGATTGGCACTGGACGATAGTGCGATCGATGGGCACACGAAAATGGAAATATCGGCAAAGGTGAAAATATCGCAACGAGCAGGTGGCAACGCCAACGATCACGCACGGATGGTGTGAGCAGGCGGAGAAACCGTGGAAAGGAGTGGGACGCAGCAATGAGCAGCGAGCTGGGGATCGATAGCCCATGAGTATCGATGTCCCAGTGGAAACACGGGAAATATCGGCGCGGGAGACTTCAAGTTGCTACGAGGAGGATGACCAGCGCTGTAGAAACTGAATAGAGCTAAGAGCGTCGAGGGAGCATCGAGGGAGCAACGAGGGAGCGCCGCGGGAATCGGAGGGAGCATCACAAGGCCTAGAAGGCTAGGATATGCAAGGAAACGTCGGGGAGAAGGAACAAGTTTTTAATGTTTCCCGAAGTAAGGGGGGAATGTGAGGAGCTGAATAACTCCCCACAAACATAAGCAGCAGCAGCAGATGGCCGGCCGCTTATCAGATACACGGCGAGTTCGCGTAGTATGGGCGCGGCGAGGAGAGGATGGAGAACGAGAGAGTTTGGAGACCAAGGATGGAGATCGAAAGAGTTTGGAGACCAAGGATGGAGATCCAGAGAGTTTGGAGACCAAGGAGCGGATAAGGAGGGAGTGGAGACTTGCCGGGCAGAGCAAGAGTGCCATGTGGGGATAACGGGTCTCCGCCGTACCTTGGACTCTCCCGTGAACTTTGGACCAGGAGAAGAAGTGTCACATCTCGGCGGTGGAGCGGCACACAGGCGTGCCACAAGCATCACGGCAATCAGCGGGACGGCAGCAGTGGGCAGAACATCGGTTGGAAGCGGTACGTGAAGGACAAGTGGGTCAACCAGGAGTCACGGACTTTGGACACGGAGTGTAGAGATCCAGCGCGCCGTGCGCAAAGGGGAAATAACGAATCCCGGAGGCCCTATATAAGGCCGCAGAGCGCTGGGAGCTGGATCAGTCGATCACGAGGAGTTCAAACCTTCAGTTTAAGTACCAAGTGAACAGTCAGTCAAGCAAGTAATCGACGAGGGAGCCACAACCAAGCGAGTCGTCGGAAGCAGCGCCGTGGGAAGCATACAAGGAGCAAGATCACCACGTCGAGACGTTCGGGATTGGGACATCAGGAATCTCCTATTTGAGACACAAGTGGCTGAGTTCCGGAAGGCATCACACGACTAAGTCAAGGCGTTTGTTTTCCAACTTTGTCATGACCACACCCTGGCGAGTCGCCTCTTTCGCTTGTCTGTCAGAGACAGACGGACGCGGCCTACGACGAAGAACCGTCAGCTTGGGGAGGAAAGTCGTCTGAGACCCAGCGTACCTTGCCCAACCAAGCAGGACCTGGCGTGACGGACGAGCGGTGGATCGATATGCTGTTAATAGGACACGAAGGGATCTGCCACCTCGTGGAGGGGGTTAATAGGGCACGAAGAGATATATTACCTCGTGGGGAGGGAGGAATTAAGCGGGAGAGTGTGGCGGTCTTCCGCCTCGCTGCGCAGGTAGGTTAGTGGGTGAAATTCATAAGGTCGGGATAATGTTCATATGTCTGACGTAAATAATTTACCGCTTCCAATTGGGTCATCGATCGTTGATAACCCGAATCGCTCAGAGAACAAAGGGGTGCGAGGGGGGCAAAACCCAATATGTATAACAACACGGCTTATCCTTTCCTTTCGTATAAGTTCACTCAGTTTTATTTATCGTGTTTAATTAGTCCTCGGTTTCACTGCGCCGATTACACTGTTTCACTAACCTTGCTTCTTACCGACCGTGCTTTCTTTTCCTCGTGTTCCTTTGTTTTTCTCGTCCGCGTGCGCGACCGTTCGCCTCGAGGTACCAGAGCCGAGAGAGACCGGAAACCGCCGTGTGGCCCTCTCATCCTTTTTCCCTTTGCCTTGCCAGATCGGTTTGGTATTTCTCTATTTTCTATTATTTTTGTTTATGGTTGCCACCTCGGGCAGATGGTGCGGAACCAAACTTGACCTATTTTGGTTTCGCACCCAAAAATCCATATGTTCGCTTTCCACTTACTAAATCATAGACCTTCATTTTATATCTCTTACGTGCTAATAATAACAATGCCAAACATAAATGACTACTGCTTATATATATATAAATGTTGTGGCGGTCTAGCCGTCAGGCAGGATCGTCACACCCCCCCTTTCCTACCGGGGACTGATGATGAGCCGTCCGTCGCTCTTCACGGTGACGACGTAGTGCCAATCCATCCGACAACTCGATGACTTCTTCCATCTGAAAGCGGAGACTAGACTTATAGATACGAGACCCTTATTGTTCAAGCTCCTACCTATCGGTGCAGTGAAACCTCGACTTAGAAAACTTAGCTAATAACATTGTGTGTGTTAGTACAATTCAACTTAGAATTTACCGTGTGTACCTCTACCCTGCTTAACCTTTCGTGTCGCCTTCCAGGGCAGTCCCGTCGTCTTCTTCCGCGGCTGCATTCCCAAAGTCCTCAGAGTAATAGGGTTTCAGCTGGGTGATGTTGGCAGAGCGTGAACGTCTTTCCCCTGGGCGTCGTAACAGAACCAGGTTAGGGGATATGAACCTCATTACGGTGTAGGGACCGTCATATTTGGGGGCCAATTTGGCGGCGAAACCTTCGGCCACCTTCGAGAGAGGATGTTGTCGTAGACACACCTTGTCACCGAGCTTCGCCACTCACGGCGTCGAAGGTTGTAATGGCGTGCTTGCTCTTGGGAAGCACGTTGGAGGTTGGATCTGACAATATCGAAGATTCCTCCGAGTTGGAGCGCTTTTCCTGCGGGGTCCTTAGATATCACCGCTGATCCAGGGGTGACCTCGTGGTATAACATAGTAGGGAGTCTGGGCTCGCGTCCTTGCGTCAGGAAAGCGGGACTGTATCCCGTAGAGTCCGACACACTTGCGTTGATGGCGAGCGCTATTTCCGGTAATAACTCGTCCCAGGAACTTTGGTCTCTCGGTGAGTTGGGCTATTATCGTCTTGACCGTCCGATTCGTCCTCTCGGTAGGGTTCTCCTGTGGACAGTATGGAGCAGTATATTGGATCTCTACCCCTATCGTGTGGAAGTACTCTTCCAAGATGCGGCTGGTAAATTGAGTACCGTTATCGCAGACGAACTTCCGAGGGATGCCGACTCGGCCCAGTATCCGTTCCCTTCTGAACTTGGGCGGCGGTAGCTTTCCGTAACGGGATCAACTTTACCCATTTGGAAAAGATGTCATGAAATACGAGAAGCATGGTGTTCCCGCGTCCCGACCGGAGTAGCGGGCCGACAAAGTCTGCGCATAAAACGTCAAACGGTTAGCTTGTTATGCGGGTTAACAATTTGCCTTCCGCTTTCGTCTGGGCGGTTTTGAACTTCTGGCACGACTCGCAGCGCTGGACGTAACGCTATGCGTTCCTAAACATGCCAGGCCAGAAATACCTCTGAGATAGTCGAGAAACGGTTTTTCGGACACCCAGATGTCCGGCCGTGGGCGCGTCGTGGCATTCTTGGAGGACTCGTACTCTATTTGAACTAGGGACAGTTTCCACGGGAAGTAGTCCTCGTCGTCAGCTCTGTGTCCCAAATTCCGGTATAGTTGTCCATTTTCCATCATGTAGTCTTAGAACGTCTCGGGGTATTCTTTTATCTTAACTCGCATACCTTGGTTCCATTTACAGGGTGTGTCTACTTCGGCCACCTGTTGCAAGACTCCACAGGGTTGCAGGGATAACGCGTCCGCCACCACGTTCAATTTGCGTCGACGGTACCGCACGTCGGACTGGAAATGTTGCAACTCCAGCACCCATCTTGCTACCCGACCGGAGGGACTTTCGATGGAGTTCAACCATTTGAGGGCTAGGTGGTCGGTAACCACCTCGAACCGATACCCTTCCAAGTAGCACCTCATTTTTCTGATAGCCCATATGATGGCTAGACACTCTTTTTCTGTCGTCGTGTAATTGCCCTCCGTGGCTGTGAGTCGACGGCTGCCGTACCCGATGACTCTCTCCTGGCCCTCGATATCTTGCGACAAGACCGTGCCTAGCCCCACGTCGCTAGCGTCAGTTTGCAACACAAACGTCTTGTCGAAGTCGGGACATCCTAACACGGGGGCGGTGGTTAACCTTCTTTTTACCTCTTCCAGCGCGTTCTGTTGCTCGGGACCCCATGCCCACTTCCGGTCTTTCTTCAACAGGGCAGTCATTGGTTGTACCACGGTTGCGAAGTTAGGGACGAACCGGCGATACCAAGAGGCCATGCCTAGCCACTGTCGGAGCTCCTTGAGACATGTAGGGGACTTAAGGTTGGTAATGGCCGTCACTTTCTCCGGGTCGGTCTGGACCCCTAATCACGTGGCCTAGGTAAACTAACCTTCGCTTGAAGAACGCGCACTTCTTTGGGTTCACCTTCAGGTTCGCCCTCCGCAGCCTACGGAAGACTTCGCCCAGATTGGCCAAATGTTGGCTTCATGTCCGCACCAATCACGTTATCCGAGGCGCGCTGGAATGTTGCGCTAGCCGAGTGAAGTCCGAAAGGCATGACCTTCCACTGGTGTAGGCCTCTGCCCGGAACGGTGAAGGCCGTGAACTGACGGCTATCATTGGCCATGGGTATTTGCCAATAGCCGTGCTTTAAGTCCAACGTCAAAACGTATCGGGCTTGACGTAGTTTTTCCAGGATGTGGTTGATCCTGGGGACGGGGTACGCGTCGGGCACTTAGTGAGCGTTCAATTGTCTATAATCAACGCACATGCGCCATTTTGACCAACACTATGGGTGCGCTACGCGGGCTCCGTGAAGGTTCGATGGCGTCTTCTCGGAGTAGTTCATCCACTTGGGCGTCGATCATGCTCTGCATTGCCGGATTCCTTGGGTAGTACCTTCGTTTCAAGGGTTTATCGTCTCGCATTATAATCCGATGCTCCGTCACGTGTGATACAACTCGAAGCTCCTCGTCAACTCACGGGTGATGAATTCCCGCTGGTCGGGTCTTAGGTCATCCTCTTCCGTCATTGATTCTCCATCCTCTGCTTCGTCGATTTCGTTCGGCTGAAAGTCCTCCAAGGCTCTTCCCGGTTCGTCGTACCTCCTGATCTCGTCTCCTCCGCGGTCGTTATTTCGTTCTCTTGTTGGGGTCATCTGGCGCATGATCCGGTTGTGCGCGGGGACCTCACTCTGCTCTGTATACATAGTGTCCTTATCGCCGGCTTCCTGCTTTCCTAGAACCATTATACTCCTTCCTTCGAGTACTTCCGGGCTCGTATCCTCTGTCGACATCCGATCGACTTTACTTGGCCGCAGTCGGGGGTCTTCCGCCGACGGGCTCAATTTTACCTTAAGGGTGGCTTCTCCGCATTGTATCCGTGTTCCCATCGCCGCCAAGAAGTCCATGCCTAATATCACGCGATCTACCATAGTTGGCATCACCAAGAATGGCATCCACACTCGCGTGCCAGCTAATTCCTCCCGAGTGCGCCATAGCTTCTTCACTGCCACGCTTGACCGATCAGCTAACGCTATCGTAGTGATGATCTCTTGCATCTCCTCCGGTCTCGCTACCGTACGAACGTACCCTTCGCTCGCAAGGCTCCTCGACGCTCCCGTATCCACCGTGGCGTCCACCCATCGGCCTCCGATCTGCACGGTAGCAGTGATAAGGCCGTTGCTTATCCTTAGTGGTGGGTTCCTTGATGTCGGGCTGCTACTTCGTTCGTCTCCGCTGCGCCCGCATCTCGGCGAAGACGTTGTTCGTTTCCCGGTGTATCTCGGCGACAACAATCGATAGTCAATATATTCCTACGACCACAGTCCCAATAAAAGTTCAGGCGTGCATTAGTACAATCCCGTCTAAAGTGGCCGACTTCTCCGCACCTGCTACAAGCTCGCTGGACGTCGATGTTTGATAGGGGCTGTCTGATCATTTGATGAGTTGCATTCCCTCCTTGAATGGGTACCTCTGGGCTTCGAAAGGGGTTCGGCGTCCGACGAGGGTTGGTCTTATCCCGGTCCGTAGCCCCCACGCTAGGAATGCCTGCGCGACTCGACGTCAGCTGCTTCACACTTTCGTATTCCGTCGCCATGCGGGTTAATTGTTCCAGCCTCTCGAACTCGTGGCGTCTTATATACAGACGATATTCTGGTGCCATATTTTCATAGATCCGATTAAGTTCTTCCTCCTTTCGGTATCCGGCTTGCTGCATCTTCGTCCTTAACTCGACCAAGTACTCCTTAAATGTCTCATCCATCCCCTGGATATGGGTTTGGATCGCGTCCTCTAGTCGCTCGAAGTAACGTGGGGGCAAGAAGAAACCTAAGAACTCGGCCCGAAACTCCGCCCACGTAGCTGTCTGTAAGTGGCTCGTGCGGAACCATCGTGCTGCTCTACCTTCGAAAATCTCTGACATGGCGCGAGGTACCTCCTCCTGATTAATTCCATATGTTGCTATTTTCTCCTCCAGTTCGGTGATCAAGGTCTGAAGGTCTGACGTTCCGTCGAATCGTAGATTCCATTTGTGCATTCGCTCGGCTGGCAAATGTCTGACTCGGGCGGTTTCGACCCGCCGTGGTTTCCGAGGGACGAGACGATGAAATCTCGTGACGTGTCGGGATGGACTCCTTGATGGCTTGTCAGTCTTCCGGGAGAGGTGTAGCCGGCGAAATGCGGGACCTGAATAACTTGGGTCATCTTGGCTCCCGACATAAGGCCTTTGTCGTCTCCTAGCCGGTTCGGAGTTGCAGCTCTCGAGCTATACTGCTCCTGTAGTTGAGCGAGTCGTTCTCACAGCGACTTTGGAAACGATCCTGTGCTCACGAGCGTAGCGAATGCCTTCTGTGTTTCTGCTACGGTGCCGTCGGCGCTAAACCCGAACTCGAGTGCTAAAGCGGCTAATTCATCTTTGCGGCGGGCGTAAATCCATCGTACTCATACGCCTGGGTTTACAATCGAATCGGCTTCTTCGTATTCGCCGTCGGACTCCTTCGGGTTAGCCATAGTTTATTACAGTGCGCGAATCTCCTTTTCCTTCTCCTTGTGCTCTTTGGAGTCCTTCACTCTAACGGTTGGTAACGCTCGGCAGTGGGTCTTTATTCCACTTTGGTGTTGCTCTAGTTAGCCTCAATGTCCCTGTTCGGGCGCCACTTGTAAGGATGCTCTCTGGCCAGAATATAACTCTCAGTCGAATCCAGAGGTCATTTTACAATAAATTTGTAAAGTCACTGAGACATAGGGCTAGAGAGTAATATTCGCGGAGCGAACGATGATATTAAATCAATTATCCCGGAGATTCCGCGTCTATCCAATCGAGGCGGGAGGGGGTGTTTCAGGACCTATGAGGTTACGGTAACATCAGAACACCAAGTCCTTTCGCGACGGAAAATTCCACGGGCTGGACCTTCGGGCGAGGCCGCAGCCGGGTTCTATCGTACGTGGCCGAGGTATGAGGCTTAAGAGGCCAAAAATTCCACGGGCTGGACCTTCGGGCGAGGCCGCAGCCGGGTTCTATCGTACGTGGCTAAGGGATGAGGCTTGCGAGGCCAAAAAGCAAATATGTATAACAACACGGCTTGTACTTTCCTTTCGTATAAGTTCACTCAGTTGTATTTATCGTGCTTAATTATTCCTGGGTTTCACTGCGCCGATTACACTGATTCATTTACCTTGCTTCCTACCGACCGTGCTTTCTTTTCCTCGTGTTCCTTTGTTTTTCTCGTACGCGTGCGCGACCGTTCGCCTCGAGGTACCAGAGCCGAGAGAGACCGGAATCCGCCGTGTGGCCCTCTCATCCTTTTTCCCTTTGCCTTGCCAGATCGGTTTGGTATTTCTCTATTTTCTATTATTATACCCGTTACTCATAGAGTAAAAGGGTATACTAGATTCGTCGGAAAGTATGTAACAGGCAGAAGGAAGCATTTCCAACCCCATAAAGTATATATATTCTTGATCAGGATCACTAGCCGAGTCGATCTAGCCATGTCCGTCTGTCCGTCTGTCCGGATGAACGCTGAGATCTCGGAAACTATGAGAGCTAGGCTATTGAGATTTGGCGTGCAGATTCCTTACGCTGCGCAAGTTTGTTTCAGCACAGTGCCACGCCCACTCGAACGCCCACAAACCGCCCAAAACTGTGGCTCCTACAGTTTTGATGCTAGAATAAAAATTTTAACTGAAATGTATTATTCTCATCAATACCTATCGATTGACCCAAAAAAAAGTTTGCCACGCCCACTTTAACGCCCACAAACCGCGAAAACCTGTGACGCCCACAATTTTCATGCTATATAAAAAAATTGTAACTGAAATGCATTGGTCTCGTCAATACCCTCCGATTGATCCTAAACAAAAATTGCCACGCCCACTCTAACGCCCATAACGCTTAAGTCTGTCTACCGCCGGTAGGTGGCGCATTTTAAGCTCGCTTTGCTGCTTGCATATCTCCACTTCCCTTTGGTCCCTTTAGCTAAGTAACGGGTATCTGATAGTCGAGGTACTCGACTATATCGTTCTTCCTTGTTTTTTTTATGGTTGCCACCTCGGGCGGATGGTGCGGAACCAAACTTGACCTATATAGGCTTTGCACTTAAAAATCCATATGTTCGCTTTCCACTTACTAAATCATAGACCTTCATTTTATATCTCTTACGTGCTAATAATAACAATGCCAAACATAAATGACTACTGCTTATATATATATAAATATTGTGGCGGTCTAGCCGTCAGGCAGGATCGTCACACCCCCCCTTTCCTACCGGGGGCTGATGATGAGCCGTCCGTCGCTCCTCACGGTGACGACGTAGTGCCAATCCATCCGACAACTCGATGACTTCTTCCATCTGAAAGCGGAGAATAAACTTACAGATACGAGACCTTTATTGTTCAAGCTCCTACCTATCGGTGCAGTGAAACCTCGACTTAGAAAACTTAGCTAATAACATTGTGTGTGTTAGTACAATTCAACTTAGAATTTACCGTGTGTACCTCTACCATGCTTAACCTTTCGTGTCGCCTCCCAGGGCAGTCCCGTCGTCTTCTTCCGCGGCTGCATTCCCAAAGTCCTCAGAGTAATAGGGTTTCAGCTGGGTGATGTTGGCAGAGCGTGAACGTCTTTCCCCTGGGCGTCGTAACAGAACCAGGTTAGGGGATATGAACCTCATTACGGTGTAGGGACCGTCATATTTGGGGGCCAATTTGGCGGCGAAACCTTCGGCCACCTTCGAGAGAGGATGTTGTCGTAGACACACCTTGTCACCGAGCTTCGCCACTCACGGCGTCGAAGGTTGTAATGGCGTGCTTGCTCTTGGGAAGCACGTTGGAGGTTGGATCTGACAATATCGAAGATTCCTCCGAGTTGGAGCGCTTTTCCTGCGGGGTCCTTAGATATCACCGCTGATCCAGGGGTGACCTCGTGGTATAACATAGTAGGGAGTCTGGGCTCGCGTCCTTGCGTCAGGAAAGCGGGACTGTATCCCGTAGAGTCCGACACACTTGCGTTGATGGCGAGCGCTATTTCCGGTAATAACTCGTCCCAGGAACTTTGGTTTCTCGGTGAGTTGGTCTATTATCGTCTTGACCGTCCGATTCGTCCTCTCGGTAGGGTTCTCCTGTGGACAGTATGGAGCAGTATATTGGATCTCTACCCCTATCGTGTGGAAGTACTCTTCCAAGATGCGGCTGGTAAATTGAGTACCGTTATCGCAGACGAACTTCCGAGGGATGCCGACTCGGCCCAGTATCCGTTCCCTTCTGAACTTGGGCGGCGGTAGCTTTCCGTAACGGGATCAACTTTACCCATTTGGAAAAGATGTCATGAAATACGAGAAGCATGGTGTTCCCGCGTCCCGACCGGAGTAGCGGGCCGACAAAGTCTGCGCATAAAACGTCAAACGGTTAGCTTGTTATGCGGGTTAACAATTTGCCTTCCGCTTTCGTCTGGGCGGTTTTGAACTTCTGGCACCACTCGCAGCGCTGGACGTAACGCTATGCGTTCCTAAACATGCCAGGCCAGAAATACCTCTGAGATAGTCGAGAAACGGTTTTTCGGACACCCAGATGTCCGGCCGTGGGCGCGTCGTGGCATTCTTGGAGGACTCGTACTCTATTTGAACTAGGGACAGTTTCCACGGGAAGTAGTCCTCGTCGTCAGCTCTGTGTCCCAAATTCCGGTATAGTTGTCCATTTTCCATCATGTAGTCTTAGAACTTCTCGGGGTATTCTTTTATCTTAACTCGCATACCTTGGTTCCATTTACAGGGTATGTCTACTTCGGCCACCTGTTGCAAGACTCCACAGGGTTGCAGGGATAACGCGTCCGCCACCACGTTCAATTTGCGTCGACGGTAAATGTTGCAACTCAAGCGCCCATCTTGCTAACCGACCGGAGGGACTTTCGATGGAGTTCAACCATTTGAGGGCTAGGTGGTCGGTAACCACCTCGAACCGATACCCTTCCAAGTAGCACCTCATTTTTCTGATAGCCCATATGATGGCTAGACACTCTTTTTCTGTCGTCGTGTAATTGCCCTCCGTGGCTGTGAGTCGACGGCTGCCGTACCCGATGACTCTCTCCTGGCCCTCGATATCTTGCGACAAGACCGTGCCTAGCCCCACGTCGCTAGCGTCAGTTTGCAACACAAACGTCTTGTCGAAGTCGGGACATCCTAACACGGGGGCGGTGGTTAACCTTCTTTTTACCTCTTCCAGCGCGTTCTGTTGCTCGGGACCCCATGCCCACTTCCGGTCTTTCTTCAACAGGGCATTCATTGGTTGTACCACGGTTGCGAAGTTAGGGACGAACCGGCGATACCAAGAGGCCATGCCTAGCCACTGTCGGAGCTCCTTGAGACATGTAGGGGACTTAAGGTTGGTAATGGCCGTCACTTTCTCCGGGTCGGTCTGGACCCCTAATCACGTGGCCTAGGTAAACTAACCTTCGCTTGAAGAACGCGCACTTCTTTGGGTTCACCTTCAGGTTCGCCCTCCGCAGCCTACGGAAGACTTAGCCCAGATGGGCCAAATGTTGTTCCTCCGTGGCGCCTATAACGATGATATCGTCCAAATAGGCGAAGGCGAACGGCTTCATGTCCGCACCAATCACGCTATCCAAGGCGCGCTGGAAGGTTGCGCTAGCCGAGTGAAGTCCGAAGGGCATGACCTTCCACTGGTGTAGGCCTCTGCCCGGAACGGTGAAGGCCGTGAACTGACGGCTATCCTTGGCCATGGGTATTTGCCAATAGCCGTGCTTTAAGTCCAACGTCGAAATGTATCGGGCTTGACGTAGTTTTTCCAGGATGTGGTTGATCCAGGGGACGGGGTACGCGTCGGGCACTGAGTGAGCGTTCAATTGTCTATAATCAACGCACATGCGCCATTTTGACCAACACTATGGATGCGCTATGCGGGCTCCGTGAAGGTTCGATGGCGTCTTCTCGGAGTAGTTCATCCACTTGGGCGTCGATCATGCTCTGCATTGCCGGATTCCTTGGGTAGTACCTTTGTTTCAAGGGTTTATCGTCTCGCAATATAATCCGATGCTCCGTCACGTGTGATACACCTCGAAGCTCCTAGAAAAGCGTCAACTCACGGGTGATGAATTCTCGCTGGTCGGGTCTTAGGTCATCCTCTTCCGTCATTGATTCTCCATCCTCTGCCTTGTCGATTTCGTTCGGCTGAAAGTCCTCCAAGGCTCTTCCTGGTTCGTCGTACCTCCTGATCTCGTCTCCTCCGCGGTCGTTCTTTCGTTCTCTTGTTGGGGTCATCTGGCGCATGATCCGGTTGTGCGCGGGGACCTCACTCTGCTCTGTATACATAGTGTCCTTATCGCCGTATTCGTGCTTTCCTAGAACCGTCATACTCCTTCCTTCCGGGTTCGTATCCTCTGACGACATCCGATCGACTTTACTTGGCCGCAGTCGGGGGTCTTCCGCCGACGGGATCAATTTTACCTTAAAGGTGGGGCTGTCTGATCATTTCATGAGTTGCATTCCCTCCTTGAATGGGTACCTCTGGACTTTGAAAGGGGTTAGGCGTCCGACGAGGGTTGGTCTTATCCCGGTCCGTAGCCCCCATGCTAGGAATGCCTGCGCGACAGCTGCCTCACACTTTCGGATTCCGTCGCCATGCGGGTTAATTGTTCCAGCGTCTCGAACTCGTGGCGTCTTATATACAGACGATATTCTGGTGCCATACTTTCATAGATCCGATAAAGTTCTTCCTCTTTCGGTATCCGGCTTGCTGCAAGTACTCCTTAGAAGTCTCATCCACTCTCTGGATATGGGTTCGGATCGCGTCCTCTAGTCGCTCGAAGTAACGTGGGAGCAAGAAGAAACCTGCAAGAAGAAACCTAAGAACTCGGCCCGAAACTCCGCCCACATAGCTCTCTGTAAGTGGCTCGTGCGGAACCATCGCGCTGCTCTACCTTCAAAAATCTCTGACATGGCGCGAGGTACCTCCTCCTGATTAATTCCATATGTTGCTATATTCTCCTCCAGTTCGGCGATCAAGGTCTGAAGGTCTGACGTTCCGTCGAATCGTAGATTCCATTTGTGCATTCGCTCGGCTAGCAAATGTCGGGGCAGAGTGATGGTGAATGGAGCTTCTGACTCGGGCGGTTTCGACCCGCCGTGGTTTCCGAGGGACGAGACGATGAAATCTCGTGACGTGTCGGGATGGACTCCTTGATGGCTTGTCAGTCTTCCGGGAGAGGTGTAGCCGGCGAAATGCGGGACCTGAATAACTTGGGTCATCTTGGCTCCCGACATAAGGCCTTTGTCGTCTCCTAGCCGGTTCGGAGTTGCAGCTCTCGAGCTATACTGCTCCTGTAGTTGAGCGAGTCGTTCCCACACCGACTTTGGAAACGATCCTGTGCTCACGAGCGTAGCGAATGCCTTCTGTGTTTCTGCTACGGTGCCGTCGGCGCTAAACCCGAACTCGAATGCTAGAGCGGCTAATTCATTTCATAATTAGATGCCTACAAAAATAAAAATGATATGAAAGAGGCTAGAAAACCAAAGTGCCCTGCAGATTGTAAAGGGCCATTCGAAAATACAGCTGCGAGTATACGTGTCATAAGAAAAATTAAAAGATATAAAAATAAAATGACAAATATAAATATGAATGAACATTTTTTTTATGAAAAGTAACGCAATATCTAAAACAGATTTTGAATATGTTACAGAAATAATACCCAAAATGGGTTTAATTGAAACTAAAACAGTGGACTCACTGCCAACGTAATTAATAAAATCGAATCAAAAAATATTGATACCGATTTAGCAAACATATTTTTATCAATAATTGTTTTTATAATGAGTGCATACATTTGGTATAAAGCCTATATGTACCACAATAAGTGTTTATCAAAAAGAGCTATAAATAGAAGCCAGGCCAACGATCTGGATGAGATTTAATAGAGCACAATCAATTATTATAAAAATATGTTTCAAAATAAAAATTAAAATCCAAAATTTGTAATTGTATGCAATGACATACCAAAATAAGAGAATTAAAATTTTGAAATAAAATAAAAATAAAATATATTAACAAACAACATGAATACCACAGATTGCATCAGAATTACTCTAGCCAATCAACCAAATGTTGAGAATAGAGCATTAGCCATACTTAGTAACACAGCAGAGCCTCTATGAATATCAGATTTTGAAGAAGAATATATGAATAGGTACGACCTAGCTTTTTCCCCGCTTTAATAGTACTGTCTACAGTTAGAAACTGTAAAGTATTTTCGGAAGTAGACATACACCCAGTACTAAGACATATAAATGTGCTAAAAATTATGCACAACTAATAAAAAAAAAAATAAGTCCTTAGCATGGAATGGGAGCAATTAACTCTCCACATACGAGAATTAAAGGACACATTTGACAAGTCTTACAAATGTATAAGCCAAAATAGGCCAATACATAAAGACAAAAGGCAAACATTCTTGTAGATTCTTTCAATACTGCAAGAACTTTAGTACATGAAAATAGGGCAGCGATAAATAAAACGAATTAGTCAAATTTATCTTAATTACTGATCAAAGAAAAGAAAAGTCTTTCAGTGAACGGTCGTGTTTTTGTCTTGCGCTCCGAATTTTTGTTCTTTTTGTCCATAAACCATCGGGGTTTAATTCATATTTTCATACGTCCATATAACTTTTTATGTCCCTAACAACATCCGTTCGCTTCGCGAGTGCATAGTGATTGTTTTGTGTTTAAATTAACAAAATTAGTTTGCACGTCTAATCTCTGTGCAGTGTTTGTTGTTATAGTTTTTTTCTAATTGCCTTCTTCTTTTCTTCCAAACGCTGTTTGGAGCGGTAAGTGTCTAAACGGTAGTTACCCGCTCTCCCGCACTCCCGCTTATAACTTTGTTTTTGGAACATCTAAAACTTACGCTCCCCCAGCTTACTTACTCCCGCTCATTTTTTCCCGCTCTCTAACTCTCTCTTTTACTTGCGTAGCTTTATTCTCTTGGCACGGTGGTTCAGAATATCGCGATAATGGCTGTCTGCAATTTAAAGAAATGCAAGTCGTTAATTTCGGCTGGACAACAGAGCATTCCGTGCCATTCGTGTGAGAATATTTTTCATGCAAAATGCCTTGGCTATTCGGGCCTGGTACGCGATGCAATCGACTTGAGAAGTGGCTTGCGCTACTATTGTGATGAATGCATTGCTTATGAAACCCAGGCACTCTCTATAAGGCGGCTTACAAAAAGCACTGTTACGGAATTAATCCGGAACAGCCGTAAAAATACGGATCTGCTTGTGGCGCTTGAGTCGCAGCTCACTAGCCGTATGCTATCTGAGCCCGATTCTCCTAAGCGTAAAAAGATCGCGGTCAATAGACAACCCACGGTAGCCGCTAGTGTAACTCTCTCTGGCGATCCGGGGTCTGCAGCACAGCAGTCGATCTCAGCCGCCGCACAAATGGTACTGAGATCGAAAGCTAAAAAAGATTCGGTTTCCGAATGCAAAGGACGCGAGATTTTGCCTCATGAGACGCCAGAAAAATCTGCTATAAACAATACTTTAATAATTCCAACGCCGCATGTTGACTTAACGTCCGGAGTACCGAATGAAACTGGTAGTGCAGTCGTAAATGCCGTAGTACCAAAACCTGTCACAGGCGTGGTACCTAAAACAGTCACCTGTGTACCGCAGCGGAAACAAATTTTTGTTTCTCGGCTAAATCCTGACCTTTCATCGCTGGACATTACGGCCTATATCCGTAACAAAGTTCAGATTGATGATCTAAAGGTTGAACGATTTAATTTTCCATATGCATCCCTAATCCGAGTTACTTCCGGTGTACCACAAGGAAGTCATCTTGGTCCGCTCCTGTTTACATTATTTATAAATGACCTTCCATTAGTCTAAACGAAGTCACGGGTTCTTATGTACGCAGATGACGTTAAGTTGTGCCTGCAATATAATGACCCCGCACAAAGTTTTGCTTTACAATCGGATCTAAATGCATTTCAAACATGGTGCATGGATAATGAATTGAATTTAAATGGTTCTAAGTGTAAACTAATGACCTTTTTTCGTGTCAGCCCCCACTACTCAACGTATACTTTGAGTGGTTGTGCGTTAGATAGGATAACGCATGCTGACGACCTTGGAGTCTACATGGATCCTAGACTTAAATTTTCCGATCACATTACTACTATGGTAAATAAAGCCAGGGGCGTGCTTGCATTTATCAAAAGGTGGTCGAAGGAATTCGATGATCCCTATGTCACAAAGACCTTGTTTATTTCATTAGTCCGACCAATTCTTGAGTACTGCGCTCCTGTTTGGAGTCCCCAATATGGGGTGCATATAGACCGGATTGAGTCTGTGCAAAAAACTTCTTAATATTTGCCTTACGGAGACTTAACTGGGATACAAGCCTAATACTACCATCCTACTCTAGTAGACTACTTATAATTAACTTACCATTGTTAGCTAACCGTATAACTATGCTTGGTATTACGTTTATTAGAAATCTTATTCATGGTGATGTAGAGAGTCCCGAGTTACTGGGTGCATTTTAATGTGCCAAAAAGATTCACTAGAAACTATATTCCTTTAGTATTAAATCACTGTATCTCTAATTACGCAATGCATGAACCTTTTAGAGTACTTTGCAATGATTATAATAGACTATATCATCTAATATCTACTACTGACTCACTTCCTATCTTTAAATCAATAATACTATCCTCCCTAGTAACTAATTAGTTTTACTTGATGTATTTTGTCTATTCGTATATTGACCTGTATTTTTAATTGTCTATTGTTACATTGTCTTTTTCTTTGTCCGCGACTATGTTTACTCGCCCAAAACGGTGATGGGCTCCGCGCGTAACAAGCTTTGCTTGGTGTCGTAGGGCCACTTGTTTGTACTGACCATAGTGCATCAACGTCCAATAAAAAAAAAAAAAAAATTACGTACAAATCTAATAACTGTCAAAGATAGGTATAACTTAATTATATCGATACCGACATTTTAAATACACCTTTGGCAATAGATCAAGGCACAGACCTAACGGAAAATGAAGATTCCGATTCGAGCGAAGGAATTCCATTGGAGATTCTAAAAATACTTTTGTCCGAATTTTAAATACTTGAATATACTTGAATAATTAAATACACTGAAAGTTGAACCATTGGATGATTACGACATAAATAAATCTAATAAAAATGTAAATAAAGAAGAAATTTTAGAGAAATTGAACAAAAATTTTCCACATTAGTTCAAGGAAATTCTTAACGAATTATGCACAAAATACACAGATATATTCGGAAACGCATCCGAATCAATATCAACTAACAATTTTTACAAACATAAAATATGAGTGAAAGATGATGAACCAGTATACATAAAAAACAAGGAAGAACGCTATAGTCGAGTACCTCGACTATCAGATACCCGTTACTCAGCTAAATAGAGATATGCAAGTAACAAAGCGAGATTAAAATGCGCCACCTACCGGCGGTATACAGATTTAAGCGTTATGGGCGTTAGAGTGGGCGTGGCAAATTTTTTTTTGGACCAATCGATAGGTATTGACGAGACCAATACATTTCAGTTAAATTTTTTTACCTAGCATGAAAATTGTGGGCGTCACAGTTTTTCGCGGTTTGTGGGTGTTAAAGTGGGCGTGGCAAACTTTTTTTTGTGTCAATCGATAGGTATTGATGAGAACAATACATTTCAGTTAAAATTTTCTATCTAGCATCAAAACTGTAGGAGCCAGAGTTTTGGGCGGTTTGTGGGCGTTAGAGTGGGCGTGCGCTGCGCAGGAATCTCAGGAATCTACTTGCCTAATCCCAGTATTGTAACTCTCATAGTTCCCGAGATCTCAGCGTTCATACGGACAGACGGACATGGCTAGATCGACTCGGCTAGTGATCCTGATCAAGAATATATATACTTTATGGGGTCCGAAACGCTTCCTTCTGCCTGTTACATACTTTCCGACGAATCTAGTATACCCTTTTACTCTACGAGTAACGGGTATAATTATAGAATTCCCCACAGGCAAAAAGACTAAGTAGAAAATCAATTAGACAAATTAATTAAAGACAAGAGAGTAGAACCTTTAGTTTCTGAATACAACAGTCCATTATTAATCGTCCCGAAAAAATACAGTTTTAAGCGTTTTGGGCGTTAGAGTGGGCGTGGAAATTTTTTTGGATCAATCGATAGGTATTGACGAGACCAATACATTTCAGTTTAAATTTTTTATCTAGCATGAAAATTGTGGGCGCCACAGGCTTGGGCGGTTTGTGGGCGTTAGAGTGGGCGTGGCAAAAATTTTTTTTGGTCAATCGATAGGTATTGACGAGAACAATACATTTCAGTTAAAATTTTTATTCTAGCGTCAAAACTGTAGGAGCCACAGTTTTGGGCGGTTTGTGGGCGTTAGAGTGGGCGTGGCACTCTACTGAAACAAACTTGCGCTGCGCAGGAATCTCAGAAATCTGCGTGCCTAATCCCAGTATTGTAACTCTCATAGTTTCCGAGATCTCAGCGTTCATACGGACAGACGGACAGACGGACATGGCTAGATCGACTCGACTAGTGATCCTGATGAAGAATATATATACTTTATGGGGTCGGAAACGCTTCCTTCTGCCTGTTACATACTTTCCGACGAATCTAGTATACCCTTTTACTCTACGAGTAACGGGTATAAAAATCTCACAAACGTTTTTGATTTATGTAGTAAGCACAACCTTAAATTGCACCCAGAAAAGTGCACATTTTTCAGACACGAAGTGACCTTCCTTGGACAGAAGTGTACTGACAAAGGTATTTTGCAAGACAATAAAAAATACGATGTAATAGAAAAATACCCAGTCCCAGCGGACGCAGACAGCGCTAGAAGATTCGTTGCATTTTGCAATTACTACAGACGTTTTATTAAAAAATTTTCCGATTACTCACGACACATAACGACAAAACGCATTCGATTACCTTAAAATTCAATTGATGAAACCTACACTACTACAATATTCAGATTTTAATAAAAAATTCTGTATAACAACAGATGCAAGCAAACAAGCGTGTGGAGCTGTTCTTACTCAAGATTACAATGCATCCAGATCATTTACTAAAGGAGAAAGCAACAAAAATACAACTGAACAAGAATTAGCAGCTATCTACTGGGCGATAAATCATTTTCGACCATATATTTATGGAAGACATTTCACAGTCAAGACAGACCATAGGCCATTAACTTTCTTATTTTCGATGACAAACCCGAGCTCAAAACTAACGCAAATGAGATTAGACTTAGAAGAATATGATTTTACTGTGGAATATCTTAAGGGAAGAGACAATCATATAGCCGACGCATTTTCAAGAATAACCATAACGGATTTAGTCACTACTAGAAACCAAAGTCAACAGAAAAATTCCTGCGCAGGAAAAGAAAAAGAAAAAATAGATTTGCCTAGGCAAACTCTAAATAAAGCTTCTCAGCCCAACGTATACTAAAACATGGGAAAAAAGTTATAGCAAGAATAAATGTTAGCGATATGTACACCAATGGAATTTTCGACTTAGGTCAGTTCTTTCAAAGGCTGGAAAAAGAAGCCGGTATACTTAATATCAGCAAACTCAAAGTGGCACCGAGCGAAAAGATCTTTGACACTATATCAAACGAATCTTTTAAACTAATGGGCAACAAAATATTACAATCTCTAAGAGTAGCGCTACTCAAGCCGGTGACCCTATTATCAATTAATGCTAAAGAGAAATAAGCATTAATGTTTACATTCCATGACTATCCAATACAAGGTTGTCATACAGGCAGGCATAGCTAGAACATTAGCAAAGATAAAAAGGCATTATTATTGAAAAAATATGACCCGATTTACAACAAATTATATAAGAAAATGCCCAAAATGCCAAAAATCCAAAACAACTTAACATATAAAAACACCATTGACTATAACTGAAACGCCACAAATGGCTTTTGACAGGGTAATTGTGGATACGATCGGTCCTCTACCTAAATCTGAATAAGGAAATGAATATGCAGTAACCCTAATCTGCGATTTAACTAAATACCTTGTGGCAATACCAATCCAAAACAAAAGTGCAAAAACAGTAGCAAAAGCTATATTTGAAGATTTAATTCTGAAGTACGGTCCAATGAAGACGTTTATAACGGACATGGTAACAGAATATAAAAATTCGATAATTTAAGATTTATGTAAAAATTTAAATATCAAAAACATAACTTTTACCGCACACCATTACCAAACTGTAGGAACCGTGGAGCGAAGCCACAGAACATTTAATGAGTTCATCTGTTACGAACTGCTTTTTTTGGTGGCAGTGCCGCTGGCTCAGTCTCCTCAGGGCAGAGTACCCCTAATGCCACAGCTCGCAACATAATTATCGATACTTCACGGTCTCACATTACTAAACTATCGGTCATCACTAATGACAAAAAAAACGTTAACAAAGCAAAAAATCTACAAGTATTGACGCAAAAATGGATTACATTTGGTGGCTATCGATGTCCTAGCCAAGCGCTCCCACCCAACCATGGGTGCCCTCGAGGTGCTGCAGGGCACCACCCATTCGCAGTCGGCAGCAGCCCCCTCCTCGCGACTACGGTTCCATCTCCCCCACTGGGAAAGCTTATTCACACATAGTGGGTATTACAAAGGTTTAATTAATATCGTAAGTACAATCGTTTATATACATGCTCCTCTTAACAGATTTATCCTTCCTCAACCTTTAAGACCGAAACCTGGCCGCAGAGGATTCGTTTTGCTGGAAAAGGGTACAGGCGCCGCGGAAACTATGCTCTACCAGCCATGTATTGGTAGAGCTCGCATGGACACACGGCCCTCAAAGGAACATGCGCGATGCGCGTGTGTATGGTCACCTAATCCTGAGGAGCTCCAGGGGAAAAGGGACAGGCCAAAAAGGTACGTAACTGCACTGTAAGCTATACGAGTTAACTAATGCTCGCGACCTTTTTAATTTTAGGCAAACAACGAGGACAAATAAGGCTCTCGGGTCTAACTCCGGATAAACTCACAAACAGGTAAGTATATATCAATATATATAATCGAGGCACACGTGTATTTAATTTCTGCTAAATTTCAGCCACTGTTGGGCCGGGCCTGGAGGCGATGATAGCCCGGGCTGATGACTTCCCGTCGGAGGCCAGCAGCGATACGGATCTCCACACGGGAAAACAGCGCTCTCCGGTGAGTTGTGTAAGGGCAGTCCGAGATTCGGCTGCCAGACAAAATGGCGATACTTCTCAGCGCCGCAATGCGACCGCTGGAAGTTCCCGAGATGAGGAGGACGCGGTACGCCGGAACGGACTCATTGGGAAATGTTGACGTCGTCGGCGTCGACTGTGCAAGGCCTTCCTGGATGGTCGTTGGCACGGGTCGAACGGACACCGGTTGCTGGGCAGCCAAGTCGGGCTGGTAGGTATGGCGAAGTATGGCGATGTCAGTAAAACTCCAAATAAATTCTTCCGGGGCCCTTTGTACTGGGACATCGGCTGCTATTTATTTTAAAGCACAAAAAAAAATTATACTCTCACTCCTAGCTGCATCTGCCTTGATTGTTGGATAGTATGGCCGCGACTATCACGATATCTGCTGATCATCGCCCCCCGCCATATTACCTGGCCTCCCTCAACATTGGGTCGTTGGATACATGGGCCATTTGAAGTAATCCCAGAGCGAACCGGGATTAATCTTCAAATGGGCAGATCGCCCGCCAGACTCATCCCGCTGCTGCAGCTATCGCCCTATCGACCTAACCTATCGATAACGTCGCTCCCACTCGACTCCAATTGCAAAAAAATGCAATAGTCATCATTCTCTGAAATGAATTTGGGGCTATTTTTAAACCGAAAGGTAATCGCGTAAAACAATATGAGTTATTGCTCGTTGAAAACGACGTTATGTTTCTTGAATTTTCTTCTAGTTCAATTTGATGGAAACCTGACATTAAATCAAGGCATGGGAAATACTTTGCTCTACCTAGTTCGTCCAAGATGTCATCAATTCTTGGTAGTGCAAATTTATCAGACAGAAGTTTTTTGTTGATTTGACGATAGTCAACTACAAGTCGCCATTTCTTTTCGTTTGAACCCGGAAGGGTTTTCTTGGGGATAAGTAGAAGTGGGCTGTTGTATTCTGATACAGATGGCTCGACTATATTGTCTTTGATTAATTTTCCTACTTGTTTTTGAATTTCCTCAACTTGGCTGTGCGGGCTTCGATAATTTTTTATATAGATCGGATCATCGTCCTTCAATCTCAATTTCTGCTTGTAAAAATTGTTTGTTGTTATTGATTCGGTTTCAAGACCGAATACGTCAGTATATTTTCCACATAGTTCCGTTAATTGTTGTTTAAATTGAATTTGAAAATTTTTCTTCAGTTCTTCTATGATGTTTTGCTCTCTATTACTTGAAGTGTTTTGAATTACATTATAATCGGAAATTGGTTCACATTTTAAATTTGTTATACTAATCAATTGATCAGTACTGGTTGTGTTGAGTAATCGGACAAATGTATTCTGTTTTGATGTGATAGTATTGGCAACGTAAATACCAGGTTGAATCTCCTGATTTGGTATTAATATAGTATCAGTATCGGACATTATATTGATTTTTCGTACTACTTGAGATCTGGTTGGTAGTAGAATTGTACTATTACCAGAAGTATATGTCATTGGAATATAAATATGAACGTCTATATTATTTGGTCTTATTATAAACCAATCCTCTGTAGGGTTAAGATCTATTTGACAGTTTAATTCTTTTATAAAATCTATTCCTATTATTCCATCATATATATATAATATATAATATATAATATATAATATATAATATATAATATATAATATATAATATATAATATATAATATATAATATATAATATATAATATATAATATATAATATATAATATATAATATATAATATATAATATATAATATATAATATATAATATATAATATATAATATATAATATATAATATATAATATATAATATATAATATATAATATATAATATATAATATATAATATATAATATATAATATATAATATATAATATATAATATATAATATATAATATATAATATATAATATATAATATATAATATATAATATATAATATATAATATATAATATATAATATATAATATATTTGTCTGTTTGAAGTTATACTGGTGCAAGTCCTTTGGATTTTATGATTCCCTCGCCTATTCCTTGAATATTTATTGTATTTTTTATTTGTGTTGCTAGAGGTATCTGCATTTTCTTTTAAAAGTGGAAAATATGCTCCCGTATCCACAAGGAACGTAAGCTGCCTTCCTGTTTCTGAATTAATAAATGGTACGAAGATATTGAGATTGAAGTTTATGGTATATACCGTTGGTATTTTAAATTTATTGTCTGCGAGTTTCCCGAAACTGGCTGGGTAATGCAGACATTATTGTTGTGTTGTGTGTTGCCGTAATTGCTGGTATTTTGGTTATTGTTGTTTTGTCTATAATTTCCACGAACTCTTTTATAGTTACTGGTCTGGTTATTATAGGTTCGATTAAAACCATTATTTTGGTTGTACCCGCTATTTCTGTTGTAGCTGTTATATTATATACCACGACCATTTCCTCTACCTCTACCACGGTAGTTACCTCTATAGGCCGGTCCTTTTCTGGCAAATAGTATTGCGTTGGCAGTACCCGTCGTTTCCGTACTACACTGTATATATTTGGTGACAGCCTCATTCATTGATGAGAAGTTGCCTGCCTCAAGGATTGTTTTGAGTCGGCCATGCTCACAATTTTTAACCATTGTGGTAATGGCTTCTTTTGTGCTGAATTTGTCAGCGTGTTCGGCTGGTAGGCCTTCGTCAATGTACGAAGCTTCAAGGAGCTTTCGTAAGTTGTCTATTTCTGAAGTAAATTTCTCGGCTGTTTTGCCTTTCTGGCTTGTTTTCGCCATTTTCGATTTGACTACGTCGGATGATTCGCCGACTATAGTGTCTTGCAATTTCTTTATTATTGAATTTATTGATGTTTCGTTCTGTACTTTGTATAGTGTAGATCCTATTATTTTGGATTTAATGACTTCTACAGCCAAATCTTCGAATGTGCCTTTAGTCAAGTTAACCAACTTCAAGGCTGTTATGAATCTTTGAAGATGTATCTTTTGCCCGTTAAATTCCGGGATGGCATTCGAGATACCTTTTAACTGCAGGAATTGTTAGATCATGTAGATCTTTTTCTTTTATTTCGATTCCTTCGCTCGAATCGGAATCTTCCTTTTCTGTTAGGTCTATGTCTTGATCTATTGTCAAAGGTGTATTTAAAACTGTCGGTATCGATGTATTTAAATTATACCTATCTTTGACAGTTATTAGATTTTTACGTAATTTGATCAGTAATTTAGATAATTTTGACCAATTCGTTTTATTTATCGCTGCCCCATTTTCATGTACTAATGTTCTTGCAGTATTGAAAGAATCTACAAGAATCTTTGCATTTTTATAAATAGTGTCTTTATGTATTGGCCTATTTTGGCTTATACATTTGTATGACTTGTCAAATGTGTCCTTTAATTCTCGTATGTGGAGAGTTAATTGCTCCCATTCCATACTAAGGATTTATTTTGTTTTTGTGTATTAGTTGCGCATAATTTTTAGCACATTTATATGTCCTAGCACTGGGTGTATGTCTACTTCCGAAAATACTTTACAGTTTCTTACTGTAGACAGTACTATTGCTTTTTTGCGTACCGCTGCAATGAATAACCAGGGAACAAGCTAGGTCGTACCTATTCATATATTCTTCTTCAAAATCTGAAATTGATAGAGGCTCTGCTCTGTTTCTAAGTATGGCTAATACCCTATTCTCAAAATTTGTGGTATTCATGTTGTTTGTTAATATATTTTATTTTTATTTTATTTCAAAAATTTAATTCTCTTATTTTGGTATGTCATTGCATACATTTACAAATATTGGATTTTAATTTTTATTTTGAAACATATTTGTATAATAATTGTTTGTGCTCAATTAATTTAAATCTTATCCAGATCGTTGGCCTGGCTTCTATCTATAGCTCTTTTTGATACACACTTATTGTGGTACATATAGGCTTTATATAAAATGTATCCACTCATTATAAAAACAATTATTGATAATGCTATGTTTGCTAAATCGGTATCAATATTTTTTGATTCGATTTTATTAATTACGTTTGCAGTGGAGTCCACTGTTTTAGTTTCAATTAAACCCATTTTGGGTATTATTTCTGTAACGTATTCAAAATCTGTTTTAGATATTGCGTTACTTTTCATGAAAAAAATGTTCATTCATATTTATATACTGTCTTTTTTATTTTTATATCTTTTAATTTTTCTTATGACACGTAAACTCACAAGCTGTATTTTCGAAAGGCCCTTTACAATCTGCAGGGCACTTTGGTTTTCTAGCCTCTTTCATATTATTTTTATTTTTGTAGGCATCTAATTCCCTATACGTGTTCTCTATTTCTTTCTTAATTTCTACATTTTCATCCCAGGATACTGGGGTAGATTTTTCAGCGTATAGCTGCCTATTTAATTCTTTAATTTTTAAATTCAGGAAGTTCTTCTGACCTCCTCTCCTTTTTCTCTTATTATTTTTTTTTGTCTTAGGCATTTATGTGTTATTTAATTATTTAATTTTTTTTTAAATTTTCTGATATATATGTATAAAATTTTACATTTATCCCTACCTAGGTAAAAAAAATTAAAACCCGCAGCTAGAAACTGCCTGGTCTGTACGTTAAGTATAATGTTTTGCATCGCAGATGCATATAAAAACAAGGAAGAACGCTATAGTCGAGTACCTCGACTATGAGATACCCGTTACTCAGCTAAATGGAGATATGCAAGCAGCAAAGCGAAATTAAAATGCGCCACCTACCGGCGGTATACAGTTTTAAGCGTTTTGGGCGTTAGAGTGGGCGTGGAAAATTTTTTTTTGGATCAATCGATAGGTATTGACGAGACCAATACATTTCAGTTTAAATTTTTTATCTAGCATGAAAATTGTGGGCGCCACAGGCTTGGGCGGTTTGTGGGCGTTAGAGTGGGCGTGGCAAAAATTTTTTTTGGTCAATCGATAGGTATTGACGAGAACAATACATTTCAGTTTAAATTTTTATTCTAGCATCAAAACTGTAGGAGCCACAGTTTTGGCCGGTTTGTGGGCGTTAGAGTGGGCGTGGCACTCTACTGAAACAAACTTGCGCTGCGCAGGAATCTCAGAAATCTGCGTGCCTAATCCCAGTATTGTAACTCTCATAGTTTCCGAGATCTCAGCGTTCATACGGACAGACGGACATACGGACATGGCTAGATCGACTCGGCTAGTGATCCTGATCAAGAATATATATACTTTATGGGGTCGGAAACGCTTCCTTCTGCCTGTTACATACTTTCCGACGAATCTTGTATACCCTTTTACTCTACGAGTAACGGGTATAATAATAAAAAAAAATTTAAGATGTGCGCTCTTGGATCCAGGGTCCGGCTTGGAGCGCCGAACGGGGCCGGTGCTGGCTGCACAGGCTTCTCCTTCTTCAGTGTAAGTTTGGTGGTGTAGGTCTTCGTTTATACTTGTTTGATTTCCATCGTAGGTGTAGGAGGATTTGCCATTCCTCCCACACTTCTTATCTTTTTGTAGTCCTTGGCCTATGGTTTTAGGCGGGGACGGTGCTGGTCTTCGCACAGGCGGTGATTGTTTTCATTTAGTTTTTATTTTGTGTTGTTTTGTTTGTAGTATTCGTCTCATTAGATAGAATATCTCGTCTCTGTCATACTAGACACAATAGACACACGTTGATAAACGTAAACATTTTCGCTTGTACTCTCTTTCACACAAGTGGATGTAGCGGCAAACTTTCATAACTTTCATAATTGCTTGGTCGGCTCTCTTCTAGCTTTCCTCGCGTTACTTCCACTTTCAACTTTGTTTTGTGTTTTTATTTTTGAGTCCAATAGTCCTGTCACGGTCGCAATATTGTGTTTCAAATTATGTTTGCCATTATGATATTTTAATTGAAAGATTTGTAATTTGTTTCAACTGCCATGGGCAGATCTTTATTTGGGAATCGTCAAAATATGAATGACTTACAGCTAGCTATTTGCGGCTGCGCTGCCTGCAAACATTGGCAGCGGCCGTCATATATATATCGAAGTATATGCTCGCGCGAGAGAAGTTGTACATGCATGCCTTGTATGTGTCTGCACTCAGGCCATGGGAATATGCTGACACTAGCACTTCCCATAAGTTGGGCTCTGAGACGTATTCATATTTCGGCTGGCCGCAAAAGTTTAGCAGTCGGCACTTTTGTATTTGTTTAAGTACACAATGTTGGTGTCGGTACAGTGGGCACTCGATACAATGATACATGCATACTACAAAGATAATATACCAAAAAATACCGAAGCTATACTTTGTTTCATATTATTTTCCCACCAATTTTCCGATCGTTCCTATGGCAGCTATATGATTTTGATTATCCGATTTTGATAAAATTAAATTCGAAATTCCAAACTAGCTTAAAAAAATTTTATTTCCAAGCTTAGGAGGCTATATGTTAAAAAACACCATGGATATAGTTTTTTATAAATTTTTTTTTTCGATTATTCCTATGGGAGCTATAAGATATAGTTGTTCGATCTGGCTGGTTCCGACTTGTATACTACCTGCAAAGTAAATAAGACTTTTGGGAAAGTTTCAGCCCGATAGCTTTAAAACTGAGAGACTAGTTTGCGTAGAAACGGACGGACAGACGGATGTGGCTACATCGACTCGTCTAGTGACTGAAATCCTTATACCCTCTGCAAGGGTATAATAAATGCAAGGGTATAGTAATTATTTCATTATTTCTCTGACCGTTTCTTTGACAGCTATATGTTAGAAATAAAAATATAATTAAAATTTCTTAAAAATGCACAACATGTTATTCCCAATAGTGTAAGATAATATATCAATAAACTATATATATATAATTTGTTTCATATTATTTTCCCACCAATTTTCCGATTGTTCCTATGGCAGCTATATGATACTGTCGTCCGATTTTGATAAAATTAAATTCGAAATTCCGAACTAATTAAAAAATGTTATTTCCAAGCGTAGGAGTTTATATGTTCAAAAACACCGGAGCTATAATTTGTTTCATATTATTTTCCCACCAACTTTCCGATCGCTCCTATGGTAGCTATAAGATATAGTCGTCCGATTTTGATAAAATTAAATTCGAAATTCAAAACTAATTAAAATATGTTCCCTTTTTCACGATCACTTTTTCACTTTTACTTAAATTGTGTTTGACATAGCAGGGTATCCCACTTCAAGACTATTTTTGGTAGACTAACTATTGTCCTCGATCATTTAGTGTTTGAAGTGGGCGTGTACGATAATATTAAAGATGAGAGGTGCATATTTAAGATTGTTTTAAATTTAAAAAAAAATGTAGGTAATTCTATCAGGTTACATTGACTATTCATTGGTTAGAAGAGATGAGAAGTTTTGATTTTGAAAAATATTTGATACAAGTATAACCAATAGGACACCATCAAATCGATAAAGGAGACCCAAAATCTTAGAATAAAGGAGAGTGTTGATTAGAAGAGGTCCCACATACTTTGCTGCAGGTGGGACTTTACACATTGTGTATACATTATACACACAATCATACTCAGGTAGCCAACAGGGGGTAGTTTGGTAAAAATCATTTCGACTTTGGGAAAAATCAAAGATTTTCATTTGTTGAATTTTGAGAATGCACATCTTGGGGTAAAAGAAGAAGATGAAAACCTATATAAAATTTGAAGTAGGATAAGTGACTTGCTATAAGTATGATTAAGTGTAACACTGCTATGAATAAATGTGTGCAAGTATAACTCTTTGGTGTAAATGTATAGCAACAAGTATTTGAATATAACGGCTAGCTGTTTAATAGTCGTTAGCATCTAAATGTGTCTCCTGTTGTATAGTGACCAGCCTGGCCACTCTGCTAAAATGTTAAGTATCGATATTGATCACAACCAACTCAAGGTAATCGAATGTAAAACCGACGCTATGTTAAACCGGGCAATTGCGAATAAGAAGTGAAGGAGAACGGTCATATTTCAATAAAGTGTTTAAAAAAAAGCAGTTTATAGTCGTCCAGCTGAAAAGGTGGTTGGTGGCTTTAAACTTGCCGACGGTCGGCAATAAGGCCGAACTCGCGGCTCGGAGTCCCCATTACCGCAGGACGCAAAAACAGAGCACAGAGCCGGAAGATGACTTGGGGGAGGATTTCACTGCTGAGGAGGCCAACCCTAAGTCGGAACTGATTCCTGCAGCCGAAGGAGAGTATTGTCGCTACAACAAATTCGCGATGAAATCGAAGCTGGTAAAAAGGAGCTCCAGAACATTCTTTCACAAGTAAGAGCCGAGTCGCAATCAGTTGCCAATGACGTCATCAACATGGCCGAAAACTAAAACCAAGCAGTGGGCAGCGAGGGAGTAAAGCAAGCAGTACAAGGCGGAAAAATACCAAGTACCGATGGAAGTGCTGATATCGATAGCGGAACCGATATCGATGTAAGCAACAGTGTTGAGTAACAACGAGTGGCAGTTGTAAACAAAGGACTAGAAGCGCCAAAAATTACACTTTCATTTGCCAAGATATCATTATGGATTTTGATGGATATTCTTGTGCAAACATTTGGACCCAACAAGTACGCAACATTGCTGAAATGTACAACCTGGATGCAGTGGGCATGAAGATGGTGATTGTGTCCAAACTGAAGGGCGTCGCTCAGCGCTGGTTGCATGCAAATGCAGCGCGTATTATGGATCCAGCAGATAATCTTTTAGAACAGCTGATATTAGCATTCGGCATTCGGCGATAAGCTTTTAAAAGCAGAGGCGCAACATACAAAAAAGTTCGCGGTGTATTTTGTGGCGAAGACAATGCTAGCACGCAGCATCAACATAGAACCTGACGTATTGGTTGACCAGATAGTCGAGGGCATACCAGTACAGAATTTGCGTGATCAAGCTCGGATCCAATGCTTCACAGATTCGATGCAAATTCTCCGTGCGTTTGCCGGTATCCGTTTGGACAAGCCAAAGGAGTCGGTGTCGAAGGAGCTAATCAGGAATAGGAGCAACAACGGAGGATTCCGCTGCACACATCGCTAAGGATTGTCGAAAGCCAGCAAGAGTGCCAGGATCCTGCTATGCTTGTGGCAAGTTCGGCCACTTCGTAGCCCAATGCGAGGAAAGAAAGGGGAATGCTGATAATAAATATGTAAGGTATATTAAAATTCATTTTGACAATCAAATTATATCTCCTATGGTTACAGCATGCATCTTAGAGTCTGGCAGTCCAATTTTATTGCTTAAAATATCTTTGTTGCCCAGGAAGGCCCAACTACATGAAGTTAAAGAAAATTATTTTGGTATTAATAGAAGCCCATTACAAATCTATGGAAAAACTTTATGATTTGTATTAAAAGGAAAAATAAAATGTTACTTCAATTTAACAGTTTTTACCAATGAGTCTATGATACATGATGTGGTTTTGGGTAGAAATTTAATGGAAGCTTGCGATTTAAATTTAGATTTAAGAACTTTAAAGATGATAACTGTAGAAGATATATCAAAACGTAACCCGACGAGTGCTACTAGGGATCTGTCCTTGCGCATAGGTGAAGTTAATCATAATATTGAGTGTTTGGATGACTATATAACCGAGAATGTTTTGGAACTGGCGACTGAAGTTGTAAAAGCAGAATATGCAGTCGTGAAAGATCATAATAAAAGAATAGGTCACAGGGCGATGATACAAAACAATGAAACAAGAGTCAAACAGTTACGGGACGAAACAATGAAACAACGAGTCAAACAGTTACGGGACGAAATAATGAAACAGTGAGTCAAACAGTTACGAGACAAAATAGTGAAAATGACGGTCAAACGGTTATAAGACTTGACAATGAAACAACGGAATGTAAAAATGTAAGCAGGCAACTGGAAATTGACAATTTTGAAACCGAAATACTTAATATCGACCGTACAAACAACGAGTCGATTGAATTTAACTGGGACAAAAGCACTACTTATCAAATACAATGTCGTTTCTTGAAAATAATTGAAAAGACTTATGTAAAGGCAACTAGACCTGAAAAGCCAATAATTAGAGCAGAAATGAAGCTATGCCTAGATAATGCAAAACCTTTCAGTTGTAGTCCACGACGATTATCATGTACAGAAAAGGAAAAGCTTCAAAAATTACTGGCCACCTATCGGCGGTAGACAGATTTAAGCGTTATGGGCGTTAGAGTGGGCGTGGCAAATTTTTTTTTTGATCAATCAATAGGCATTGACGAGACCAATACTTTTTAGTTATAATTTTTTACCTACCATGATTGTGGGCGCCACAGGTTTGGGCGGTTTGTGGGCGTTAGAGTTGGCGTGGCATATTCGCGTAACAAACTTGCGTTGGATACAAGGCTACGGAATCTAAATCTGAAATCCCAATTCTCTATCTTTGATAGTTTCCGAGATATTCACGTTCATAAAGTGGGTGTGGCAAATTTTTTTTAGGTCAATCGATAGGTATTGATGAGAACAATACATTTCAGTTACTATTTTTATTCTAGCATCAAAACTGTAGGAGCCACAGTTTTTAGCGGTTTGTGGGCGTTAGAGTGGGCGTGGCACTCTGCTGAAAGAAACTTGCGCTGCGCAGGAATCTCAGGAATCTGCATGCCGAGTGCCAGTATTCTAGCTTTTATAGTTTCCGAGATCTCAGCGTTCATACGGACAGACGGACAGACGGACATGGTTAGATCGACTCGGCTAGTGAATATATAGAATATTTATACTTTATGGGGTCGGAAACGCTTCCTTCTGCCTGTTACATACTTTCCGACGAATCTAGTATACCCTTTTATTCTACGAGTAACGGGTATAAAAAGTATTCTCGTTAGATCTTAAAAATTGATGTTATAATGTTTTTGTAAATGAAGAATCTGTCAAAAATACTTCATTCGTAACATCACTAGGACGATTCGAATTTTTAAGAATGTCAATGGGTATGAAAAACGCACAGGCTGTTATTTTTTTTTGTTTATTGTTGAACGTTTATGCACTAAGAGCATTACAAACAAGTGGCCCAAACGACACCAAGCTCGTGCTTGTTACGCGCGGGCCCATTTTTATTTCGGGTAAATACGGTTCGCGAGGAAGGTACATAGAACAAATAAAGACAGGACAAAACATAGATCAACAAGACTAAAGCAAATGAGTTACGATTTTAGTTTTTAGTACAGGGATAAAAGTTGAGGAATAAAATAAATGATATGGGTTGTTAAATGTATTTGAGAGAACGCGAAAGATGGACATCGTGGCAAGTTAATAAGATAGTAGCTTCGCATTAGTCTAACAGGAACATTGAACGTTAGGCGGCTTACAAAATCTATAGACTCAATATCGCCTCTGATAAGATTATTCATTAAAATAATACCAAGCATAGTTTTCTAGACAAGGAAAATTAATTAATAGCAATCTACTCGAGTGAGAAGGCAACCTGCCGTTTTGATCTTAGTTCAAACCACGTAAGGCAAAAAAAAAACATTTTTTCTGTACGGACTCTATACGGTCAATGTGCACTTGACACTGAGAACACCAACGCTTTATAAACCCAAGAACACTCATAGCTTTATTTACAGTAAAGGTTATGTGGGAAGCAAATTTAAGTTTACGGTCTAGGAGAACACCTAAATCGTTTACTGAGTATATTCGGTTCAGGGTCATGTTCTTAAGAGAGTAACTCATGAACGTTGGCGTACCCCTATAAATAGTCATAACGTTGCATTTAAGATAGTTTAAATTCAAAAGGTTGTACTGACACCATTCCTGGAATCTATTAATGTCTGACTGCAAGCAAAAACCAGACTCAATATTATTATATGAAAAACAAAGCTTAATATCATCAGCATACATTAGTACACGAGAGTGAGTTACGATAGAGGGAAGAGCTTTTATAAACAAAGTAAACAGCAAAGGGCCACTCCAGATGTCACGTTGATCATCTTGGAAACAGCGTTTTTGAATAAAACCCCCTGAGATCTACCATTCAAATGACTTGAAATCCAAGTTAACAGATTGTTCGGAAACCCGAGCTGATCTAACTTGAATAAAAGAAGACAGAGTCAAAGGCTTTACTAAAATATGTTTATATAACGTCTGTCTGCAATTTTTTGCTAAATCCATCTATTAAAAAAGATGTAAATTCGAGCAGGTTAGTGGTGGTCGATCTTCGCTTAACAAAACCATGTTGACACGGAGATACTTTCGCTAAGCATTAACAATAAATCTATAAATATGCCTCGGATCCTTTGAAAATTCAAATTTACACAGATTTAAATACATGGAATAGCAATGACTGTTAAGTACATTAAAATTAGTGCGAGCCACCACATATCTTGAAAAATCAGATGGCAGTCGGGTCGACATTTTGTACTTTTTATAGAAGTTTGTTTTAAGGTTTCTTAGTCTTTGCAACTCTCTGGTAAACCAAGAAGGTCTGTCTACCTTAGGAGGAAAACTATCAGGAACACGTTCACAGAAAAAAGAGTTTAGGACACTATAAAATAGTTCTGTAGCACTTTCAATATCCAAGCAATTATATTAATTTGTCCAGTTATATTGTGAAATCATGTTGTTGAGTTTATTAAAGTCACATTTACGAAAGCATCTACTTTTAGTTGAAGAAAGTAAAGGAGAGAGGGTATCAACGCAAGGAAGACAAATTGTAAGTTTAAATGTGGGAAGATACCGGTCTTCTGGCACAACTAGTGGGTCAATTCTAGATACCGTGACATCAGACGGATCTAAAACAAAGATCTATTTGTCTGTTTAGTGAATTACGTATAAAGCTTACTTGCTGTAATGATAATTCTAACGGACCGTCAGCGAAGTCATGGACAGATAAAGGGGTAGAGACAAGTGAATTAGTGGAAGGGGACCAAGAAACGTCAGGGAGATTGAAATCACCCAAAACAATCATCAGATCCCTTTCGGAAAGATGAGATAGAACAGCTTTTATTGCAGACAAATGTTGCTCATAAGTTGTTAAGTCGGATCCAGGTGGAATATAAGAACAAGATACATAAATAGAAAAAGATTTCAAAGAAACTTTAACACTAACGAATTCTATGTCATTGGGACTTAGAAAGTATATTCTCTCCGATGTTAAAGAAGAGGTAACGGCAATCAGCACCCCACCCCAGAAAAGGCAGAGGAGTCAGCATAAAGCTTAGGTAGCTTCATATTATGTCACCTAACATTTTGATAGGGCAAAAATAAACTGCTCAGTTTTTTGGCGCAGGTACTGTCATGGTAGGCCTATTAATAGTTCTCCGTATGTTTGGAAGAAATTCTTTAATGACCAATTCATCATTAACCCAAAAACTTTAAGAATTTATTACATTAAATACTTCCTGAGGAGCAGATATTTTAAATGGAGATATCCTACGAACATATGGAAATTTAAGCTCCTCCACTGTGATGCTTTGAGATGGGAATTCCAGATGTGGTTTCAGGTGTTAAAAGAGACACAAATAATTGCTTCCTATATGGAAAAACCGAGAGGCTCATTCTTCCGCCACCAGCAATCTGAACATCGTTCGTCTGATTATCGAGACTAGGGACTCCTATAGAGCTAACATCACCTGTAGGCACAGAAAACTGCGTAGTGTTTGACCCCTTAGGCTGACTAGCAGAAACAGGGACTCCTTCAGAGCTTTTGGTACCTATGGGAACTGCTGGCAGTGAAGCTTTAGGTCCCCCAGCGCCAGTGGATGCCGACATAGCTGCCGTTACCGATCGGGTAAAAATATTTGAAGCTAAGTTGGGATTTGGAGCTGATGCCTTTACTTTAACAGATTTTGAAGAAGCGGTCTTTTTGCGTTAAGGTGACCCTACTGAAATTTTTTTATTATCAAGGTACGCCTTAAACTCTTTGAAATCAGCAACTAACCTTTGTTTCGTGGGCATATTAGTGCCCGAGTCCTGACAAGGACTTGGGCCGAGGGAGAGGCGTCCGATATTCAGGCACCATTTGCCGGCATAAGCTACGTCGTATTCGGGTCGTGGGATCTTGGTAAGCCTCTCTCCTCTCTAATATAACGAGAATAAATATTAAATGTGCCTGGAAAATAATATTAGTCATAAAGTTTGTCAGTCATCAGTCCACACTGCCCAACAAGCTTAGCTGTCGCTTGATCGAAATATGATCGGGATGCGTTTTGGCCATATTCCCATATTAGGTAATATATATCTGCGTCCGTTGATTAATTTAATTTAATTGACAAATATTCTGTTAGCGAAGAGTATCGAATTTATCACCTGTGAAGGTGCACACATCAGCAAAATACTGACTATTCACGACTACAAACGTCGCTCATAGGGCTCTTGCAATTGTCATATAACTACAAGGCTGATACTCGCCGCTGAACAAGTTAATGGTAATCTATAAAACTGAAGCATACTGCACGAATATTTACATATGTACGTTTATAAGAAAGGAACCGTGTCCCGACAAACTTACCCCCTCTTTAAATCCTGGGCGATGAGATCTCGACGCTCCGGATCCTCGGCTTTGGGAAAATATTATATTGGATATATATATTTATATAAATATATGCGCACCAATATACGGCTTTTCTTAAGTATACCAATTCACTTAAACATAATATATATATATATATATAGGGAAAGTCGCCTTTCTTCGAAGCTGCCGGCTTCCGTTAGCAAGACACCCAAATGGATTCCCTCCCTTTCTCTATTTGTCTAAGGTCTTTTATAACAGACTAGAGCTTTTACTTGGCTGCCGGTATGGATCAGATAAACTAGGTGTTCCCACCTAGGATTACTTTTTCTTGATATCTGCATGTATTTTCATCTGTTATTCCATTTAAATTTAAAATTTTGTTTTGCCAATCTTCCAAGGTTTTTTTTATTGTTTGTCCTTACTTTTGCACTTTCGCTGTGGATTTTTTCGCAACCCTTTGTAACATAACTATTTGTGTTGTTAATAACAGTTATAAATGGCTCGCAAATAAAAAACACTTTCCAAATTATATTTTTTATGACCCTTTTTATGAAGGGATAACATTCCATTAATTTTTTCCAATACCTTTACTTTTGCGCCTGCGTCGAGGCATCTTAGCAATAACCAACATGACTCTGGGGTTATGGTACGGTTAGCAATGGGTGGTTTGCTTAATGGGATTTAAATTATCGGTGACAAATTGTAAGAGAAAGTCACAGACATTTTGGACAAAGGATACAATTGGTCATTTAGGTGTGGGTATACACATTTATTATGGTGATATAAAGTGGGATAATCCCAGTGTTTCTTGTTTTTACTGTATTACGCCGGAGCGATTTCAATTACTTTCCCAATTATAGTTAGTTTGAAATCGTTTTTTGACATTCATATATTTTCATCTTTCTAGACATTTTATTGTAGCTAATAACTATAGTTATGGAGTGTAAGGCTAGCTATTGTAGTTAAGGATACACTTATTATACCAACATAAGATGAAGGAATATGAAAAACGGAAATGTGATATTTATACAATATACTAGTTAAAGTGGATGATATTATTATATGTTCTTAATATCTGTCGACATGAATCGAAATTGCTTATCAAAACAGCTTCTAAACAGCCTTTAGACAGCTTATGAACAACTAATATCTTAATTAGTTTTACAATCACAGGATAAATTTATTTATATCAATCTTCAGATAATTTTGGTTGTGCGATATTTCTCCCGTACACAGCAAACACATTGACAATCAGAGTGTAAGTTTTTACTTCACATCGAAAGTCGTCTACTGATCAAGAATTTTGGATCATTCTTAACAAAAGACTATAACAGCTCATAGAATTTAATAACAACTATTAACCAGCTTACATCTAGTAAACAACTTGTATACATTTACTAAACATATAAAAACCAGATACTAAACAGCTAGTAACCAGCTAATAACATCTAGTAAACCACTTGTATACATATACTTAACATATAACATATGTTGTGTTACATATACTAAACAGCTAGTAACCAGCATATATCATCTAGTAAACAACTTGTATACATCTACTAAACATATAGTAACCAGCTAGTAACAATTCGTAAGCAACTAGTAGACATCTAATAATCAGATAGTAACCATCTAATAATAGCTCATAACAGTTAACAATAGCTAGTAATCAAAGTTCTAGCAGCTCAACCACCATCATGAATCACGAAAACCAGATGAGTGTTGTAATTAAAGAGTTTATTAAACTTATTCAAAATCTTAGACAACGATGCCTAACTCAAACAAATAGTAGAAAAATATAATAGAACTAGAAAACTAGAACTAGAAAAATAGTTGGCAATAAAAACAGATATTACCAGGTCCCAACACCTCTATCATAAACTTGAATCAGAAATTAAATTTAAAGACGCTCCTATGTTAGGTAATGATGCCTTCGAAATATGTTATAATGTTGATATGGGGTAGAACAAATGAATGCTTTCAAAATAATCCAACATCTGGGATCATTAAATTGTGAGAATTATTTTACAACTATTTATGGAAACCAAGCAAAAATATGCAAATATATGTAATAAATGTTTAATTATGAATTTAATTAAATATGTTAACAATAATAAAATAAATAATAAAAATATTAAATGATCCTACAAAATTTGTTTCTGACTGTAACTAAAACTACAAGAACAAATAAAGGGAAAGTATTTTGCTCAATGAGGTACGTCGGCCACTTGTGAGTTGTTGCACGTTCGTAACTTCACCCTTATCAGTAGTCAGTCGTTCTGCGCCTTGGGTCTTGGGCATGTGACTTCGATGACGGCCAGGTAACGATAGTTCACGGCAAGTCTGTTTGGCTAACAAATTTGAGATTCATTAATTTGTGTGCTTTGATAATTCTTAATAAGAGACTATAACAATTTATAGCACTTGTTAACAGTTACCATCTAAAACCAAGTAGTTTACAGGTACTATACAGATATTGAACATCCAAAGCCAAGTACAGGTACTATGCAAAAAGTAACCATCCAAAAACAAGACTAAGCAGAAAGTGCCCAAAAAATACTGCTAGATAATAACTATATACAACGTGTCCAACTTCTCAAGTCCAAGTTGGTATGAATACTACCCTAAAAAATTGTATATCTCTCCCTATTTAAAATGTAAACAAGATTTCAATCTAGTTACTATAATCGTGAGTCACAACCATTTTTGACTTAAATGAATTTAAATTAAAGGCCCCTATTATTGTGGTTGATCTTTCACATGAAAAAGAATCAGTGAATACTAGTCCCATTTATGTGAGTTGAAGACACCAAGTTATGAAAATACCCAATCTTATTGTCTCTTATTGACTATGACCCATTAAACGGACTAGCTCAACGAGTTTTTTAACATTAGAAAAATGTTGGAAGCTACTGTTTCGATTGATTTTCCTATTGTGATATTGTGAGGGCGGGGTTTGATCTTTTAACAATGCATACATTAATTTGACATCTTTTAAAAGTAGCTAAAAAACAATAAAATACTTTTTATACATCATTATAAAGTTGAGTCTAGATGTGTAAAAACCTAAAAGAAAACAAAATTAATAAAATGAAATTTTATGAGTCAATTGACCAATTTATTGAACAATTTAAAGGACAGATAATTGGTCAGAACTTTCAAAACCTTCTAAACACAAAATCGAATCGAGGTGGACATGATCACAAAACTACGAATTATGGTGAACATTTTGCATTTTGTAATCCTGAATTGTCGTCGGAAACATTCGCCTGCCTCTCCTATGCAAATCGCCGGAACGAAGACAGAAAATTAATTTCAATATATAATAAAACATGTTCGCAATTCCAAGAAAACTATTTTTTTTTGTTTATACTTTGGTTGTTTATTTTGAGTCTTCTCTTACGTGACAAACCAAATGTGTTAAAATCTTGAAGTACTACATTATTCTAACAGTTTGTTAAACTGTATTTATGTTAGACTGTCCTAATAATTGTCGCTGGATGGGACGGTCGTTACGACGAAGGCGGAAACGGCTACATACCAACGTTAATTCTCTAGCGAGGTGGTTTGGATGGGTTGACAGCTTTGTATAGTAATTTTGCAAGTGTTGCGCTATTACGTCTCGACCGGAGAATATATTTAAGTCTCTCTGAAAATTTCCACTCCGAGCGAACCACGGTGCCCCGGTGATAGTTCTCAGGATCTTTGCTTGGGCTCTCTGCACGATTTCTACGTTGCTGTTGCTGGCGCTCCCCCACAACTGGGAGCCATAAGTCCAGATTGCATTCAAAACGGAGTTGTATAGAAGGACTTTGTAGTCCAGACTGTGGGGGGAACGGGAGTTTTTGCCTTCAGCCTTAGGTGAGTTCGTTTAGCTTCAATATGCGTGCGCCAGGAAAGCCGTCTGTCGAGATGTACGCCAAGATATGTTACTTCATCTGACTGAGGAAGCACGGTGTTGTTTAGTGTAAGGTTTGGGCAATTTCGTCTATTTAAGGTAAAGGTTAGTTTACATTTTTGCTTATTTCATTTTATACGCCAGTCTGATTTCCATTTCTCTACTATATCTAGATGGGCCGCAAGTTGCGCTGGTGCTTGTTGTGGACATTTACATCTTCTGAGGATCGCGGTGTCGTCGGCAAACGTAGACATAGTCACATGTATCAGAAGTGTAGAGTAGGTATAAAGTTGGCCCGAGAACGCTGCCTTGGGGAACTCCAGCTTCGATGTTATGTTCAGCTGACATAGAAGTATTGCATCTCACAACAAATATACTGTTATAAAGATATGACTTCAAGAGTTTATGCGTGTTATTGGGGAGCATTATTTTAATTTTATGCATTAGGCCGTCAAGCCATACTCTGTCCGTGTTTTTCGCGAAAGCCGAATTGATGGGCTGGGATACTATTATGTCTTTTGAATTATGGTATGTTTCGCGATAGAAGGCATTTTTCAAAGAGTTTTGATAGACACGAAAGAAAACTTATCGGACTGTATGAGGAGGTGAGCGTGTGGTCTTTTCTTGGTTTTGGTATCATTATGATGATTGACTTTTTCCACCTCCTTGGAAAGCAGCACAGTTTTGTCATCGTGTTGAACAGCTGGCATATGGTACCAACAGCGCATAGTGGGAGTTCTATAAGCATTTTTGGTTTTTCTCGGTTGTACCTGCTCTTTTATAATTTTTATGACTTCGCATGGTCGAAATACAATTGGTTCGGCAATAGGAAAGTCGTCTTCAGTTTGCGATCTTATATCACGCACGTTTGTTGCTGGATTTGGCTGGAACACATTTTTAAGGTGGGCAGCGAATGTGTCGGCTCTGTCTTTGTCGCTTCGGGCCCAGCAGCCTGCAGGGGTCCTTATTGGCGTAACCGTTACTGTTGGAGGGCTCATTGTTGAGTGGGCTTTCCATAGTGGGAATTTTGAACTGGATGGAGATAGTGGTTCTATATACCGTTGTTGGGATCTGTCTTCTTCTTGTCGTAGTGCCTTGGTGAGTCGGCGTGAAGCTTCATTTTTACTGTTGCTTTGCAGATGGCGATCGAAGTAATTGCCATTCGCGCAGGGAACGACGCTTTGCCAGAACTAGCTGCTCTATTTCTGCATTCGTGTTATGTGTTATGTTTTGCCTTCGTGGTGTTGCGACTCGAGCCGCTGAAGCCAAAACTGACTCTAGCATGCTTACGGTTCTGTTGATGTCGTCTTCGCAGGTTAGTGGGATATTTTTTTTTGTAACTGCGAAGTCAATCAAGTCCGGCAGATTTCTGGGGTCACTTGGCCAGTGTGTAGGTGAACCAGGGAAAATGCAGTTTATTGCTAGGTTTTATAACTGCGTAATACAGTTGTTTAACTTTCGGCGTCACGAGGCGAGATCCCCAGTGGGTATGCTTGGCGTTATAGTGTCCTGCTGCTATAAAGCATTTGTGAGATCAAGTACTCTATAACCTGGGCTTCGGATATCGTGAATATCGTATACCGCTGCTACAGCTAGATTGTGACAACCCAACTGTATATTGATGGAAGTGGCTTGCAGGTCTTTAGTAGCAAACGTGTTGTGGAAGTGGTGCTTGATGCGGTTTTTAATCCGGATTCCAGTGCCTCCATGGGCCTTTCCATCAGGATGATTGTGTAACGAACTGATTTTGTGTGTCTGCTCGCTACGAGATTCGTGCGGCTAGCTCAGAAGATTGTGTGTTCGTCCCACCAAATTTATATGACGTGATTGCCCGTAGATCAGTGAGAAAACAAAGGGGTTCAAATGGTAAAAGTGGGATTTATTCTCGTGGTATTAGTACAGCGGGTGTGTGGCTGAGCTGGCTTCGGTATCTCCGGGCTCTGGTTCCGCCGGCTGCTGGCGCTCCTCTTTCTGGCTCCTCGACGCGTTGACGCGGTCTCCTCTGGATCCTGGGTCTCTGGACGCTCGTAGTGGCCGCCTCTGCTTGCTTGCCGACGCGTTGCCTCGGGGTCGCTTGTTGCGCCTTAGACCCGCAGAGAGTTCGACCTTGTGGGCTTAGGGAAGCGTCACCGTTCTCAGACTAGGGTGAACAAGCCTTGCTCTCCAGGCCGACGCCTTTCGAGGCAATACGTGTCCCTTGCTCTATCCCGGACGGTCTCGCTAGGTTCTTGCTCAGTTCGCGCTGAAAGTCAAGGCTGCCGCCAGGAGGCTGTCTAGCGGTTCACTTCGCTTTACACCTAGCGCAGACGAACGTTCCACCCGGCTTTACCCTACTGCGTGACGTCCGCGACGCTCCTGCGCTCCCCAATGAGCTCCGCGCGGCGATGGTAACGTGGCTGCCGGAAATGTCTGCTGGCGTCGCTGTCGATGTCCTCTGCGCTGTCTTCTGACCAGTATCTCATTGTTCTGGCGCTCGGGGAGCTGGGCGGTCGCTGCTCGGGAACTTCGCCGGTAATCGCAGGGCTCTCCAGGCTTCCGCCTCTTGAAACCGCAAATCGATCTACCGCTCGTCCGTCAGGTCCCGCTTGGTCGGGCAAGGTACGCTGGGTCGCAGACAACTTTCCTCCCCAAGCTGACGGCTCTTCGTCGTAGGACTCTTTTGCTTGTCTCTGACAGACCCGCCGGGCGACTCGCCAGGGTGTGGTCGTGACAAAGTTAGAAAACAAACGCCTTGACTTAGCCGCGTGATGCCTTCCAGAACTCAGCCACCTGTGTCTCAATTCGGAGATTCCTGAAGTCCTAATCCCGAACGTCTCGACGTGGCGATCTTGCTCCTTGTATGCTTCCCACGACGCTGCTTCCGACGACTCGCTTGGTTGTAGCTCCCTCGTAGATTATTTGCTTGACTGATTGTTTATTTGGTACTTTAACTGATCTTGAAGGTTTGACTCCTCGTGATCGACTGATCCAGCTGCCAGCGCTCTGCGGCCTTATATAGGGCTTCCGGGAACCGTTATTTCCCTTTTGCGCACGGCCCGCTGGATCTCTCCACTCTGGGTCCAAAGTCCGTGCCTCCTGGTTGACCCTCTTGTCCTTCACAAACCGCTTTCCATCGATGCTCCGCCCACTGCTGATCCCCGTGCCGCTTGTGGCACGCCTGTGTGCCGCTCCACTGCCGAGATGTGGCACTTCCTCTCCCGGTCCAAAGTTCACGGGAGAGTCCAAAGTCCCGTGGAGTTCCGTTATCCTGTTTGCCCGCGAAGTCTCCATTCTCTCTCGTTCTCCATTCTTGGTCTCCAAACTCTCTCGCTCTCCGTCCTTGGTCTCCAAACTCTCTCGATCTCCATCCTTGGTCTCCAAACTCCCTCGCTCTCCATCCTTGGTCTCCAAACTCTCTGGCTCTCCATCCTTGGTCTCCAACTCTCTCCTCGCCGCGCCGTTACTACGCGAATTCGCCGCGTAACTGGTAAGCGGCCGGCCATCTGCTGCTGCTTCTATTTGTGGGGAGTTAGTCAACTCCTCACAATTGGTATTGTAAAACATATACCCTCGGATTTGGAAATTGTATTTGTTGGTAAGGTGCGTTTCTGCAAGTTACATTACGTCGATTTTATTGTCATTCATAAATTGTGCTAGCTCAAGTTTGTGCCGTGAAACGCCGTTGGCATTCCACGGTGCAATGCGCAGGGGAGCTATTGATTATATTGAAAAGGTGTTTTGGAGCATCTGAATCAAAATATTTTGATTTGTCAACATAAAATAAATGAATTCATCTATACTGTGTTGCAATCTGAGTATCAGCGTTTCCATTTTATTTTCTGTTTGCTCTGCAGGTTGGTAAGAGACTGTAGGTGGTGATTGGAAATTGTACGCAGGGCTCGCATGACCCGATTTTGTAACGCTTTCAAAACTTACGTTTAAATTTGTATTGGAACTGCCGAGAGAAGATCGGGCTGCTGACGAAAAGAAAACTTCAGGTGTGTGCTTGGGTATCAATGGTGTGTGGTGAGATCGTGATCTTTGGTTGATCCGATTTTTTAACTCATTGTATACTGGACATCCTCTGTAGTTTGCTGTGTGGTCTCCTACGCAGTTACTACACTTTTTGCTATTTGGCTCATTATTAAATTCACAGGTATGCAATCCTCCGCAAGCGACGCATACGGAGTGTGCAGTAAGATTTGGTGTGCCCGTGTTTCTGGCAATTTGCGCTCTGGTCTGGGCCATTGCGTTTATGCGGCTCTTCAACCGTGATTCTGCGATGCAATAGAAACTGGAGATTGTAGATGGGAAGCACTTCGTTTTTCTTGAGCGCCTTAGAGTCAGGTACAAGTTCCACTTTAAAGAGATGTTGCGGTTGTTTGTTTCGGTTACGCATATTTGAAACGGTTTTTACGTTAAAACCTTTATCTTTAAGTGCCTGTTCGACTTCAGCAGTGCTTACGTCTAATTCGATTCCTTTTATGACAGCTTGTTGATTTTTACTACTTTTTATCTGGTAGGTATAGTAGTTCTTTTTCTTGGCGTCTAGGAGCTCCGTCAATTTTCTAAAGCTTTTTTCGCTTTTGACTTGGACCTTTGTTTCATGTATGTCTCCTTTAGTCAATTGGAGTACGTGGAAGCTATCTTTACCAATCAGACCGATTATTATATTAACAAGGTTGTTGGAGTTTTTCTCTCGAGTATAAAGCGGAGGCGGCCTCGCTTTCTTGTTGTCCGTATCCAAGACTGCAGAAGGGATTCCGTCGGACGTGTCAGCCAAAAGTTCAAATCTATTTGCACTATTAGAGTTTTGCACAATTCCTTGGCTTGAGGAAGCCCGATTGATTTTTGCGACGTTACCCATTTTCGTGTTTTGTGGACTTAGTTTTCTTTTAATGTTTATGTAGCGATCCATGCCAGTCTGTATGGTCGAACCTTGCTTTTTAATTGAAGCGTCTGTCGGTGCTGCGCTTACTGCAGTTGATAAGTCCGCTGGCACAGCAGGTAGAACGATCGACTGTATCGGGCATACAGACGAAACTGATGTTGTTGTTGTTGTCATTGCATTTATAGTTGCTAATGACGTCACTGTGCTGGTAACCGGAGCCAGGCATGTGGGCAGATGTTGTGGGGCAGGGCCAAGAAGAGGGGAAATGCATTTATCGCTTACCCCGCTTTGCACCGTCGCTGACATAGACGAAGAGAAAGAGCGCGCCCTTTCGTTGTGAATGGGCTTGAGTTCGTTGGAAGGTGTTGGGGCTAACGATCGCGGTGGATCGACGACTGCAGAAGCATTTGTTGTTGCTGCTTCGGCTGTCGACACGAAAGAGAAGTATGCATTGCTCTTTTGCAGCGAGAGCCGACGCTCGTCTTGCTTACGTTAGCTGCGCCCGAACTTCGTTTGGGTTCATCACATTATTTGTTAGTTTTACCCGTTACTCGTAGAGTAAAAGGGTATACTAGATTCGTCGGAAATTATGTAACAAGCAGAAGGATGCGTTTCCGACCCTATAAAGAATATATATTCTTGAGCAGGATCACTAGCCGAGTTGATCTAGCCATGTCCGTCTGTCCATCAGTCCGTATGAACGCTGAGATCTCGGAAACTATAAAAGCTACGGTATTGGGATTTGGCATACAGGTTCCTGATCTTCTTGCGCAGCGCAAGTTTGTTTCAGCAGGTTGACACACCCATTCTAACGCCCACAAGCCGCCCAAAACTGTGGCTCCTACAGTTTTAATGCTAGAACAAAAATGTTTCACTGAAATGTATTGTTCTCATCAATACCTATCAATTGACCCAAAAAATGTTGGCCACGCCCACTTTATCGCCCATAAACCGCCCACAAACTCAAAAAAATCGCAAGTATGAACGCGGATATCTCGGAAACTATAAAAGATAGAGAATGGGGATTTGAGATTTAGATTCTGTAGCCATGCACGCAGCGCAAGTTTGTCACGCGAATATGTCACGCCCACTCTAACGCCCACAAACCGCCCAAACCTGTGGCGCCCAAAATTTTCATGCTGGATACAACATTTTAACTGAAATGTATACCTATCGTTTGACCAAAAAGAGGTTTGCCACGCCCACTCTAACGCCCATAAAGCTTAAATCAGTCTACCGCCAACGTAACCATATATTGAGATCGCAGGTAGGTGGCGCATTTCATTTTCGCTTTGATGCTTGCATATCTCCCTTTCCATTTGATCCCTTTAGATATTAAATACTTATTTCAACATATTGTGACGTTATTGTTAATAAAAAAATTTCCATCTTTATGTAAAATGGATCTTGAATTGCAGACGTCACAACGATTGGATACAATAAGGTCTTGGTACAAAGCCATTTTAAATTCATGTTCATGTTTGTTCTTCATTTCATTTCTTGAATGTCTTCATTACTAAGAATTTTAGTATTAAAAACATCAATTTTTGCTAGTGTAATTGTGTCCATTTTGGAATTAATAACGATCTGATCGTTATTATTTTATACTAAATCATCGATTTTATTTTGGACTGTTATGAAATCATCATGATCTGGTGTTCCTGCTATCCATTTTCAAATGTTGCCCATTTCATTAATTACTCTTTTTGATCTATTTGGTATTATTTGTGAGATAAGTAATTTGATAATTGTCAGATCGTGGGATATTTCCCAATGAAAATTCTAGCTATCGTGATTGTTAAAGAATTCTGTTTCAAGATTAATTATCTCTATAAAAACCTATATTAGTTATATGAAATAATTCTAGGGTATGATTCATAAATAAGGATCATAAGGATTCACGGTTTGTATAATCCAAGACAATACATGACATTAAAGCTATGACATTTCACATATGAAACATTGAATTTGTAAGGACTAAGTTTTGTTTTAAATTATATACTGTTTTGAAGATGTGTGTTTAATTTCGCTTTGAATTGCGTGGCAGACTTAATTGTTTTTAATGGATGTGGTAGTTTATTCCAAGAATGTACAGCACAGATAAAAAAGTGTTTCTCAGCATAGGCATGTTTTACTTTTGACAAATTAGTTTGTTCTGTTGAAAGCGCTGAATTTTAAGTTGCTAAAGAGCTTTTTTGACTCGGAAGATGTTATTACTTTGTGCAACAGTACTAGTGTTTTGTACTCGATCCAAAATTTTAGAGGGATATCAAAAATTTTAAAATTTGCATCAGAGATTCGATCTGTGCCCTTGCGATTAAATATATATCTCACTACATTGTTGAAGGCTACAAGAAGTTTGTGCTGGCTAGTAGCATCACAATTTCCGAAGACTTCGACTCCATAGAATAGTAGTGGTGTCTGCTTAGTTTTTGCAATAAGCATATTTTAATTTATTGATAAAAAGGTTTTCGAGTCGTTAAGTTGTCTAAGTACCCCATACATTTTCCCAATCGTACAATTTACGTGATTACTCCAGGATAGAGTGGAATTTATTGTAAACCCCAAGTGGGTTGCCCTGTCTACATAGTTTAATTGTTGACCATTTAAGCAAAGTTTTTCCAGATAATCTGTGTTAAAACATTAAAACATAAAACAACATTGAGGGGGTTTAAGGATAATCTATTTTGCTCTGCCCATTTGCAAACCATGTCTAATTCACTGTTGCAGACTCGAACACATTCATTAATTTGGCTAATGGACAGCTTACATATGGACGTCGTCGGCATACATGTGCATGTCACATTTTGTTAGGTCCAAGAACGGACCCCTTCGGTACACCACGTTTTACGGACAGAAAAGATGATTTAGATGATTGTGTAGCTACTAGTTGTGATCGTTTGGATAAGTAGGATTTCATAAAACTTGTTGCAGAGGTTAAAAGCATATAAAGACGACTTACTTTAGTTAAAAGAATTTCGTGGTTTACCATGTCAAAAGTCTTACTAAAAAACAAAAAGCGTAGTCTAATATCTTCAGTGATTTATATAACAGCTATGGTGCAACTCCTATTCTTCCGGACTGTTTCTCAGATAAAATATTGTGTGCATCCATAAATCTCACAATTTGGTTAGCAATTAACCGCTCAAGAACTTTTGTCAAAAAAGGCAGGCGTAGAGGTGGTGATGGAGCAGTTTAAAATGTGTGTTATAACAAGAAGAATTTTGGGAAGGATTAGTTTTAAAAATTTTGAATTTATCTCCTCTAAGCCCGTTGCGTAGTATTTACTGCTTAAAATTGGTTAAAGGACATCGCACTGGCTGACACAATTAAAACTAAAAATAATATCACAGTTCTTTTTATCACAAGATTCAAGGGATGTCAGGTAGGTGTTATTAGTGATTTCAGGTATGGTCGATTGCCAGAACTTATGATTTAGATCATCAAG